>NC_134230.1:7272727-7575757 GCF_965140235.1 Caretta caretta | reverse complement strand
GCGCTCAGCACAATCTTGGGTTGGGCTACAGTGATACAAAAGGATAATATAAAAACAGTTTGGGAAGAAATTCAAACTTCTAACACTGTGCCCAACACAGCCACTAAACTGCTGAATCAGAACCATTAAGACATTGGCAAATTCTTTTTGATGTTTATTTTTTTCTTAGTTTCTCCTGGTGCTAAATGCATAAAATAAAAACTATAGTCTCCTCAGCAAAGCAACCGTCACTTTCAGGTTTAACTTCCACAAGACTTATTTAGTTGGTACAGTGCAAATTAATTACTTATTTTGGCCAGGAGGCTGTTTATCGTCAAAACAGGGAAGTGACTTTTTGTTAGGGAGCAGATGGTGATTTAAAAAAATAAATTCATCTTGTAAATATAAATGGTTTTGGACAGAAAATAAAAGCAAAATTAGATCTTCATTTACATAAGGCAAATTCTGTGCTTAAATAGACCACAAACAAACTGAACAGCAATAAAATATAGATGATATCAATACACAGATTATTCTGCATAATGTACAATATCTTATTACGTGTAGTATGTGTTTTCATGGGTTATGGGGAGGATGTGTGTGTACATGCATAAATCTCCAGATTATACAAAATCCGTGTTAAAATCGATGCTATTCCTATTAAGAACGATCAGTGCTCTCTGATCTATCTTATATCGGGGGTGGGGTGGGGGGGGGGGGAAGGAAGCAAACTCAAAAATGAAAACCCAGTGCCTCTGCAGCTTTCAGTAATTTTATAAAAAAAAAAAATACAAGCACTGTATTTACTCTGTTTTACCATTTTAGAATTCTTTGACCAGGAAAATAACACTAGATTATGGTGCTGTTTGTGAAGTACTCTGTAGGCATCATATATAAAAATATACACATTCACAGTACATTCAACCTCCACACACGCTGAAAAAAAATCCCAGTTCGGTGCCTTTATATAAAAAAAACAGAGCAAGTTAAAAGAGGTAACAAGCTTTTGCTGGAATGGAAGGACGGATTAAAAATACAGGTCCATGCAAAATTCCATATTTCAAATATTTCACGCACGCTAGACCTTTGTATATTACCCGTAGAGATACATAAATAATGAATGTTCGTGCAAAATAGGTTTTTAAATATGTTTTTAATGACATCTAATATTGATTTGGCAACAGACAGAGAAACTCCAGACTGTCACTTCTTAGGAGGCTGTGTAACTTTTTTACCATATTCAGTGTGTCACTTCACAAGCCTCCAGTCCCTTGGCCATCCCAGTAAACCTGCTGTTAAAGTTGTACCATAGGGTTGAAGATAAGTCACTGATCACCTTAGAGTACTGTGAACCCAGTTAGCCCCTAATGGGAAACTATCACCCAAAAGGAACTTTGCTTTGAGTTAAATATTATTAGTGTGCAGGAACATTCAAAGGATCATTCTTTTTAAAAACACCATAATTCAGCAGTCAAAGCTAAAAGTGGGATCACAGGCTGCAGAACAGCTGGCATATGATTTTAACTAAAGGGTCAGTGTTTTTCGCTCCCTTTCCTCTTTCTATAGCCCCACTCTGAATTCGGCAGAGGCAGGTGGGAATCAAGGATACGGCCCACACTCCCCTCTCTTTGCATTCACACCACTTCCCATGGGGCCTGTTTTGCAGAGGTGCTGAGTACCCACCGGCCCAGGTGAAGTCAGGCCCCTGGACAGCCCAGGAGGTGGGTGCCCCATGCAGACATTTCTCCACTCCCTAGTCTGGCTCGCTGCTTTCATCCTTCACCCTCCCAGCCACTCAAAAGTTCGAAGGCACGTTTCAAATTCAACCATTTGCCCGCTGGTGCCTGCCAGGGCTCCGCTGGAGTTAATGGAGGCGGCGGATAATGTTTGACGCTGTATTTTCAGACACACACCAGCGCTGGAAGTTGGGGGGGGGGGTGTCTGCTCTGCTAGGGAACTCGGATCTAGTGCAGCGGCCTCTCCGTTTTTGAAATGGGTGTGCAGCTTTAAGAGATGGGGAGGGCTGAGGAAAGGGGGAGGGGTGTCCTGGGAGCTCTGATGGGGGGGGGGGTCACTCCGTGATGCAGAACTCTCCAGCTGGGCTGTCACCTCTACAGCCGGAGGGGGATGGGGGGGTGAGGGGAGTCCAGCCCCCCCCCCATGTAACTGCCCCTTGCAACCCGCCCTGCAGTGGGCGTGCAAGCCCAGAGCCGGTGTGTCTCTCCCGCTGGGCACGCTCAGGTGTGTGTGTGCGTCCCGCAGGGGATGCACGGGGCTGTGACACGGCGGCTCACACACGCACACTCACCCCCCCCTCCCCCGGTCTAGCCTGCGGGCTCCTGCTCGGATGCGGGCACGGCCCCTGCTCCGCCGCCGCCCCCCTACCCTCGCGGGCATCCCTCGGCGGCTCAGCGGACGCCTCGGCTCTCCCCCCTGGCGCTGGGGGGTGGGGGGGGGCGGACAAGAAGCCCCCCACCAGGGCGAGGGATCCCCCCCGTGCGGCTCGGCCCGGCGTCCTGGCGAGGGGGGAGGAGGCAGGGGAGGAGGCTGCGGCGCGGCGGGGGGAGGAGAGGGGAGGGGTGCGATGGGGAAGGGGGGGCGGCTGCAATCCGGAGCGGTGCCTGGCCGGAGCCGGTGCCGGGGGGGAGGCAGCGATGGGCGCGTGGGTGCGCCTAGGTGCCGAGGCGGAGCGGGCGATGGCCTCCCAGTAGCCCCCGCCGCCCCCGGCGCAGCGCGGAGGGGAGCCCGCGCCGGCCGCGCCGCCCGAGCCCCGGGAGAGCCTGGAGAGCGGCGGCGGCGCCCCGCCCGTCCCGTCGCCGCTGCCCTTCCCTGGGGTCGCGCAGCGCCCGGCGCCGCCTCGAGCGGCCCGCCCGCCGCGCCGCGCCGAGGAGCGAGAGGCTGGAGTCGATCTGATGCCGGGGTGTGCGCTCTCCCCCCCCCCCCCCCCAGCCCAGCCCAAACACACACACACAATAACAATACACACCAGCCACGGTGGGGGCACTGACATGGGCACCCGGAGCAAGAAGGAGCCGGAGAGATGAGCCAACTCTGAGGACACTTGTGATTTTTTTCCCTCCCCCCCTCTCTTTTTTGTGGGTGGAAAACACAATTCGCACACACACACACCCCTTTTCCTTTTGCGGCAACTTGGTCTGGAGCCTCGTTAATTTCACTTGGCTATGGTAGGTTCCCCGTCAGTTTCCTTTTCTCTTATACTTTCCCCCCTCCCCTCTTTGGTGGATGGATCAAACAGCAAAAGTTTGCGGGTGGGGGGTATGTTTGGGGGGGCGGGGTTACCCCCAAATGGCACAGCGGATGCGTGGAGGGCTGGGAGGGCAGAGGGGGTGAGATGTGTCCTGCATGGGTCTGTGTTTTGGGGGGGGGGGGCGCGGAATGGGGGCGGGGGGGGGGGCTGCCCAGCGATGGTGCAGGCTGGGGACGCAGCTGGAATGGATGCAGAAGTGACCAGGAGCTGCCTGCGAGGCAGTGTCGTGCTGTGCCGTCCGGCGGGGGGGGGAGGCAGGGGGAAGGGAGATGGTTATTGCTGGGGAAGTTTCTTTGCCACTCCTCCCCGCCCCCTCCCCCGAGGTGCTGGGGAAAAGGCTGGGGGGGGGGGGGTGGCTGGAGGGAAGGCACGGCGGGCCGGGGGGGGGGGGGTGCTCTCCGCAGCCCAGGGCTGCTCAGCGGGCGCCGAGCTGGATGTAGCGGAAAATGGCCGCTCCGAAAGGGGCGGAGAGGACTGCAAGCCGCACCGACTTGAACTTGGCAGTGACGCCCAGCAGAGGCGCGATCAAGCCCCGGCTGCGCAGCCGGCGCTGCTGCCCTTCCCCCCGCTGTTTTTTCATGCCCACCTGCCTGAGCTGGCCCGGCTCGGCCCGGCAGGGCCCGCGGGGGAAAGGAGCGCGCCCCCCCCCGCCCCGTGCAATGCACACCCGTCTCTCCCCCGCCCCCAGCCTGCATGCCAGCCGCGGGAGTAGCAGCTCCTCTAACCAGCTGGTAGCCCGGGCCTGGCAGCGCCAGCAAAGTTCAGGGCTCGCTGGCTGCTGGGGGGAGGGAGACAGGCTCCGTATCCCCAAGGATCCAGCCCCCCTTGCTGATCAGGGCTCCCAAACGTGGTGTTTCGAAGCGGAGACACGTTGCAGCCTTCACCTGCCGCCACAGCACCAAAGAAACTAAAAGCGAATTTCAGTTCTCTTTCCAAAAATAGCCTTGAGGTTTGGGGGCTGTTTTATTTCTTCAGTACAGAAGAGATTTGTGTTTAAAAAAAACCCAGCACCCTGTTCTCCGAGCAAATCTGCTTTCGGGGCCTTTCTGTTGTGCTCTGATCGTTGCTGAGAAATAAACACTCCCCAAATAGGGGCTTTCGAAAGATGTTATAAAGACAGATTTGTTCCACTCCGACACCAAAGTTTTCTTTTTTAATGCAACCTTTTGACGGGGGCAGGGGGAGAAAATCTCAGAGCGGCTCTGCGCCCGCGATAAAAGGGAATGGCCTGGAATAAACACAGGTTTCTTCTAACGATGCTTCCAAAAACTTGGCCCAAAACGAAAATCCCTTTGACCTTAGAAGCAAAAGAGAAGGTGGTTTGTCCACGCACAGAGGGGAAAGCCATCGGGATGGCGTATGCAGAGCGGGCTGCCTGCCGCAGTGGGTAGGTGTTTAACACAGAACATCTTACCCTAGGCCTCCTCTTCGATCGCTCCTATCAGCTCTAGGCCTTGAATCCCTTCCAAACTGCGCTGCCGAGGGAGAAGCGAGGGAACCCTCGCCCGCCTCCTCTCTCCCCGCAGCGCTTAGCAACTTCGGGACTCTCCTGCTTACAAACTTCGCAGGATCGAGTGCATTTGGGAATCTCTAACGAACCCTTCCCGCCTGCAATACGTTGCAAGACGCAGAAAATCAAACCCGCGGAATGCTTCCTTCTGCAGAAAATACTTGGGGGGGGGGTGATTTCTGGATTTATTTTGCAGAGCAAAGCACTGTGGAATTTGGAAAAGCAAAAGTGTAAGGGTAAAAATAAGGGTTTATAATTGGCCCTATAGATGCTATGGATTAATGAGGTGGATAAGCTACTAGGAAAATAAGGTGGAAAGCCATGTGAATATATTTTGTCCTATAATTATACGTAGATGCTGCTACATTTGGTCTTATATCGAGAGACCGCTGTAGCTATAAAGCCATCAGCGTTTAATACCACACACAGAATAGACACATGCACACAATTCGAATCCAAACGAGTTCTTTCGGCAAAACCCGTCGTTTTAATTAATATTCGCCTCCAAATCCTGCAAAATTTCCTACCCAGAGAGGACTTTTCCCGTGTTCTTTTTTTGTTTAAGGTCAGGGCTAAGACCAACGCAATTGAAAAAGAAGTGGAGGGATAGTCAATAAAAAATCGCAAACCTCGAGAGTCTGACATTTAGCCATGGCAGAGAAGGGCTCAGGTCTCACTTTCAGAATTATGAAGCAGGGATTCCCTTTGTTTTTTTCGATACGTGTCCTCTCTCTCTCTCTCTCTCTCTCTCTCTCTCTCTCTCTCTCTAATTAGTTTTATTAAAGCCTCGAGAAATGTTTGGTTGTTTTCGCCGCTTTGTGCAGCGAGAATTTGTGGTTTGGAGTTCGCTGCTGCGCTGCGCTTGGTGTTTTCTTTTCTTTTTGTGCTGTTTGTTTTGAGGAAGGAGGCGAAATGATGTTACTAATTTTGAACTGATCGACTCCCCCCCCCTTACCCCCCGGCGTTGCAAACTCTGAGCTGCTGCTGGACTAGAGGAATCTATGAACCTGACAGAGGTGTCCTCTAATGTTCACCTGTCGCTTATCGTTACAATGGCCCCCTTGAAAACCGAACGACCCGAGGAGAAGTTAACTCGTCTGACTGCAGCAAAAAGAGAAAACGAAGTAAATAAACTAAAGCGCCCAGCTTGCAGAGTGAGCGGGGTTTGATGTGCGAATGCCAGGCTCGCAGAATGGGACCGAGGGGGGCCGGGCAGAAAGTAGGGGTCCTGAGGGGGGGGGCTGGTAACAGCGCTAGTGAGAGTCACGGTTTGCTATTGATTTGTTAATAACGTTTCCACGGGCCGCTTCGGCCTGTTGCGCTGGGGACCGAGGCAAAAGATCCGGATTTTGCTCCCAGAGCAGCTTCTTTGCCAAGGGCGCCCGTGGTGGGCTCGGGCTGCCGCTTGCGTGGTCGGGGTCGCTTCTGGCCTTGTCGATTTCCCCCGGCAGCGGCTGCGGGCTGGGAAGAAGGCGAGTGAGGTGCAGGGGCTGGTAGTCGCTCCTGGGCGGTTGTTGTTTTGTCTACATGCCCTGAGTCCAGATGTCAACAGAAGATTCCATCCGACATAATATCGGGGGAGGGGGGGGGGCACAAAAACTCGGACGATGCCCTTCCGCCAGCTCTTTTCCCAGGGGCACGAACCCCCCCATCCGGAGCAGCAACCCCGGGGGGGGCTTCCTGTGTGTGTGTGTGTCGGCCTGGGGGCCGTTCACACGCGTGTAGGTCTCTATCTCCCCGCTGTAGCGCGGACAATGCGTTGGCCGCAAGGGGTGAAACTTGAGGGGACAGCGGGCGGTGTGTGTGTAACAGACCCAGGCCCCTACCCCATGGCGCAGTGAGTTCCCCAGAGCCTCCCTCCTCTGGGCCTTGAATCCTCAGCGCCTCCTTTGGCGCTTGCCCAGCAGACGAATGTGAACCGGCAGCTTTGATCCTACCGGCTCCGTCCAAACGCTCCGCCAGCCCTGGCATCTCCCAGCCGCCGTGTGCCCCCCGCCCCCCGGAACCGAGGCGTCCCCCCCACATCTCGCTGCGCTGCCCCCCGCGCCCCCCAACTCCGTGCCCAACCAACCCCCAGGGCAGCCCTGCCCTGCAGCGGCGCAGCGAGCTCGGCCGAAAGGGGGATCCTGCATCTTTAAATGGGATGTAATATTTTGGGATGGGCTTTTTCATAACGTCACTTCATTCCTCGCTCCCTTTTTTTTTTTTTTTTCATTTTCTCATTCTTTCTTTCCTCTCTCTTGTGCCCGTGTCTCAAATGGAGCGAATTTCTCTGTAACTTCCCCGACCGCTCCCGCTCCGTCCCCATCACTTTTGTTTGGGGGGGGGATCTTGTGGGGGGGGGCTGGAGATCTACCCCCCTCCCCCCCGTGAGGATGATTATTTTTTCTCTTAAATTTCGGGTTGATTTTTTTTCCGGTTAAAGTTGGATCTTTCGCGCTCTCTTTATTTTGGGTCCCCCCCCAACAGCCCCCCCCCCCCCCGCCTGCGATCCGTCTCCAGAGAAGAGAGAGATTCCGGAGAAGGAGAGGGGGGGAACCTGCTTCAGCCTTCGAAATGACTCAGTAACTTTTGCGCCTTGGGTCTCTCTTCTGCAATTAGTCAGTTTCCCAGATCAGCTCGGGATGTATTCGTCTCCTCTGTGCTTAACTCAGGTAACAGCCCCCCCGTTTCCCCCCCCCCCGCCCCAAATCCCCTCTGGCTGCTGCCCTTCAAGCCCCCGCTCCCCTGCTGGCTGTCTTTTATGAGTAACTGGGATGCGGACGGAGGGAGATTTGCTTCCTCTGCTGAGATCGGGGGCTTTTCGGTGGAGTAATTTCTCTGCCACCATTAGTGCAAAATAGTTTTACAGTTAAAGAAAAAAGGGCGGGATTTCTGGCGTGTGTGTAAGGAGCTGGGCTCGTTGCAGAAGGGATGAAGCTCGGTTCTTGCCGGTTGTTTTCATTAGGGTGGTGGTTGTTTTTTCTGTCTAGTGATTCCCCCCCCCCGCCCCGCTTCACTTTCACTGGGGCTGTGTTGTTCGCAGGGTTGCGGGTGTGGGTTTTTTTTTTTTTTTTTGTAATGCGGAGGGAGGTGGATGGGTGCAGGGAGACTGCAAGGTTGGGGGGGGCATTTAGGAAGAGAGGGGGAAATGGGGGGGGGCATTTCGTGTGTAATTAAAAAGAGCGACTGGCAGCTCGCAGCCGGCTCGCCTCGGGGCACTCCTGCCTTCCTGGGCATTTAGAGGGGAAATCATCGGTATAGAACTAATTGCTTTCAGCCCCCCCCCCCCCGCCGCCCCCCCCCAGTAATACACGTGAAACTTTCCTCTGCACAGAACGGCACATGTCCCCAGGGCTGGGCTTGCGGGGAAGCGCCTTTCTGGCATGAGGGGGGCAGTTTTTCTTCGAAATGATCTAACTTTGTAAGAAGTTGGAATCACATGGGCTCTTTTTTGTCTGTGTGTGTGTGTGTGTGTGTGTGTGTGTGGACTCTCTAGGAGCAACTCTGTGTGTGTGTGTGTGTATTTTAGGGGATAATCTGTTGCACTGTGGCTAGTGTGTATCGTAGAGGTGGTCACAAATATTCACGGCCTGTGTTGTGTGTGATATTTTCTTACTGTATATTGTGTCTGTGTTATTAAAATATTGATTATGTATGTGTTGCTTTAAATGATAACCTATTCATTGTGGGTGGTTGTGTTACTTTAGGTGATAAAATAAATAGTCTCTGGGTGTTGTGTATTTTATGTGCCTGTTATTTTAAAGGGGGTGGCAAGGATCTCTACCTGTGTTGTGCGTTGTGTTACTCTGGTTCATAAAATATTCCCACTCTGTGTGCTGTTTTAGGGGATCCCTGGGACTATTGTGTGGGTTTGTGTTACATTGGGTTATAACATATTGACCACGGGTGTCACTTTAGATCGCAGCACATTGGCCCTGTGTTGTGTGTATGCTAGTTTGTAAAACACAGGCTGCAAGATGGTATGTGGGTGTTCTTTTAGGTTCTGTTCGCAGTTGGTGTTGTGTGTGTTATTTGACAGGAGAGAATATTCCCTGGTTGTGTTGTGTGTTACTGTTGTGGGCTCTGTTTGCATAGTTTCTTTTTGTGGCTAAAATATTCACTTTCAAGTTTCTTTGCATATTCCACCAAAACTCGGCAGAGGCAGGGCCACGTTGGAGGGGGAGGCTGGATCGCTTGCTCTGTCCATATTGATTCTTGATATTTATTTAATTATTGAGCAGCCAGCCTTCCCTTTGCATCTGAGTAACCCTTTCCCTGCTCCAGCTAAATGAATCTCTCCTCCCTCTGCTCCTTAGTGACTGCGAGGGTCTATTCTAGGACTGGGGGTTACACTCAAAAGAGGGGAGGAGAAAGGGCAGGGACCAAAGGCTCGGTCTGCTCCGGGGTCCCAGCCCCCCAGAAGGAGTGTGCTGTCAGTGGGGCAGGAGAATAGCAAGACTCCCCACTCGCCTCTCCTTCAGTCTGCCAGTCAGTCCCTCTGGGGCTGGACTTACCTATGGCTTTAACCTGATTCTTGCTTCCCCTTCCTGCAACCCCCACATCAGGGTCACATGCTGCCCCCTCCACTGGGTGTGGGTAGGGGCCCACAGATCTGCACCCAAGGGGAGATGGACAAGCAATGGGGACAGGAGGCTTCGCTGACCACCCAGGAGGCAGTGCCCAGGATCAGGCTAACCTCCCCTTACTTAGCCCCCTAGGCCAGACTTGCCAGGTGTCATGCATGTTGCAGCCGTGTTACACCTGCCTGTGTCTCATGGAGAAAGGGGGAGAGACGCCCCTGGGTTTTGGTCTCACCTGTTTTACTGGTGTTAGTATTTCTGGGCAGTTCACAACCCGTGTGCCTGAGACAGGCCTCAGGTTCCTGCCCCAGGAGCCAGGCGACGGTCGTTCTCCCCACATTTTGCAAATAAAGTAACTGAGTTTGCACAAGGCCACGTCTGGAAATAGAACCCAACGGTCTCAGATGCCAAACCTGCATCTCAGCAACTCAGCCATGCTGTCTTTGGGAGGGAAGGTGCCAAATCTGTGTGCTTGACTTTGCTGGCTGCAATCATTGCTCTAACCACTAGCCCATGCTCTGCTCACCGCTCTAGGAAGGGAACCCAGGAAGCCTGATACCCCACCACAGCCACTAACTGTGTAGCCTGCTGGCAAAATGTGTGTCCTGTCCCCTGCTAGAGCTGCCGTGGGACAGGCCTGTGGCTGTAGTCAGAAGGGCCTAGATTCAAAGATGGCTACAGAGCCAAGACCCTGTGTGATCATGTCGTTAAACACACATGCGAGAGGCTGAAGAATTAAGGCTGCATGAGTGACATTAACTGTGGTGTTTCCTCAGTTCTGACTTTGTAACCTTAAAGATCTTTCCTTCTCTCCTTCCTTCCTATCCCCATGCACACGCCTCGCTCCCTATACAGCTCCTCCTAGGTTAGCACTTGCTGGGGACCAGATGTCTTGGGGGGCTGGTAGTGGGCCTGCCGCCTGTCAGTCACCAATGTGAATCTAGCCCAGTGCACCAAGGATAACAATTGTGCCCATTGAGTGGATCTCTCCTGCTTTGGCACCGGACTGAGACAAGCCAGGAGCAGAAGCTCCCACTCATGTCCAGCAGGGAGCCTTGTTTGGCTCGGGGAGCTGCCAGAATTAGCCAAACCCCCACGTGCCCCCTGCCCTCCCGGCATTGTGGACCCCCCCCCAGGTTTGGCTTTGCAGGGCTCCCCGCAGACAGTGCCCTCTGCCCTTGCTCGTGGGCCAGCAGAGTCCAGGGGGGTGGGGGGGGAGGGACGGACGAGCAACAGCTCTAGAATCATTCCTTCCCTGCCAGAGCTCGTCCCAGGCTGGTGTTGCTGTTTAAAGAGTCTCAGAGCCTCCGAGATCAACCCAGCAGCACTAAAATAGCCCTGGCAAGGCACCTCCGCCGAGCGCAGTGCTGGCCAGGGCTCTGCAATGCTGGGCTTGATTCCGATCCAGAAGCACGATGACGTGATTGCACACTGTCCAGCTGCCTCTCCCTGACTAGGGGCTTCCCTCCACCGAAACCCAGATTCACTGCTATCCCCTCGCAGGGAGGGAAGGGACAGCAGCATGAGCTAGCGGTTAGCGCACGGCGCTCTCGGCTCTGCCACTGGCTCCTGGGGTGTGACCTCGGGCAAAACACTTCTCCCCCCTCTGTGCCTTGGTTTATCCATCTGTAAAATGGGGACAGTGATAGTCATCTACCTCCACGGAGGGTGTGTGGGGGGGAGCTCTGAGGCTAAATTCAAAAATGCAAAGTGCTTTGAGATCCTCAGCTGGAAGGTGCTTTAGATGAGCAATTTATTATGAGTGCAATTAATTATTATTAATGCCAGGAGCCCCTAGTGTGTGCAATAAGCTCGGCCTACAGAAGCAAGAAAGCATGTGACCTGCCAATTAATTATTATTTCTTATTTCTGGTTGAGTCCATCCACCCCCTGGTTTGCAGACAAGGTAGGACTGCCCCAGCCAGGGGTAACTCTGGATAATACTTAGTCCTGCCATGAGTTCAGGGGACTGGATGACCTCTCGAGTTCCCTTCCAGTTCTATGATTCTATGAACTCTTATCTTGAGTTCCTAAAGCTACTTCTGAGGAGCAAATATTTCCCCTTTGAAATCCGTCAGAAGCACTAAATCACGGTTCCCCCCGCCCCCCCAAAAAGAAAAATGCTCCTGGGGAAGATTCCTATAGTTCAAGGCCAGAGGGGACCACTGTGATCATCTAGTTTGACTCCTTCACAGCACAGGCCAGAGAATCCACCAGGGGTTCCTGCATAGAGACCACAGCAGCTTCAGCTCCCACCTCTGGCCCTTGTGCAGTCAGCGACTAGTGCCTGGTGAGTGTGAAACACGTGCCACGCTGGAGTAAATGACCAGACACAGGGCAGGAGAATTGGGCCTCTGGCGTTCGCTCCCTCGTTGTTATTCCCAGTTCTTTGCCTGGGACAGGCTTTTTCTCTGGGCTTACCCCGGCATCAGGGAATCCCATATCAGCTGCGCTTTCCTCTTCTGCTGATGGGTTTGGTCACGTCTCCCGGATGCTCATCTCAGGTCTTGGTCCGACGTTTGGTGCTGCAGAGCTGAGGAGGTGCTTGCAGGGTTTCAGAGATGAGCAGTGCAAACCGTGAAGGGTCCACAAGGGCTGAGTGAAGTTCAGGGCCAGAATCTGCATTCAGGTGTAAGTCTGGAGGTGCCTGGATCCCGGGCACCTACCTCTGCTTCTGGGGAAGATCCAGGGAACTAACTGTGTGCAAACGCTGACCAGGAGAGCCCTGTATGGGTATTTAAAACTCCCAGAGGAGAGGGGTGTTGCCCAGCGTCACCCAAGGGGTAGGAGCCGAGGGAGGAAGTAGATGGTCAAAAGGAAACACAGCACCTGTGTGGGGGGCAGTGCGGCTTTGGACCAGGTGTGTGTGGACGTGTGGAAAGGTGAAATTGGGCTTTCTACAGGTCTCTGATGCAGACCTTGGCCCTGGAACCACATGATCTTGTCGTCCCACTTGATAAGCCCCCACCTGCTGAGCCCCTGGCACTTGAAATTCCTCCCCCCTGGCTAGGTCTTTATCTGGGTGGGGGAGGGACGGGAGATGTGCTTGGCGGTTGTGCTGTTTTGTCCTCATTCCACAGCCCGTGTGGGGGCCTCTGTGAAGGGGGTCGGATGCCCAGCTCCACTCCCACTGGGGCTCTGCCGGTTTACTCCCGCTGGGCCCATTCATACCTTCAGGCCAGTGACACCTGATTTACCCTGGCGTCAGGCGGAGGAGAACTAGGTCCCCCGGGTGTGGGTATCAGTGAAGAAAATAGTCCTTCCTAAGAGGGAGTGCCTGAAAAACTCGCTTCAAATGAACCTCAGTTGAATTGTGCTGGAAAATGACTTGGCAGGGCTGGTGGCTCCGAGCCCAGGTCTGAGCCTGCTGGCTGGCTGGGCTCCAGGGCCCTGCGGGGCTGGGCCTCAGGTGCTCAAAAAGGGGAGCCCTGGTGCCTCTTTGCAAGGGGAGGTCAGAGGAGATGAGACAGCCGCTCGAGCAGTGAACTCCAGCAGTGATCTCAGATCATGTGCTGAAACATGAGGGGTAACTAGCTAGGAACTCGTGGGTTGTGGGGGGGGGGGGTAGTTGCAACATACTTTCGATTCTCCCATTTGCTGCGCATTGTTTAGGAAAAACAATGGGCCCCTTCTTAAAATGTAACCTTCATGATTCTCTCTCTCGCCCATGTCACATTCTCCCACTGTCTGTGCCCACCCTCCACCGCGCAGGACGCAGCCGTCCGGGGGCTCGGCCATGTCTCTCAGCCGTGCCCATATGCTCTGCAGTGGCTTAGCAGAGGATTTGGCTCCTTCTGCCTGCTCTAATTTTAAAAGCTGGGTCGGTAAAAATAGATCCCCTTTTTAGTGCAATTTATGAACCCGGATATGAACCCAGAGCCTGCAGGGAGCTCAGATCCGGAGCTGGGGAGACGTGGGGTGCAGGGATGGGTCGGATCAGTAACATGAAGCTGGCAGGGTCTTGCTTTGCGCGTGTCAGTGTATGGATGTATATGTGTGTGTCTGTGCATCTGAGCTAGCTTCCTCTCTCAGCTCCCCCAGGGAAATTCTATTGACTTCCGGGGAGTCGGGGCAGAACGGGGCCCTCTGGGATACATCGCAGGTTGTTTATTTACCCCTTCTGGACACTGTTTGTTTAAAACCAATGGCCAGATGTGATTCTGATTTACAAACTGTGTCAGTTTTGATGGGCTCACACCGTATAACAAAGAGCCAACCTGGGCTCAAAACATTAAATTATTAACCCTCATCTGGGTTACCAAAATACCCTTAAATAATTAATGTTAGGCATCTAATTTTCTTTTCTTCCTTTCTGCGGTTGGTTTATTTGCAGCATTTTGCTCAGCCTGGCAATGAAAACAGACTCCTTGCTAGTCAGTCTCGGATTCTCATGTGCTGGCACTGCAATGTTTGGGTTGCTAAGCTGCAAAAAGCGGGTGGGGAGATCACATTAAAATAAAAAAAACTGCTTCCAATGACATTTGGGGGGAAATCAAGAGAGAATTTCTGTTAATCGGAGATTTTAATAAACAAAATCTCAATGTTGGGCCTGAATTTCCTGACAGTGTCTCTTTAAGGGCGCGGGGACCTGATAAACATGGTCTGTGGCTTTATTTTAGGACATGTTGGTTACAGGAGCATTCTGGGAGCTGTAGTTCAAGTGGCCTCAGTGAAATCACTTCCTGGTGTTGATCACTTTTACTCTTCCCAGGGGCTCTGGCAGTTCGGTTAGTGTTGGTCCCAAGCAGTAGAAGCAGGATCTGGAATACCACTGTTGTGAGGTTATAGCTGGATTCTGGAGTCACCCTTATGCTGATTCAAAATGCTTGGAAATGTAGAGGTGAAAGAGAAACTGGCCATGTGCATCTGTTCTTTTGTGTCTTTGTGATGGCTAAAGAGGGCCTGAACGTTGTTTTATGTTCTCCTTGTTTCTTTTCCATGAGAAACTCAGGTCCCATCTATGTGGAATAGTCTGTGGTTCCTGGAGCATGAATGAAAGTCGGGTTGTTGAGAGAGGGAGAGATTTGTAGGTGCACGGCTGTGACTATACAGGTGAATATTAAATCCGAATCCCCTCCCCCCCAGTGTGGACACAGTTATATTGGTATAAAAGTGCTCACACCAGTAGAGCTAGACCTGGGTAGGAAGGGCAATGAGCTCTGCTGGGGTGAGACACCTTTACACCATCCACCCGCCCCCACACCAGGGCTTGTGCCGAGGGAACAGTACCGGCATGGCTCTACCGGGACAAGTGCCGTGTGCAGAGCAGGCCAAAGTCAGGCGGTTTAATGCCGAGTTAACCCAGGCTCTGAACCTGGTGTTGCCCCTACCCCACTCCTGTCCGCAAACGAACCCTCTCACCCCATTGGATTGGGGGGGGGCGGTGTTTGAGCCTTGGGCTGAGCCTCCCAGCTGGAGGGTGGGTCAGAGTTCAGGCCCTGTCCTGACTCAGGCTGGGAACCCGCTTTGCAACATGACTGTGGCCAAACCGCTCTGTGCTGCTAGTCCTCCAGCGCCTGGCCACAGTCCCCCGCTGTGCCCAGTAGGACAGACGGGTTCTCCCCCCATAGCTGGGAAGGAATCACCGAGCAGCTCCACTCACTGCAGCTAGGAGCCCCTGGGACGTGCTCGCAGGATACGTCCTAGCAACACGCGGGGGAAGCACGGTGCCAGTGAGAAGAACAGGAGGACTCGTGGCACCTTAGAGACTAACACATTTATTAGAGCATCAGCGTTCGTGGGCTACAGCTCGCTGCATCGGACGTGCCTGGCTGTGCCAGTGAGGACGCAGCCGCTTGGGTAGGGCTTTCAGCGGGGCTGCTCACCCCCAGGCACGGTGAAGCCCAGGCTCGGACCCAGGCGCTGAGCCCTCCGGATGCTCTGCAGTGAGGTGGAGCCTTTGGCTTTGGTTTGGTTTGATCCACACCCAGTGAACTGCAGTGCTGGAGAGAGCCTTTGCCAAAGACTGAGCAGCCCGGGTGGAGAGGGTACAATACACATCCTCGGAGATCCCTAACAAGGCCTCCACGTTCCCGCGATACCGGACATTTCGGCACTTCCCACCCCTGCCTGCCTGACCCGCCCACAGCAGCATGCCCTAGTGTGCATGGTGCGTGTGAGGTCACGTGGTGGAGCCGAAGCAGCGCCCTCTTCCAAAGGGCGTCCCCTGTCCAATACCGGCAGAACCACGTCTGGTTATGGCCCGGTACCAGAGAGGGGACAAAGCAGCCCAAAAGAGAGACCGTCTGGTGTAAAACCGGACAAGTGGCCGTCCTACCTCCAGGGACAATCAGAGCTGACATGCCTGATACTTATCCAGTAAAAGCAAGCACAGTGTGTAGGGGGCCTGGCTAGGCTCTCTTTAGCGATCCCTTTACAAAAGGAGGTGGGTCCCTGTGCTATTTACAGACACCAGCCTAATTCTTCTCCAGTGAGAGAGTTCAAGTCCACCTCCTCTCCTGTTCCTGGTGCCTTGATCTCCGTTCTGATGGGCTGTGATGCCACTAGAACAGCCCAGTGGTTTTATTTCATTGCAAACCCTGGCAGTTGGGGATTAGTTTGTGCCCAGTAAGTGACCCCCTGAACATTGCCAATCTGGTGCTGTAAAAGGGAATTGAAGATGGGTATGTTATTATTCATTGTATTCTAGCACTGCAGTGACCCCAAACACTATGCCCTTTACACACACGTAGTGAGAACGTCCCTACTCCTAAGCGCTCACAGTCTAAACAGACAAGGCCCTCAAAGGGAAACTGAGGCATAGAAACTTACCTAAGTTCACAAAACAGGTCAGTGGCTGAACCCATCACAGCACCCCCTTCTCCTGGCTCCTCAGTCTAGTGCCCTAACCCCAAGACCACGATGACTTGAGCTAATGTGACTTTATTCAAACACACGAAAACTTGGGTGACTTTTGGCCCCAGTTCTGAATGTCGCGGCTGGCCCTGCCGATCACATCTAATTGGTGCATCTCATATGTTGGTGCGGTTTCTGTACAGACCATGGGAGTGAAAGGCAGCCAGGTGCAGAGTCCGTGCCAGGGCTATGCAGGGCTCAATCCCCATTCTGAGGTCTCAGGTGGGACCTCAGCAGCTCACAGTCCTTACCCCGGAATGCTGCCTAGTGGGGACCTTCACCCAGTCAGAACAACAGGCCAAAACAAAACTCCCTCTCCAAACTGTGGGTGAATTTTGACCTGCGACTGAACTTTGTGGCTCAGGTTCTCTCTTTAATTATAAGGAGACCATCAGAGTCAGGCCCTCTATTTTTGACCCCAGCAGGTTTTGAAAGCACACGCCCACCCCATGCGTATTATAAGCCTGTAATTTTTCAGCTGGCAGATCTGGCCTGGCAAACAAACCACTGGGACTTTCCTTTCTGGGTTTGTGTTGTCACCAGGGATACAGCCGACTCCCTTGGAGTTGTGGGTAGCTTATTCTCTTTGTAGCGCCAGAGTAAATCACTTCAGTTTATTCTGGTGCTCTCAGCTCTCTCCTGCGTCACGTGGGCTGGGAATCTTTCCGTCTCACTCACGGCCAATGGATTAATTTGTCCCTGTTCATTTCCCTCCCCATTACCCAGAAGCGCCGTGATTCTGTCTGTGCGATAGGGTGTGGCCGCCCCGCATGGCAGCCAGCCGTCCGGATGGCTGAGCCTGGCACTGGGTTCTCCCTCTTCCCACACCAAATCTGAGCGGCGGGAGGCTGCAGCAGCTCTGCCTTTCGCTGCATCATCCTTCCAGAGGGGCATGGGGGGGCAGCATTTCAACCATCCCTGACACATCAGGAGCTGAGTTTTCCGGACCCTGCCCCCCCCACCCCACCCCCCCTTCATTATCACCCAGCCTGTCGGTTCTCCCTCCCCCCATACAACGCAAACAGTCCTTGTTTGGCCCAAATCTCTGAGGACACTCCATTTTCCTTCCTCTGGTTTGCAGCGTCTCCTCCTCTCCTCCAGTGCAACCCGGGCACCGGCGAGTGAGCCTCCAAACCCCCTGCGATGGTGGGTACACAGTCACACGGGGACAGGAGCCGAAAGCAGCAGGGGTCAGCTGGGGGCCGGGAAGGGCAAAGGAAATACTTCCAAGCCCAGCGAAATTCCCACCCCCCACCCCCCCACCCTCGCCGCTGCACCTCTTCCTGGGCGATGCTGGAGTTTAAGCCAAGCTGGAGTGTGGGTAATTACCCACGAGCATGGCTGTGTGGCCACGCGTGTTAGGGTGAGCAGCGAAACCCTTGTGGGGACAGTTCCCCTGCTGATCCTGCTCTCATTTTATTCACACACGGGCTGAGCCAGACTCTCGGGTCTCCTGCTGTCAGCCCGACTCCCGCAGCCAGGGCCACCAGCTCCCAGGCTACGAGCATGTGTCTGTCGGCAGATCCATCACTCGCCCCATCACCAGCCCTGACACTCCCGGCCTGGGTGCAAAAGGGGCCTGCAGCTTGTCTGGGTAGAATCGCCACCAGTAGGTGCTGGGCGTTAGTTACACCGGGGGAACTAATGCAGGAGCGGGGCTGGGGGGTTATTGTATGAGACTTTCTGAGCCCTCTCTGCTGCTCTGAATTCTCCACCTTTGCGCCTCTCTCTTGGCCTGAGATTTTCTCATGCTTGGGGGGTTCCTAGGTTGGGGAATCCCAGTGTTTAAGGCCAGAAGGAACCTCCAGATCAGATGCTCTCCTCTGTCTCAGCAGCCTGCTGGGATGCACTCAGAGACGCAGCCGCTAGCTTGTGGCTTGGATGGAGCCGGAGGTGCTCAGCGCCTCTCTGGACCAGGCTGTTGGTGGCGCCCAAGCCTCCCAGCACCAGTTAAGGCTTTGATCTCTACAAGCCCTGTAAGGCTGGTTGGTGGGGCAGCAGGCTGGATCCAGGCACTAGCAGAAATCACCACTGTAGAGAGACTCCGGATTTATACCAACGCAGCTGAGATCAGCGCCTGCCCCCTGCCGTGCCCTGATAACCCCGTCACCCGGGATGCTCCCTAGAGCTGCGTGTTTACGGGTGGAAGGCAGGAAGCCACCCTCAACTCTGGAGTTCCCTTCCCTTGTTGTGCTGACCTCCAGTCTCCCTGCCTGGCTGATCATTGTCCCCAGGCCTCTGCCAGGAGGGGTCGTGCAGGGAAGGTCCCGTTGGCTTTGTTTTCTTTTCTGGGCCCCGGGGCGGGGAGCTTGGGGTGGGGGGACTCTGTGCAGCTGTTTGGTTTGATGGCTTTGGACACCCTGAAACACGAAGAGAGGGACTGGGATTCTGGCAGCTGTCAACCCGGGAGCCGGGCAGTGCTCATGTCTGCGTGCACCCCTCATGCTGAGATGGGCCAGTGCATGTTACACCGGGGAGCAGGGGTCACCTCGAAATTCCTTCGTAGGACTTTGGAACACCTAAGGAAGACCCTGGTTTCCTGACGGGCCACCCCGTCCTTTGTGCTGAGCCCGGTTCCGGCTGGCCCAGGATGCGGGCCAGGAGGGTGTCAGTGTGAGGATGAGTGAGAGCCATGCAGCCCCCTTCCTCCATCCTCGCACTGCACCCTCCTCGCACCAGATCAACTCCCTGCATCCTGGGCAAGCCGGAACCAGCTCAAAGGACGGGGTGGCCTGTCCGGAAACCAGAGTCTTCCTTAGTTGTTCCAAAGTCCTACGAAGGAATTTCAAGGCGATCCCTGCTCCCCCCGTGTGACACAGATTGGGTCCATATTTGTGGCATGGAAAATACTGCACCAAGGATTGATTTATTGATCAGCTATTGCTCTAAAAGTGCATTAACCCATGGCTTCCCCGTCTCCTGCCAGTGCCCATCTGCAATTAGCACGAAGGCCAAAATATCCGCTCTATGCTCGGAGGGGGGGTCAGCAGCCCCTTCCATCACTTCTCGAGACCCCACGCAGTGAGGCCAGGCATAGGTAGCATTGTCTGGAGCCCAGAGGGAAACACCGGCTCAGCCTGCGTCCACCAGGGCCACTTACAAAGCTTTTTAAACCTCAGGAAGCTGCTGAAATTTGGGGGATTTGGGACCAGATGTTAAGTGCCTGGCTTGGGGCTAGTCGGTCCAAAGGTTTCGTTCAAAAAGGGGCTTGGGGGCAAAAAGTGGCTTTTTTGTCCAAGTGCAAATACGAGGTGTCTGAACTTGATCGTATGGGGGGGGGGGGGGTGTTAAAAGAAAGTCAAACAAGCAAAACATTTTTTTATTCCACGACTGAAACCCCAAAATACTGACAGGTTTCAGAGTAGCAGCCGTGTTAGTCTTAAATACTGGGCACCCAAAAATGGTTTGGAGGCAATTCCCCCCTTTAGTGACTGAAAAGGGGGGAGGGAGAATGCATTTTTGACAGACGCCCGAAAACCATTTCCTGGCCAGCTCAGCCGGGGACCCTGCCCGCTTCCATCCTGTTCTCTTAAACGGTGCAAACCAGGCACGCCTGGCCACTGAGAGGCTGCTGATATTGTGGTACAGAGTCTGTGGCTAATTTTGGAGGGGGGGCCCCTCCTAGGGTGACCAGATGTCCCGATTCAATAGGGACAGTCCCGATTTTTGGGTCTTTTTCTTATATAGGCTCCTATTTCCCCCCCCCCCCCCGTCCTGATTTTTCACACTTGCTGTCTGGTCACCCTACCCCTCCCTGCTGACCCACACCTCTTCCGTCTTTGCAGCAGCCATGCCCCTGCGGCCTGGGAGGGCGACTTTGGTGGCTTGCCAGCTTTTCCTCTGTAGCCTCCAATCATGGCGTTTGCTGCAAAGCACTGGGCTGAAACTCCAGATAAATCAGGGGACGGATGAGGTTTATCACCAGCATTGCTTGGCCGGAGTTGGGACTTTCATGCCATTCTCCGCCCCCCGCACAAATTCCCCCCCCCCCCCCCCCCCCCGGATTAAGGAAAGTGAGACTGTGGAGAGAACTGTAACGTGAACCTCTCTGAGCAGGGCTGTAAAATCTCCTTTAGGAACCTGTCCGCCTCGGCTCGAGCGCGCCACGGGGTGCATACAAATGAAGCAGCGCTGCTGAAAAGTGCAGAGTAAAGGGTTTTTTGATGGAAGTGACCGTGCATGCGAGATGGGTGTTGGAGAAAGTGTATGTGTTGGTGTGCCGGGGGGGCTGCACGAGCATGTACATGTGTGCAAGACGGCATGCTGGGGTGTGCGAGACTGGGTGCATGTGCACACGAGGAGCTGTGTGTGTTTGTCCAAGCGGGGGAGGCAGAGGAGCGTGGGAATATGCTGGTAGCAATGAGTGTGCGTGCAAGTTAGTGCAAGGGAGGGGACGAGCCAACCGGCCGTGCACAGGAAGGGCCGTGTGAGTGTGCGAGATGGCTTGGTGATGAATGGAGAGGGTTGGCTGTAGGCCGCCTGCCCCAAATTCTCATAGCCGCCAGCCTTCGGGGGTCTCTGCTGCTGCCCAGGTGTGGCTTGGTCTAGACCCAAGGGGTTCTCAGGCCAGAATTGCTTTGATTGGCCCCTGCCTGCGAGGAGTAGTGAGGCTCAGTCCTGGCTGGTGGGCCAGAGGTTGGTTTGTTCTTCCCAGGGCCGGAATAGAGCCCCGGGGCAGCCCAGGAGAGGGAGCACACCACAGGCTGGGGTGTTCTGACAATCCCAGGGATGCGAGTCTTTGCTGATATCATTGCCCCAGACAGATGGCAAATCCCCACCCTCCAGTCGCATCCGGGAAGCTAGAGAGAGCTGTGCCTTGCCCTGTGTGATGATCAAAGGGGCCGGGAGTCACTGAACCAAGCATGTCTGAGCACAGCCGCTGGCTCCAGGCCCACCCCACCTTCCCGCTCCTCTCTCCAGAGAGTTTATTAAACAAATCTCTTTAATTGCACCCAGAGAAGAGATTGTAGGGAAAGCAAGGGAAATTCCCCTGCTCTCCACTCTGCCTTTCCTAGCTCTCAGGGATCAGCCACTTCCCAGACTGGGCGTGCATTTTCTCCTCCTTGCCATCTCTTTTTCCTCTGGCTTCTTACTGCAGCAGCCCTGAGTGCAGACCCTGTTGTGCTCTGAGCTGGACGTGCAAACAGCGAGAGACAGGCCCTGCCCCAAAGAGCTTCCCCTCTGCCCAGAAAAGGCGAAGGATGCGAGGGGACATGACTTGCAGAGCATTGCACGGCAGGACAGTGGCAGAGCCGGGATTAACATCCAGGACTCCTGAGTCCCCGCTGGGTACCCTACCCAGTACACCACTCTGCCTCACCGCTGGCCAGTTGTGGGACGATGAGGTCTGTACCTTGGGCCTCAGTGCTGAGGCCTTTCTGTTGCTTTGCACTTAGATAAATGACTGGGCTTAGCCTGTGGGGCCCCTCCCAACCCCAGCGTCCATCTTCGCGCAGGCTTTCCCGCAGCACTTTGGCAAGGAGGGCGGTTTCACCCCTCCGGTTCACTCCTGAATGCCGCACGAGGAACTGGCTGGTGCAGGGTGTTCAGTTCTGCTTCCTACTGCAGAGAATCAGCACTGCTTAGCTCTGGGGCATAGTCCCTGGGTGCCTAACACCTCGTGGAGAATCTTCTTTAGCTGTGGGGGTCGGGAGCGGATCACGCATTTTGGAGCAGGAGCTCTGGGATTGCGGCCACCGCAGTATAAAGCACAGGGTGACAAGCATGCAGCCGTTGATTGCTTACAGTGTCCTGTCCCGCAGCCTGCTGCCCTGCCTGGCTGCTTTTCGTCCACAGTGTGTCCGTCTGTCCTCATCGAGTGCTGGTGCTCTTCTTGCCAGGTCCCCTTTGACTGGCCTTTCAAAGGTGCCGCTGGAAACCCTTTGAAATAGAAGCCAGTTTGTGGAGCACGCTGGTAAAGGGAATACAAGCCCCGGGTGCGAGGCGGTTTAATCTGTTCGCCTGGCCTGGCCTCTAACGACTGCCGCGCCTAGTCAAGGAAGCTGATCGCCGGCTTAGGCTCTGGTGCGGGTCATTGGTAGCGACAGCTGCCTGCACTGGAAATGCGCCGTGGCTAATCTGCAGAACAGGCCCAATGAGGCTCACACAGGTTGCATCTGGAGATGGATGTAGAGGGGGAAGGCCTAGTTCTGACCCCACCATCTTGGAACCAGTCCTTCTGGGACAGATCCTGAGCCCTGCTCCAGCCGACCAGCACTGGACCAGTTGGTTCCTGTGGGCCTGGCCCCGCACATGGTACTAGCCAGTGCTAATGGCCTGTGTGTGTTTACGGAGGAGGGGAGGGTGCCCCGTTACAAATAGCTGTGTGGACATTGCAGCTTGGGCCTGAAGCCTGGGGAGGGGGCATCTGTCGGCCTGAGCTCTGAGACTCCATGCTCGCTGTGCAGATGCCCCCTTGTTAGCCCCCAGCAATTGAGCCTGGCTCTCTAGCTTATGCTGCCCTTAGCTCGGGAGCCCCCCAGTTCTGGCCCAACACGGTGGTCATCTCACGCAGCGCTCCAAATCTGGCCCCGATTTAAGTCAGAGGAGACTTAGCCAGGCCCCACTGGGTGCCTTCTAAGATGTGCATTATGCCAGCTTGTAAGGAGGGGCACTCACTGTGCCATTGCCCTGGGGAGAGTTGCTGGTGCCAGCTGGTTGTGAGGCTGGCAAGGGAGTTGGGGCGGAGGCGCTCGGGAATCGCCCGTTTGACATACATATCTGCCTACGGGTGACTGCAGCGAAGGGCTATCATTGCTCAGGGCAGGCCGCTCTGGTTCAGTTCCATCCCGCCCCAGCCGGGTGCCGCGCCAGCTGAAGATGGTGTCAGTTTCACTTTTGTTTCTAGCTAGTTGCGAGTCAGTTTCTCTTCTTCTTGGCTGCAGTGTTCCCCCGGAAAACCTTGGCTGTGGAGCTGTTGCTTGTCAGAAGGATCTGTGGTGGTCCAAATTCTGGAGGACCCAGTGCATAGGACTCGCAGGGCTTAAGCAGGACCTAGGCCTTGTGGAATTTAAAGGGTATATAAACCCCACACTGGGCCCTTTGCCCACAGTTGAATTCCACATTTAGTTCCTGGGAGGCAATCCGGCAAACCCTGCCTGGCAGATGTTGGGCTTGCTCCCTCTGGAGTGACCAGCTCTGCGCCTGGCTCCATGTACTGTATCCGGCTCTTCATGCTTAGCCAAGTCAACGGCCCAGGAAAATATGAATGCATGGGAGTCCTGCCTGGGTGAAGAGTCTAGTGACCTGCTTCTCCCTAGGCTCTGGGAGTCACTTCGGGTCAAATTTCCAAAAGCTCCCATGTGACTTCGGAGCTAGACTACCATTTTCAAAAGTGATTTAGGCACTTAAAGGCCAGATTGCCAAAGGGGTTTAGGTGCCCAACGACGCTGATCATGCCTAGCTGGATTCATAAAACCCCCTAAGCAGGTTAGGCCCCTAACCTTGATTTTCAATGGCAATTAGGCGCCTAACTCACTTAACAACTTTTATAAACTCACCTGGTGCATGAACCCCTTGGAAAATCTGGCCCCGAGTCTCACAGAAAGTCAGTGGCTCCTAAGTCCTTTTAGCACTTTTGAAAATGTTGCTTAAGTGGCCGCGGGCCCTTTAAGGACTTTCTGGAACAGAATGCCGCTGTGTTTTTTAAGAGGCCTTGTTGATGAGGGTTCTAAAATGGGATCTTAATGGGACTGTGTGGGAAACCTGGAAACATTTTCTCCTCCCTGTAAATGAGTCCAGATGCATTAGCAGAGACTGCAGCGCATCCTGCGGTAACGCCAGAGGAAGCAGGGATGTGTTTGAATTTCTCCTCTGATTGTAGCAGTAAAGCCGTACAGAGCTGGGCCACGTCCTCCAGCCCCCCGCCCGCCCCGCACCTCCGTTCTCCCCTGAGCCAGGCTCTGCCCAGTGCCAGGGCTGGTGAGGACACCGGGGCTTTAAGCCTCTCCCCCTTTATTGTGGCTCCCGCTGTAAGTTAGAGCAGCCTTGGAGCTAATTCACGCTCAACCCTAGCTGCCTCTGTGTGCCAGTTTCGAAGATGAGAAGAGCAGGAGCTCTGCAGAGCTTTGCCGGGCCTTGGGCAGGCTGCTCTCTGTGCTGGCGGGGGGTGGCCTGGGGTTCCTTGTGCTGAGGGAATTCCTCCCCAGAGCAGAGCGGGTCCCTTTCCTTCGCCCCAGGTCAGTGTGGAAGGTGGGACCTGGCCCTGGAACGCTCTTTAGGTTTGTAGGGTTTTCAAAACATAGCAAACCCTTTGGGCAGTTCTGGGGAAAGGTGCCGACCCCTGAGGCCTGGGGATGGAAATGGGGCCCATTCAGAGCAGAATGCCCCCTCTGCCCCCTGCTCTGCCCCGGACGGGCCCCCCAGCGCGAGCATATCTTGCTCAGGTCTCTGCACCGAGCCCGCTGGGTGCGATGGCTGGGCTCGAAGTGGAAGCCAGACTGCGGTCACCAACGCGGCTGGTGGAGGTCAGCACGCAGCACGTCCTGTCGCTGCTGACCAGTGACCTAGCGGCGAGAGGCTCTGTAGCCCATTCCCCACCTGCTGAGCCAGCCGCTGCCTGCCCATGGACACATCAGCCATTGCGGCACTGCCCACTCCACCCCCAAATCCTCCTGTTTGCACCAAAGCAGGGACATGCCCCAGAGAGCTAGCATTCGGCACGCACAGGCAGGGAGGAGGTGGGAGAGGAAAGGACTTGCCCATTGTCACCCCAGCAGAGCGGGGAACAGAGCCCCCCTCGGGGCCCCACTCACTAGATCGTGCTGGCTGCCCAGCCAAAAGCCATTCAGTTTGGAGAAAGGGGGTTCCCCCACCTCTCCCATCCCCCATATTCAACCAAGAACATACCATTTTCTAACCCCCTGCCCCGCCCCCCCACTCACTTACACTCCCTCACTTACTCGCTAACACACAGACACACAGACTTGCTTACTCCCACTCGTTAACGCACACACACTCACTCATTCACACTCGCTCAGTCTTGCTCACTCACATTCTCACTTGCTCGCTCACTCGCCCGATCTCACACACACACTCATTTGCTCACTCTCACTCTCTCACTCCCACACACTCGCTCACACGCACTCACATTCACTCGCACACTCTCAGCTGATGGCTAGGGCTGTCTCAGGCCTGCCATCCTCCCACCTCCCTGCCTTGTGCCAGGCTGGGCTGACGTTGCAGGGGGTGTGCGCCAGTAGGTACAAGTCCCTATCTTATCAGTGACCTAGAGAGAGTTTTGATAAGGGCCATGCAGCATGGGACCTGCTGATAACACCCCAGTGCGACACTTCCCATGTCACAGACCTGTTATCTCCAGGCTTTCTACAGTCGCCCTTCTGTCCTGGGCTGAGCTCTTCTGCAGCCACCAGATTCCCCCTTCCTGCCAGAGGGGCCTGGTGCAGCCGGGACAGGTGCATAAACAGCCCAAAGAGCAGCTAGCGGCCTGGGGATTTCAGGTTTATTGGCTGGACCAAAGCATCCCTCGATGCTGCTGCTATCACTGGGGCTGGTTCCAGCATAGCTCCGAGTAGTGTAGATGGGACCCATCCACCAGCTGATCCCCTGGACGGGGCAAGGCACCTTTTGAAAAGTGGCCTCTAGCGATGAATGCCTGAGCTGCCAGCGGCCTGTCCACTCCCCTACCTGGTGACCACTTCTGACCATTCTGACTCACGGCTTTCGGCTTTCGCCATGGCCCTTGGGCAGGTCACGCCCCCCCTCCCCCCCAGGGCCTGTCTTTCCCCTCCCATCCTGTGTCTGCCTTGTCTGAAAGCTCTTTGGGGCGGCCCGCTCAGGACGTGTCTGTCCAGCAGCAGGCACACCAGGGCCCCGCTCCGTTTGCATCTCCAGACTTTGCTAGCGCACAAGCGAAGGAGAGTGGCTTCGTCCCGACTGCACGGCTTCCTTTCCCAACGCCCGCCCCAGGAGTCCTGACCTGAGTACGGTCCTGGGCCAAGGGCTCATGGCTCCAGCACTCCGGATAAATATCCAGAGCCGTGGTTGCTGCGAGTGCCCCTTGTGCTGGGCTACTGCAGTGCACACGAGGGCCTTGCTGTAGAATGCTACGCTCCGGTTCATCAGGGAGCCCTGGGGCTGAGCTTGACCCAGGGGCTGCGTCCTCTTTGGATGGCTTATAGCAATAGCTCCTGTAGCATCTAGGAATAAGGGGGGTCTCCCAAGAGGGCAGGGGCTAATTATCCCCTATCCTCTAATAGCCCCCAGTGTTTCTCTCCATTTGTGCCTCGTCCATTTGGTCCGGTCCCTTCGGTGCCTGGTGTCCCTTAGCTTGGTAGCTTCCCTCCCCTTAAAGAGAAGGGTGCTGGGAGGCTGCTTTTGCGGTAGTTTGTCTTGTTCAGTAGTGAAATGTGGGCTGCATATAAACGAGTGCATCCGTCTGGCTGCGTGTCTGAGACCAGGCTCTAATCCTGCAGCCCTCGCTTGCAGGATCAGGCCCCTTGCGTACCCTCTGTGCCTTTCACGCTCTTCCACCCTCTCCTCCTCCTCCTCCTCCTCCTCCTCCTCAGCTTTCCCTGCCAGCCAGGCCGCGGCCGCCGGCAGCACTGCGGGGTTGGATGGACTGCACCTTTCAAGGGAGTCCCACGTCAACTCTCTCTTTGCAGCGCCACGGAATTTTCCACCCTAATGGACGTCCCGGCTCATAACCCTGGGAAAGTGTTCCCGCTGACTGTGCGCAAACCCTCAGCCGTGCAGGATTCAACTGCTTTGCCCATCCCCCCGCTCTCCCAGGCCAGCCAGTGATCACAGGCAGGGTGAGGTGGAATGGGGGGGCCTGGGATGTTTCAATACGGCCCTGAGTTTTTCCCATGTTGCTGTAATGTTAATTTCCCCGCAATCTCACACCCTGCCTCCAGCGCCCTGGGAAATCCGGGCAGCTGATCCAATCAAATGGACCTTGGTAGAAATCCCAGTGGGGTCCATTAGAATCCCCTAGTTGCCTGTGGCCTCTACTGGTGCTACTGGCCTTTGCGGGCCTCAGCTAGAGAAAGGGGGATGGACCAAGAGATCCCTGGTTCTCTGCAAAAGTCCAGCTGCCAGTAGGAACCTGCTGAGTATTTTCAGAGGGTTGCTCTTTCTAATGAGGCAGTGGCTAGCGTGCTGACCTGAGACTCCGGAGAGCTGAGCTCTGTCCCTGACTCTGCCACCGACGTGTTGTGTGACCATAGGCAGGTCACTTCCCCTCTCTCACTATGGCTGTCTGCCTGGTGAGGCCGTAAGTTGTTCAGAGCAGGGCCTGCCCCTCGCTGTGGGTCTGTGCAGTGCCCGGTGATCTAACACCCATTTCAGTGACAGCAGGGTGGCGAGAGGTTAAAGTAGGGCGTTGAGAGCAGGAACAGATTTACTGTGTGAGTTGCTGCTCTGTGCCTCAGTTTCCCCACCAGGCATAGTAGTGCTGGCTGAGGGAAGTGTTTGTGAAGTGCTGCCTGCCCTTGCTGAGCTGAGATTGGTGGGGCTGTGAGGGTGGCTAGTGCTGCCCCATGCCCTGGATGGCTCAGGGATGGAGCCTGCCCCCACTCAGCACACACTGGAGTGAATTGGTGGCTCCTCCTGGTCAGTTTCCTCTGGTCCCCAAGGGCTCCACCGGTTTGTTAGAGGGCAGCTGGAGCGATGGGCTGCCCGAGGGTGCTGTCACATCTGCTGGGGGAACCTAGCTTTGATACCTGCTGGTAGGGATCTTCGGGCTCCCCAAGCTCTGATGATGGATCTGGGCTGACTGGGCCTTCGGGAGCAGAGCCGGGGAGCTGGGCTCTGAATCTAATCTTCCTTCATCATTCAGGTCCAGGGGTTTGGTTTGGCCTGGTGCCCAGCATGGCTCCAGACCCAAACTCATCCAAGATTGAGATGGCTTGCTCCAGGGTTCCGATCTGGCCCCGTTTGTAGTTCAGGTCTCTGCCTCTGAGCCGTTTATAGCCAATGCGTAATTCTATTGCTTCGGTAGCCCCCGGCGGGGGTACTGCACTGTGTCCCTGCAGTCCGGCCTGGGGGAAGACAGAGCAGTCCAGCCTAGTGGAGACGCGATTGCATGAAAACTTATTTGATCCTTGCAGGGTTCCCGCCCCCCACTGGCCTGGGCCTTTAAACTTCCGAGCTGGACGAGTTCAGAAGGTCAACAGATTCTGGGCCCAAGTTTGCCCTATAGGCTTCTGCGAACCAGGGGCTGCTTCTGGCTCTGCCACTGACGCATTTTGTGTCCTTGGGCAACTCACTTAATCCTGCTGTGAAACAGGGCCCTTGATGTGCTCCCTGCTCAGCGTGGCGAATGGCTTTAAGATTGTGGACTGGAGAGTACTGTCTAAGGCCCTCTGCAGACAGGCTAAAAGGTGTGGCTGGGCCCTAGCCCACTCCTGTTTGTATGTGGATGAGCATCCATGCCAACCTTTGTAAACATGTTCGCTCCCTCCAGTTCACTCCAGGTAAATCTCTCTCATGTGAACAAGCCTTCCAGGTGTTGTTATTAGGGGTGCAAAGTTCCCCGTGATTCTCCTCTGTCTGATCCAAAACCTCAGCCCCCACCCAAGCTTTTGGGGTCTCCAAAACTCTTCAGAAAGGTCGTATTGCCACCCGGGGCAGTTAAGACCCCCGAGACCAGCCTTCAGATCAGGAGAGTGGCTTAAAAATAGTGAGATATTTTGAAAAAGAATCCATTTGGGGCTCTTTTTATTTGGATTTTGAGCCTTTAGATCACACTTAGGTTCTGCTTTCCAGCTTTTCTCTCCAATCACAAGGGCTGGAAAGTTGAGAATCACAGGCTTCCAGGAGCTGGGGCTTTATGAAAACACAGCCTGCTGTGAGAGTCACGATAACATGGTGAGAGTTATCAGTGCTCCAGCACATCCACATTGGCTCCTCCAGCCTGGAGGGCTTGGAAAGCAGATAGCCAGTGCCACTTCAATTCACATTGCCAGGTGGTAATGCTGTGCCATGTGGTGCCACCGGCATGGTGTAAGGTCTGTAGCTACGTAGTGGTTTTCCTGTCTGCGAACTGCACGGTTAAGTGTCTAGGAAATGGCTTGTGGCAGAGGACGGCTGCCATTTTGTGAGGCTGAGTGGATACAGTGTGGCAAGGAACAGATGCGTGCACACACGCTGTGCTCTCTCTCTCACAGAGACTTTACTTTCGTTCTTTCTTGGCTTAGACCCTGCCCCGTCATCAGGATATGCAAGGAAGTAAGCATGCACTTTTAGTTTGAATAAGAAGGATACAAAGAAACAAAAGAAGAAAGAAGAAAAGTAAAGTCTAGAGAGACTAGGCAAGAGCTCTAAGTGCTGTGTAACACGCCACGCCCCTCCCGTGCCTCAGTTCCCCATCTGATACTTCCTTGTAAAGGGCTTTGAGTGGAAAGTGCTAAACATGGGCTGAGTATGGCTTGAAGTGGAAGGAATCTTGACAAAGAATTGAGCGAGGCCGTGTGACTGAAACCTTCCTGGAGGCAAGTCACCCCTTCCTCGCTAGAGCCCTATTGCCTGAGGATGCCCTGCCATGCTGATTAACCAGCTTTCACCTACCTCCCCAGCTTTCAGATGGGGAAACTGAGGCACAGATAGGTGTAGCAATTAGCCCAGGGTCACCCAGCAGAGCTGGGAACAGAGCTCTGGACTCCTAATTCCCCAGCCTGTGCTCCTCCCAGTAGGCTGCACTTCCTCCGGTCAACTGGGAGCTAAGCAGCCTGTACAGGTGCCCTCTCGGCTCCTCACCAGGCCGCTGGAGCATGGGCGGCTGCGTCACCAGGACGTGCTGATCTGCCGTGGATATTCTTTGTCCCAGGGACTCAGCATCAGATTCTGCCGCTCTCCTCCCTCCCGGGGCCGTGAACTTTTCACCTCCCGATCTAGGGACAGGAAGGCTGTCGGCTTGAGCCAGCCAATCCTCTTGCCACGTTACCGACTCCCCTGCAAAAGGCCTTGGTTATTTTTAACCGGTGACTAGCTCCTTCTGCCTGCCCTGGATTTCCAGTGCAGAAACCACACGATAGGAAGGGGGTGGCTGTGCGTGTGGGGGGAGCACAGTTGTTTTATAGCCAGCTCTGGATCCCGGCCCCACGGCCTGTGGGGTGGGGATGGGGAGCTGGGTTTTCAGGGTGCATCTGCACTGCAGTAAACCACCTGTGGCTGGTCCGTATCAGCAGACGCAGGCTCCTGGGGTTATAAAACTGCAGGGGGGGCCCAGAGCCTGGGCTCCAGTGCCCAAGCTGTTGGTGAGTCAGAGAATCTCAGGGTTGGAAGGGGCCGCAGGAGGTCATCTAGTCCAGCCCCCTGCTCAAAGCAGGACCAATCCCCAATTTTTGCCCCAGATCCTGAAATGGCCCCCTCAAGGATTGAATTCACAACCCTGGATTTAGGAGGCCAATGCTCACACCACTGAGCTCTCCCTCCCTGCTACCTGAAAGGGGGTTCCAAAGAGGATGGATCTAGACTGTTCTCAGTGGTGGCAGATGACAGAACAAGGAGTAAAGGTCTCAAGTTGCAGAGGGGGAGGTTTAGGTTGGATATTAGGAAAAACTTTTTCACTAGAACGGTGGTGAAACACTGGAATGCGTTACCTAGGGAGGTGGTAGAATCTCCTTCCTTAGAGGTTTTTAAGGTCAGGCTTGACAAAGCCCTGGCTGGGATGATTTAGGTGGGGATCGGTCCTGCTTTGAGCAGGGGGTTGGACTAGATGACCTCCTGAGGTCCCTTCCAACCCTGACATTCTCTGATTCTATGTGAGCGTCCTCATGGCTAGTCGTGATGTAGCAGCTCTTCTGTCATCCAGCGCCCCCTGCTGGCAGCTGCGCCGGCCCTGTGGCGGTCTCTCATGATAAAAGGCCAGGAAATACTGTGGAACTCCCTGCCACATGAAGTCTTTGAGGACAAGAACTTAGCATGATTCCAAGAGGGACTGGACATTTCTAAGGCTAACAAGACTGTCCAGGGTTATAACAATGAATGGTACAGAAACACTGGAGGAGATAAACCTCTGACTTCAGGGCTTAAAACAATCGCTGGCTACTAGAGACCAGGAGGGGACGGGTTAGCCGACACCTGCCTACTAGAGCATTCTCCCACCTTCCTGTGGAGCAGCTGGTGCTGAGACAGGAGGCTGCTGAGACGGACCTCGGGTCTGAGCTGCTGTGAACAATGCGATGTTCTGTCCGACCTGACTGACCGATTCACCTGTGGCCTCACTCTCTATCTGTCGCATTTCTAACACTCCTAGTGCTTGGTCTGGCAGCCTGCATCCGCACCGGCAGTGAGCATGGCAACCCACCGGCGCTAGGTCTAGTGTAGATGGGTGTTGGCCTCAGTAGTTTTCACCCCCATGCTCATGGTCCCCAGGCTGCTCTGAGTTCGGGGGGGTTGGATCCCAGGCTGCGGTTCAGGCTGTAGCCTAGGATCTCCAATCACTTTCCAGTCATTAGCTAATGAACCTCATCTCACCCCTGCAGGGGGCCTAATAGGGATCTCTGGCTCATGTGTCTGCTGCCTCAGTTTCCTTCTCTTGGCTCTCGCTGAATGCACACACACGGGGTGCAGATAACACCCCCCTTAGGGACTGGGTTACAGATGCAGCTCGAGGAGGCCCCAAATAGTCCATCTCTTATGCCCTTGAGGCTTAACCCTTTCACCCCCTTGACCACCAGCACTTCAATGGCCACTACCCTAAACAGCCTCCCCTCCCCCCAGCTGGGTGTCACAACCCGCTCTGGCTCTGTGGCCCATCGCCCCCTGCCTGACTCTCTGTGTCTCCTCCCAGGGTGCAGGGGGCTGTGCCCCCTCCTGGGTTCTGCCAGCTGCACATGCCAGGTGCAAGCTGAACCCTGAACCTCTCCTGCCGCTGCCCAGGCCTTGCAGCTGGTATCTGGTTAGGTCCTGTGTTTGCTCCCAGTCATGTGCCCTCAGACCCCAGCACCCAGCTGGAGAGGGCCAGGACCAGTGGCAGATACCCTGGGGTGTGCCAGGTGTCCAGGGACCAGCCCTCTGTGACAGGGCCTCTTATTATTCTTGTTCTACAGATGGGGAAACTGAGGCAGGGAGGCTCGTCGATGTGCCCACGGTCTCACAGTGAGTGAGAAGGGAACAGAACCCAGGAGTCCTGAGACCCTGACCCCACTATGCACAGGCCACAGTCCCCTCCCAGAGCTGGGGACAGTGTAATTACTGGCACTGCCCAGTGCAGCATGCCAGCTGAACAGCAACCTGGGAGCAAGTGCTGTAGGTGCGTCACAGCGAAGCCTGCTGGCACGAGCCCTGGGGCATCCCCGGATCTACGCAGGGTGTGTTCCTAGGGCTGGCAGACCGGGGACGATTGCAGAGACCCTGGGTACAGAGGCGTAACCAGTTACAGTCACAGTGAGCGACAGCGGTTCCTGGTGGGGTCCCTGGGGCGGGGCAGTCAAGAGCCGGGGCTGGTCAGCTCTTGGGCCTGGGGGCCCCACTCCAGGTCAGTCTCTATTCCAGCAAGTAGGTGCTTGCAGGTTTCCAGGCTCAGTTAGCATCTCTCATTGGGGTTCCCCCCACCCTGGCTCCATGCCCAGCTGCTGCTGCTCCCCCTAAGTCCCACACAGACCTGTGCCCAGCACGGGGCTTTGTCCACAGCTCTCTGCTACCCGGCGGCTCCTGACTCAGCTGCCCTGCAGGTAGGTGGCTGCCGGTCCCAAAGGCAGCTCGGCTGCCTCCTGGCTCGGGATCACAAAGGAACTCAGGAGTCCTGGGACCCTGACCCCATGATGCTAACCACCAGACAACACACCCCTAGCAGAGCCGTGAATAGAACCCGGGGTCCTCATGTGGTTGTCACCTGCCCTAACCACTAGACCCCACTCCTTGCCCTTGTCGTAGGGTCGCTGTGAGCTCCTAGCTGTCCCCTCGTGCATTCCCTGCAGCGCGGGGCAGGCAGAGACATGTACAGTGAGAGGAAACCAGATAGCAGCTGTACGGGGATGGCCAAGCTCTCCTCTCTACTCTAGGATTTCCATGCAGGGAGCTGCTTTGAGTCCAACCAACCCAGTCAGCCCTGGGGCTGCATGTGATGCCCATGCCCCCCTCCCTGCCCCGTCCCAGGGAGAACTTGCTTTACTTTGTTCAACTGAGCCTCAGACTTAAACCCTTTGGTGCAGAGGGCTCGGTGGGGGGAGCAGCTGCCTGGTTCCATGCCTGGCTCCCTCATGTGTTCCCGCTCCTGTGTCCCATCCCTGTGCCTGTGAAGATACGGGCAGCAAGGCCAGGACGCCGATCTCAGAGCAAAGCGGACAAGACCGAGAGCCTCCAGCAGAGATGAAGCAGGGGGTGTCACTGGACGATCTAGGAACATCTGGGCCTTTGGCAAAACTTTGTGAAGTGTCACAAAACATTTGACCTTGGTCTAAGCCTCCAGGGAGATCTCAGCTTGAAAAGCCACCTGGCCGTAACTCGGGGGTCCTTGGACTTTCTCACTTCCCATGCCGGGGCTGCCCCAAGGTGGCTGGCTCATGGCATTTCCAAGCACTGCATCTCCCCTTCTCACTGGCTGCAGCCCCCTGCCCCGCTCTCCCCTCTGCAGTCTGTGCAGTTTGGCTCTGGCCTCTGTCACCAGGCAGACAGCACTGTGCTGTGGAGAGAGGCTGTGGGCTGGGGAACCAGGACACCTGGCTTCTAGTCCTACCTCTCCTGCAGACTTGCTTGAATAGCCTTGGGCTGGTTTCGTGGCGTCACCATGCCTCAGTTTCCCCATCTATAAAGCAGAGAAAGCAGTGCTGTGAGCACTGTGTGTAGAAGGCAGCGTTTAAGGATTAAACATTTTGATCCGTTATGTGCTCTCCTTCCACCCTTGGTGTCCCCTGCAGATGCCCAGGTTGGACTGACACCAAAGAAATGCCAGACACAAGGCTCTGAAGCAACTAAATGAGAGTCATGATGAATCTCCAGGTTCCTGTAGCTGGTGCAGCAAGGAGCAGTGTGCTAGAAAAGAACAGGGACCTGGTCCAGAAGCCACAGCTGGAGAACCGAGGTTCAACCCCCCAAGGCAGCACTGTGAATTCCTGTCTGAAGCGTCTGGGGTGGTTCTGTTTTTCCAAACCCTAAGAGCAGCCCTTTGCCCTCACCCCAAATGACTTCCATCTCAGATGAAGAGCAAACGACAACAAGTAAGAACAAAAGAAAAACCCTTCCCCAATACCGAGTGACTGAGAGCAGGAGTGAGAGCGCAGCATGCATCTCCTCTGTAACATGCTGCAGCAGCCCAGAGAACAAGATGGCTGCTGTGCTCCTCATGCAAGGGGGAGCGCCTGGAAATTTAAAGGTCTGGTACACAAAAAACTCCCAGCTGTGAACCCTCCATGTTCAGCAGGCCAGCGCATCCGGTGCAAAGCTGGCTCTGGCTGCAGCGAGATTGTTTCTTGGTTTTGCAGTCAAATGAGCTAGGCCCTGTGATACAATCTCATGTCTGATTCTATCTGATCTGGACTCAGAGAAGAGCCCTCTCCTGCCTCCGCCTCTGGGTATTTAGCTGGCGTCCCATTACCTGAATGCCTTGAGATCTTTCATCTAGGTATCCTCACAGCACTTCTCTGAAGTCATACGCTTTTCACCGATGGGGAAACTGAGGCATGATGCCACTAAGTGACTTGCCCAGGGTCACACAGGGAGTTGGCTGCAGAGCAGGAAATTGTAACTAAGTCTCTGGCTAGCTCCCTAGACCGTCTTTCCTCACCTGTCCCTTCTTTGTGGCCACTGCCTTTGGGGTCCGATGACGTTGGTTGCCTGCCAGAGGCTCAATACGCTTCCCTGAGCCAGCGGAGCGGAAAGAGGCTAAGGCAGAGTGAGGTGCTCGGGGGCAAAGGGAGACTTTGGCAAACAACTGCAGCAGTGCCTGGCTGCTCCCCAGCTGTTTCCTGTGATTCGCAGGGAGCCCGGGACCTTGGGCTGCACTGCAGGGATATTTGGTTTCACTGTCATGCTCCAGCCCAGGAGCCCAAGCGAGGAAGGGTCGTTTCCCGCTCCCGGCTGGGGTACTCAGCCCACTCCTCACTGCCTTCCAGGTCCCGAGCAGATGGGACGCCCTTGGGAGGACGGGACGCTGCCTTCCCAGAGCTCTGGCCCCAAACATGGAGCAGGCAGAGCCGGCCCACGGTCACAGGTACAGATGGTGCTGAAAACTGGAGCCACTTCAGCATGGCTGCACCGTGGACAGAGCCATGCAGGGGACCTGCGCCTGGGAGCTGTTACCAGCACCCTGAGCTGGCGAAAATCACTTGTTCCTTTGGAATCCGTGTGTCAGGCCCTGGGGGCTGCTGCCCCGGAGTCACCCCGCAGCTGGGGGCTTTAGGGCTCTTCACGGTCCTGTTCTTCCGTTCTCTCAGCCTCTGTCCGTCATGTGCCCTGCACAGGCGGGCAAGCCAGCACCAGCCCTCGGGCTTCTGGCCACTCATCGTGTCTCAGCCGCCCGCCCACTCAAGTTGGCCGGGTTTGCCTGCTCGCAGAACTGAGGCCTGTTGAAGTCAATGGGAGGCTGCCCCGTGCCCTCCGGCCAGAGCCCATGGGGGCAGTGTGCTCAGGAGAGGGTCTGTCAGGACAAGCTGGAGGCCCAGGTTGCTCCTCGCTCATCTTGCACAGCCCCTGGGCTTCCCAGTGCAGCCCACCACAGCTGCGGAAGGGACATGCCAGGATCAAGGGATCGGCTGCCTTTGCCCCCCCCCCCCCGCCCGCGCCAGCCTTGCGTGGAGCCCAGCTGGGAGCAGCCTCTCCAGGAAGCTGCCTGGGGCAGCGAGTCTCAGAGGATCGCTTGCAGCCACTCTGGCGATGCGACTCTGATGTGACAGCCTAGCACACTCCCAAGCACTAGGGAGGAGTCCAGAGACCTGCCTTTCATACATTGAGATCAGATGGCAAAGTGCTTGGAGCAGGCACTGTCTTTTCATTGCACCTGGCATGGTGGGGGCTGGGCGGGGTCGGGGCAGGGACAGTGTTTGCTCTGCGGCTGTACAGCGCCTAGCGTGGTGGGAGCTGGGCGGGGTCAAGGCAGGGACTGTGTTTGCGGCTGTACAGCGCCTAGCGCGGTGGGGTCGGGGCGGGGTCAGGGCAGGGGCTGTATTTGCTCTGCGGCTGTACAGCGCCTAGCGCGGTGGGGTCGGGGCGGGGACTGTGTTTGCTCTGTGTCTATACAGCGCCTAGCGTGGTGGGGGCTGGGCGGGGTCAGGGCAGGGGCTGTGTTTGTTCTGCGGCTGTACAGCGCCTAGCGTGGTGGGGGCTGGGCAGGGTCAGGACAGGGACTGTGTTTGCTCTGCGGCTGTACAGCGCCTAGCGTGGTGGGGGCTGGGCGGGGTCAGGGCAGGGACTGTGTTTGCTCTGCGGCTGTACAGCGCCTAGCGTGGTGGGGGCTGGGCGGGGTCAGGGCAGGGACTGTGTTTGCTCTGCAGCTGTACAGCGCCTAGCGCGGTGGGGTCGGGGCGGGGACTGTGTTTGATCTTCATCTGTACAGCAGCTATCGCGGTGGGGGATGGGCAGGGTCGGGGTGGGGCTGTGTTTGATCTTAGTCTGTACAGCGCTTATCGCGGTGGGGGCTGGGCTGTGGCTGGGGCTGCTGAGTACGACCACAGTCCAAATTAGTAGCACTGATGAATCATCTGCCCTCATATGCACTGAGTAGGGGCCTGAGTCTTAGAGGCTCTGGGCACCAGGAGCTGCCAGAGACCTCTCAGGATCGGGCCCTGCATGACAGCGGGGATAAGACCCAGGGATATGTGCAAAGCTGCAGGTAAACTGTAGCTAATTCAGCCTTGGCACCCCGTCGCCATGGCAGCCGTGGCCCCGTCTGCGCTGTAGCTGGTACCCGTTGGCACCCCCTAGCCATGGCAGCGAGGCCCACTTCCCACTACCTCACATAGACCCCTGCATTTGAGACCCCTTTACTGTAGTGGATGAAACCCCAACCCCAGGCCATCGCGGCTGGTGCGAGCCCAGGGGTTCTCAAACTGGGGATTGTGACCCCTCAGGGGGTCACGGGTTATTCCCTGGGGGTCGCGAGCTGCCAACCGCCACCCCAACCCCGCTTCACCTCCAGCACTTATAATGGTGGTAAATATTTTTAAAAGTGTTTTTAATTTATAAGGGGGGGTTGCCTTCCGAGGCTTGCTGCGTGAAAGGGGTCACCACTACAAAAGTTTGAGAGCCCCTGGGCTCATGCCTTCCGGTTGCCTTCTGCTTAGCGGAGGTTTCGCTGCACTGACCTGAGCCGTTATGCGGCAGCTGATACTACATGCTGCACCCCAGAGGCAGCTGCAGTTGAGTGATCCCTGCTCAGCTAGAGCGGGTGACTGCTGTTCCGGTGCCCTCAGTCGCCCCTTGAGCCAGGACGGGGGGAGGCAGGGAGGTGCATTTTGCCCTGTTCATCTGGTTGATTTCTAAGCTGGCAGGGACGCAGCACTCAGTGACAGCCGCTGAGCTGGGGTCCTGTGCACGATCCAGCCAGCAGAGATCACAGCCCAGAACAAGCCTGAGAAAGCTGCTGGCTTCTCCGCCCGGGAGCCTCTCCCCACAGGGGAGGTGCAGGCTGGGCAGCGTCCGTGCCAGGCTGACTGCCGGGCCCGGGTGGAGTCTGATGCCCTGCTCTGCCTGCTCCGATTGCACTAGCGCCAGGAGCTGACCCTGCAGCCCTGCACCCCATGGCCCCGTTTTGCCTCCCGGTGTCCTAGGGGGCCCCTTTGTCCCTTGTCCTCTCTGCTGAGGCTGCCAGCAAGAGGGAGCCGGGGGAAGGGCCAATTGCTCCTATTTGTGCTGAGGCTGAGGAGCCGGGCTAGCACCCACTGCTCTCCTGGGCAGGGCTCAGGCCTGTAGGGTGCAGGGGAGGGGCCAAGGCCCCCCAACCCCATAGATCCCAGCAGAGCCCCTGGGCAGGTGAAAGGTCCCTCTCCGTGACCAGCCCTGTGATCAGGGCAAAGCTCACAGAGCAGGAGGCTGATGCATTCAAGGACCACAGGTCCAAACCCAGGGACGCTCTGGTGTGACCCAAAGCACCGGGCTCCCTCCTCCTCCCCACACGGGCCCAGCTGCAGCAGCCATGGCCAGACGCTGGTTTGTGTGGTTACTGGAGTCGCCCCTAGCGGTCCCATCGGCTCAGCACAGTACAACCCCACGGACTCAATGTATCTTAGGTACTTATCTCTCCCACCTCAGCATCTGTATTTAATCTTCACTCCCCACATGGCAGGGCTGGGATCCCCACGGTACAGGTGGGAAACTGAGGGCCAGAGAAGCCAAGTGACTTGCCCAAAGGGCCCTATAGCAGATCAGGGACTTGAACCCAGGTCTCCCCAGTCCTAGCCTAGTATCCCAACCATCAGACCATCCTTCCTCTGTGCCCTACCCCGCCCAGCCAGCGCTCTCAGTTCTAACTGACTCTCCTTGCGGAGGGGGAACCGAGAGACAGTCCGTGACTCACCCTGGTCCCACAGGGAGCCTTTGGCCGCACTGGGAATTGGACCCCCCCACCCTCCATGGGGTCCCTGGCTGGTGCCTTTGTCACAAAGCCATGCGGGGGCCTTGTCCGCACCCCCGTCCCTTTGAGCAGCATCCCAGCCCCTTGGGGAGGTGGGAGCCAAAGGCCAGGCTGGGTGCCGGTGTGTGCAGGGCCGGGTGGACCATAGCTCCCAGCAGCCCTTGGGCAGCTGTCACGGACAGTCCCTCGGGCCCAGCCAATGGGAAGTGACAGGCGGAGGAAGGGGCAATGCCTGTTCTGTTCTGCGGTGCATCCTTCTTCATTTCACATTGGCACCAGTTCCTCCTAACCCAACCCATTCTGCCTTCCTCTCGTATTTGGAAAGCTCTTTATCCCTGTAGCGTGGCCTAGTGCGCAGAGGCCAGGACACCTGGGTTCTATTCCTGAGTCTGCCACCGACTTGCTATGCAGTCTTGGCCTGGCTCGCTTAACTTCTCAGTGCCTCAGTTTCCCTGTTTATAATACAACTCCGCTGCCTCCTAAGGATGCTGAAAAAAGCTGATTAATATTTGCAAGGTGCTTTGAGATCTGTGGCTGAAAGGGGCTGGACAAGTGGCAAGAATTACAAATAACCTTTGATTAATAATTAGTAAATGATGAGCAGCAATCGATTTCCTCCCCCATAATCAATTATCATAAAATGGATTCAAATACGTCGCAGTGGCAGAGCCTGGCAAGCGCATGTGGATTTCAGGGTCTCAGTGCTTTGTTCCAGGTGCTGTAACATCCTCTGAGGATGGACTTTACAATGGTTTGTGCCTGGCTTCGTATCAGGATTGAACCTTTCTCAGGATCGCGTATCAGCAGAAGCCATTTCTGGTCATCATGTATCAGAGAGTTGGCCGATGCGACTGGGATCTGAACCAGGGTGGGAAGCAGATTGTGCGAATGATGATATCCTGAGATCTCCACGCGCTTTCAAGCAGCGGCAGGGGGGGGAAGAGAATCAGCAGCGTCCTACAGGCTCACCCCAAGTCTCACACTAAGTCGGTGTCTGAGCTGAGAATTTCCTCCGGGCTCCCAGCCCTGTGCTCTAACCAGCAGGCTGCACGGCCTGCTGCTGTCACCCTGCTGTATAACAGGCCTGAACTAACCTCCAGCTCTGAACTCTGGAAATCCAGAGCTGAACGTTGCTGTTCTGGAGAAAGCCCTTGGCTACTAAATCAGTGATTTAACACAGGCCAGATTATTGTCCGCTCCTCTTCAGCGCTGGCCCTCCTGGGACCCGACAGCTGACTCCAGCGCCCACCTCTCTGAGGCTGGAGCCTGGGCCAGACGGTGCCAGGAGATTCCCACGGCCAAGGCTGCGGGAAAGTTCTGAGTCACGCAGGGAATGGGGCGGCTGGCAGAGAGCACCGGTGGTTGAGGGAGACATAAGCACGGGTCAGATCATGGTCCATCCAGCCCAGTATCCTGCCTTCCAACAGGGGCCAGTGCCAGGTGCTTCGGAGGGAGTGAACAGACCAGGGCAATTAGCCGGTGATCCATCCCCTGCCATCCAGTCCCCGTGCCTGGCAGTCAGAGGTTCGGGGACACCCGGAGTGTGGTGGTGTGCTCCTGGCCAGCTTGGCTAATAGCCATGGATGGACCTAGCCTCCTTCTGCTGATCTAACGCTGTGGACATTGTGGGCCAGGTTTTCAAGCGCTCTGTGCCCAGGATCAGAGTGAGCTCAGTCCCCAGTGAAGGGCTCGGTTTTGAGACAAGCTTGGCAGCACCCAGCGTGCTAATCTGGCCTGAAGTTGGCATAATGGGGTCAGACCTATAGGGGCGCTAAGGGTGAGAGACCTCAGGGCTGTCCTCTCCTAAGAGAACAGAGCTCACAAGTGGATTTCAGCCCCTCCTCACCTTGGGGGCCCTCAGATCTAGGTGCTGATCAGGCCCCCGGGTGCTGCCCTCTGGAAGTGGACTCTAGGCTGGCAAGCTGGGGATGGGAGGCAATTTTGCCTGCTTCTCCCTGGGCCCCAGTGATCTGTGACTGGGGTGGGGAGCATGGAAACTGCAGCAGTTTCGAGGTGGTTGCCTGGCTGGCGAAGGGGCTCAGCAGCCATTAGCAAAATAAGCCATTGCTGCGGCTGGGCTGCCATGAGGTAGCCTGGGGTCTCCTCACACCCCACAGGACTCCTGCAGCAAGGGTGCATCTCCTTCACCCATCCAGAGACAAAACAGTCCAGCACCAGGGCCAGTGGCTGGGGCATGAGCAAGGGCAGGGGTCCAGGGCCCACTCCAGAGGGATGCTCTCCCCAGATTTGGCATCCCCAGCTCCAGGAGTCATGGGATTTAGGTGATAATCTCAGTGTTTCTGGACTGAAAGAAATAAATGTCTGGCCCTTGGGGTTGGGGAGAAAAGCTGGAAAATGCGACCCGCAAAGGGCTCAGAAAACAAGTCAATGAAAAGTGGATTCTCTCCATCACTGGCAGTCTTATGGTCAGGATTCAGTGACTTGCTAACAGATCTGCTCTAGTTCAAACCGGAGTGATTTCAAGGCAGATTTTCCAGCCTGTGTTATCCAGGAGGGCAGGCTGGCTGCTCATAGGGGTGCCTTCTGGCCTGGGAAGCTATGAATAAAGAGAACCCACTGTCGGTTATTGAACCGAATTGCGATTTTCTAAGCCAAGCTTGTGAGTTTTTGAACCATGATTTTTGAACATGCAGGGTTGGCAGCACCGTAGCTACCCGAATGCCAGCCCCGTGCCCTCCCCATCCCAAACGCCAGCCCCATGCCCTCCCCGTCCCGAACGCCAGCCCTGTGCCTTCCCTGTCCCGAACGCCAGCCCTGTGCCTTCCCCGTCCTGAACGCCAGCCCCGTGCCCTCACCGTCCTGAACGCCAGCCCTGTGCCTTCCCCGTTCCGAACGCCAGCCCTGTGCCTTCCCCGTCCCGAATGCCAGCCCAGTGCGCTCCCCGTCCCGAATGCCAGCCCCATGCCCTCCCCGTCCCGAATGCCAGCCCCGTGCCCTCACCATCCTGAACGCCAGCCCTGTGCCTTCCCTGTCCCAAACGCCAGCCCTGTGCCTTCGCGGTCCTGAATGCCAGCCCCGTGCCCTCCCCGTCCCGAACGCCAGCCCTGTGCCTTCCCGTCCCGAATGCCAGCCCCGTGCCCTCCCCATCCTGAATGCCAGCCCCATGCCCTCCCATCCCGAATGCCAGTCCTGTGCCCTCCCCGTCCCGAACGCCAGCCCCGTGCCCTCCCATCCCGAACGCCAGCCCTGTGCCCTCCCCATCCTGAACGCCAGCCCCGTGCCCCCCCATCCCAAACCTCACGGGCTCTCACCCGGAACAGAGTTGAGATCCTGCATTCTAGAGTTCCAGGTTCTTTCTCTCCCCTAGGTGATGGGAGAGGAAGCAGGTTAGCTGTTCGCCTCCTTTGCTCCCACCGTGCCAGCAGGCCGTTACTCCGCAGGTGCTGGGGAGAGGGTGGGGAGGGGAGACTCTCGAGTGAGGTAACGTGGTGACGGTTGAACCTTGAACCATGAAGAGAACTGCTTTGGGCAATGCAGGCTAGTGGGCCCAGCATAGGGCAAGGTGCCAGGAGCACCTGAGTTCTAATCCAGGCTTCACAACTGACTCACTGTGTGTCCTTATGTAAGTCCCTTTGCCTCGGTTTCCCCATCTGTAACTCATGGAAGACGCTTCCCTCCCTAGCAGGAATGTGGTGGCTTTGGTCTGTCTGGGCAGGGCTCTGAAATCTCTGGCTGGAAAAGGCCACAAAAGAGTTAAAAAACAAAGGCGAATTCTGTTCCCACTGAAGTCAAACAGCAGCAGGAGCAGGATTGGGTCCCGTTTCTACAAAAGCAGCACCCTGCAAGCTGTCTGTTTCCCCAGATCTCGAGAGCTCTATAAAACGGGGTTGGACATGGCCCAAGGACAGGATCTCCTGCCAGATTCCTGGCCGGAAATGCCACGAGAACAGCCTTTCTGTGATATTTCAGCACGGCTGCCTCCAAGCCCAGCAGAAACTCAGCAGCGCAAATGAAAACCAACACAGGCAAAGTGAACCAAACTTTTGCTGAACCTCAGGAAGGGGCCGGTTTGGGTTCGAGGCACAGGGTGGCACGACCTATTCTCCGGTCCCCAGTTGTTTGGCGCTGTAATGCACTGGCTAGGGTGGGTGTGTTTGTGCATCGCTGCCCTCTACTGGACGGAACCAGCCATGCTCAGCGTGTGCCATATGCCCTATACTGGTGTCTGGTGCCCGAGATCATCCTTTAGCTCAAGTGGCATGGCTGGGGGAACTGTGCTTTTTGAGCAGGAAGTGCTGAGTTCTCTTTCTGCTCTTGAGGAGGATCCAGCTAGCAGTGGGTCCCAGCTGTGAAGTCCTGGCGGGGAGGTGGGGGGATGGGCCGTGGGGGCCAGGCATTGGTGTGTTCTCACCTGAAGCTCATGCTGTGATTGTTCAGGTCTAAAGAGAGATAAGGCAATCGTTGGTGGAGCTGGCTGGCCTCAGAGCTGTCCTTCTGCTGGGAGAAGGGGCAAGCTCGGCAGAGCAGGCTCTTGGGGCTGAGTTTGGTGTTTGCTGGCTGGACTGGGCTGTCTGTTACACTCAGACCTAGAGGCCTTGACAAGATGCGGCCCTGCTGTGCTGAGAGAGACAGCCCTGCCCCAGAGAGCTCACGGTCCAGCTAGAGAGGACAGACAAAGATAGGAGGGGAAACTGAGGCGCTGAGGGGGGAAGGGTTGTGCCCAGGCTCATCCAGCAGGTCAGTAGCAGAGCCAGGAATAGATCCAGGGCTCCTGTCTCCCCTACCAATGCCCGCCTTTCTCTCTGTTCTCTTCTGCACTGCCTCTGAGGAGCCCCACAATGCATGGCCCAAACCATCCCTGTCTGTCCATCTCTCTTGCCCATATGTGAACTCTTTGGGGCAGGGACTGTCTTTCTATTCAATCTTTGTACAGTGCCTACCGCAGTGCAGGCCTGGGCCATGGCTGGGGCTCTAGGCACTACCATAATACACCTAATAGATAATGTACAGCACCTAGCGCAATGCGGGCCTGGGCCAGGACTGGGGCTGCTAAACACGACAGGGATACAAATAATAACAATAATATCTTAACTCCACTTTTTATCTCCCTAGCTACTGTACCAAACCAAGCTGTCCGTAACCCTTCCTCTTCCGAGGAGCCTGGGTTTGCTTGGGAATTTTAACCACCCCCTGGGTCGTCACACAGCCCAGTCCCGCAGGAGAAGGCCATCTTAGCCCAATCACGGCGCCTGCCCAGTAGTTTGCGCTTCCCCCCGGAACATCTGTATTTACGGCACATGAATTGGTCCCTTGTCCGGCCTGGCCACTAAGGCAGATTAACTATATGTGACATCTTTGTGCAGCGGAGATAATCCGGGAGGGGAGGGAAAGTTGTCGGAGTGGCTGATCGGATTTCAGGAGCTGCCCCAGCTTTCGGTTCATCCCAGATCCCTGCTTAATCCCAGCACAGAAATCAGCCTTTTGGGGCCACGGGGCTTCTTCCCTGGACCTGTCACCAGTGGCACAGGATTGGGGGGAGGGGGGTCAGCAGCAGCCCCATGAACAGAGAATGCAGCAGAAGCTGGAGCTGGGACCCTTCCTGTAAGCAATAGGGCGCCCTGATGGAACAAGGGCCAGTGTATACTGGGCCCCAGAACTGCGGCGATGGGGGAGTTCGAAGGCAACTCCTCTAGGCAGGGGCAGTTTCTTCCAGCAGTCCCGTGGGTTTTGTGGATGGGGCCCCGATCCTGACTGGGCCCCTGAGCGCTGCTGTATGAGAAATAGCACTCAGGGCGCTGGAGCAGGATGGAGCTGTCACCTCTGCACCGCTGATGCCCTGTTTGGGATTTTGCTGGGACTTGGCGGGATCCCCGGAAGGAGTTTGTTCCCAGTGAAAAAAGAAAATCTTTGTGTTTTGGAGCAGGAGGGGCCAGGCCTGGGGCTTGTATCAGATCTTCAGGGTCAAGATATATTGACAGAGCTGGGGCAGGGGGGAGCCCAGAGCTGGGATAGCAGGGGGCTGCGGGTCGAGAGTGAGGGGCACCGGCGGGGGGTGGGGGGAGGGCTTGAACAGCAGGGGGCTGCAGGTCGGGAGTGAGGGGCACCGGCAGAGCTGTGGGGGGAGCCCAGGGCAGGGGGGTTCTAAGGACTGGACTAATGGGGGTTACAGGGCAGGGTTGAGGGGCATGGAAAGCCCACTCTCTGGGCTGCCCCTGCCTGCATTGCCCAACGGTTCCTCCCTGTAATGTGCACCATACTCTCCCATTGCTTTTCCCCAGGGTGTCCCCTCCCTCCCCCACCTGTCCCCCCGTCCCCCCCCCCCCCCAAGACGGTCATCACAGCAACCTGCCATCTGCAGAGCAAAGCAGGGGGTGGTCCTCTCCGGAGCCCATCTCTGCTACTCCTTCAGCCCTCAAGAGTGGGCGCTGGAGAGCAGGCGAGGGGCAGCCCAGAGCGCGGGGCACGGCCTAGGCAGCTCTCCCCCTTCACTCTCGGCTGCCCCTGCTGCCAGGCCAGAGAGGATTGCTGTCTCCACCTCCTCCCAGCCCTCCCGGCTGCCGGCTGGCCAGGCCATGTCTGGGGCGAGGCTGGGTCCTCCTGCGCTCTGGGGCAATGGGACAGCTCCCTCGCCCACCTGGCTTGGCCCAGGCTCAGCTGATGGGCAGCACGGTGCCTATGTTAGTGCCCGGGCCTGATGCTGCAGAGGGGCACTGGCTGCCCAAGGGGGTTGGGAACCAGCTGTGGGGCCTCTGGGGCAGGGCTGGGTCGCGGTACCCGGCTGCTGTCCCCAGGGGGCGCTGTGTGGTGGCCTGCATGTGAAACGAGGCCACTGGGCCTCAGTCCAGCTCCCTCCTATGGCAGGGTCCCACAAAGCCCTGCCTCCCTAGCTGGCCCCTTCTCGGGGCCCTGAAGGATCAAACGGGCCGTGGAGTCTGAGCTCCCGGGGCCCCTGCAGACCAAGTCCCGGTTGTGGGGAGTGCTGTGCCAGTGAGCCCCGGGCACCGGGTCCAGGGCTGCCTCGCCAGAACTAAAGTCCCTTGCCAAAGCCCCAGGGAGTTGTATTTTGGAGTGCCCTGGGATGGGGGGGTCACAGCCTTGCCGGGGGGACACGGTTATGGAGAGAGCAGGGCAGCACAGGGAGGATGTGGTGAGCTCAGACCCGCTCCCCAGCATCCCCCAGTGTCCATCCCGCAGGAGCAGGGCAAGCCCATGGCCTCCAGCCTCCCGCCCGGTCTTCACAAGACACACCCCGTCCCCGCCACCACTAGGCCAAGAGGCCTAGGAGAAATCAACCCTTTGCCAGGCTGGACAGTCAGAGGGACAAGCTCCGTCCTCCGAGCCTGGCGTAGAGAAACGCAGCTGCAGACAGAGGTGCCCTGTGTGTGAGCAGGAATGCCTCTGAGTGTGTAAAGAGAGGCGCCCACAGTGGGTATGTAAGGAGCGGAGCCCGTGTTGGGTGTGTAAGGAGAGGTGCTCATGCTGGGTGTGTAAGAAGAAGTACCCATGGTGGGTGTGTAAGAAGCAGTGTCTGTGCTGGGAGAGTTGCCCATGGGGTGGGTGTGTAAGGAGAGGTGCCCATGGTGGAAGTGTGAGGAGAGGTGCTCGTGCTTAGAGAGGGGCCGATGGTGGATGTGTAAGGAGAGGTGCCCATGCTGGGTGTGTAAGAAGAAGTACCCTTGGTGGGTGTGTAAGAAGCAGTGCCTGTGCTGGGAGAGGTGCCCATGGTGGGTGTGTAAGGAGAGGTGCCCACAGTGGGTGTGTAAGGAGGTGCCCATGCTTGGAGAGGGGCCCTGCAGGTACCAGTCAGCGCTCCCCTTGGCAGCACGAGTCCCCTCCACTCCCCTCTCCATTGGGTTCCTGGTTCGTTTTCCTTCCCTGCCTCAGAGCCGCGAGTGCCCTGGTGCGGGGTGCGCCCGGGGTGCTGTACCATCGGGAGGGGGCGTTCCCTGAGGGACGCTCCATGGGGAGCCACTCGGCTGGCTGGGGAGCGATCTGGTGCTGGGATGCCCCGCCAGGAGCCTGCTCTGGGATGCGGCCCACTGGCTGGAGATGGGATTGGCCCGGGCGGGCTGGGGGCACGGCAGTAGTTTGATGGAAGTAGCCTGATGGAAGCTGCATGCCCGGCGGCCGGGGATTAGCGGCTGCTGCCAATCAAGCCGGCAGCCTGGCGGTGCCGGGGGCCAGCGGGGATCCAAGCTTCCCTCCTCTTGCAGCTACACTCCCGTGGGGTACCAGGGACGTCCCGACGGGGGCAGCTCTCCAGAGTCTTGGGCCCAGCTTCCCTAGTGCCCCCAGGGCTTGGCCTCAGGCCCCCACCCTCCTGCCTGCCCCGGGTTGGATGGGCCCCTGGCAGAGGGCCAGCATGAATGGTACCGTCCTGAGCTGGCAGACAGTCTGACCACTCACCAGCTAGCTCTGGCGATGGGGCATGGTTGGGGCATCAGGTCGCTGCCACTAGGCGCCGCTGTCCTGGGACGCCCTGAGCCGCTGGGGTTTGACGGGGGTAGGGGGGTTGAAAGTGAAACTGAATCTGCAGCAGGGGTGTGGGGGATGCCAGGGTTGGGGGGTCCCTGGTCCCTGATCACGCTGTGGGTTTAGGGCAGGTTGCTTGGCCTGGAGACTGCGGGATCTACCCCAGCTCAGACAGGCTCTGTCCCAGCACCGGGCCATCCGCATGCAGCCCTGGACTATCCCCACTGGCTTCCCAGATTCCCCCTCTCACCAGCCGCACACGCCGGGGTGTCCCCAGTCAGCGAGCCCCCAGCCCCCAGCTCTGTGCAGAGCGGGATGCAGCCTGGGCTTGCGGTGCTGACGGGACCCTAGGTCCTGCCCCTGGGCCTGTGCCGTCCCTCCTCCCAACACGACCCTGGGAGGAGATGGGCCGAGTGGCTCTGTGTTCGTTAAAAGAAAAGGAGGACTTGTGGCACCTTAGAGACTAACCAATTTATTTGAGCATGAGCTTTCATGGGCTACAGCTCACTTCATCGGATGCATACCGTGGAAATTGTTTCAGTGGCTCCAGAACCGAGGCACTTGGCTTGCAGCTAAAAAGATACGTTTTTGGTCTTGCTGCCCTGGCTCCCTGTTCAATTTTTATTTGTTTTTTTTATTGCCTACCCCTGGCACGGTCAGCCGGGGATCTGAGAGCCCAGCTGGGCTTCCCCCTAACCAGTCATTGCTGGTCAGAAGGGCCTGCAGGTCACTTCCTGCCCTGGGTGACTCCCTGTGGCCTTCCAATTGAACGACTGGGGCTGGAATGAGGGGCGCTGGGGGGCTGCCGCCCCACCTTAGAATCATAGAAGATTAGGGTTGGAAGAGACCTCAGGAGGTCATCTAGTCCAACCCCCTGCTCAAAGCAGTACCAACCCCAACTAAATCATCCCAGCCAGGGCTTTGTCAAGCCTGACCTTAAAAACCTCTAAGGAAGGAGATTCCACCACCTCCCTAGGTAACGCATTCCAGGGCTTCACCACCCTCCTAATGAAACAGTGTTTCCTAATATCCAACCTAGACCACCCCCACTGCAACTTCAGACCATTGCTCCTCGTTCTGTCATCTGATACCTCTGAGAACAGTCTAGAGCCATCCTCTTTGGAACCCCCCTTCAGGTAGTTGAAAGCAGCTATCAAATCCCCCCTCATTCTTCTCTTCCACAGACTAAACAATCCCAGTTCCCTCAGCCTCTCCTCATCAGTCATGTGCCCCAGCCCCCTAATAATTTTCGTTGCCCTCCACTGGACTCTCTACATCCCTTCTGTAGTTGGGGGCCCAAAACTGGACACAGTACTCCAGATGAGGCCTCACCAGTGCTGAATAGAGGGGAATAATCATTCCCTCGATCTGCTGGCAGGTAATTATAACGAACATTGAATACATGGTTTCTAGCCAGCACCCCTGCTTGGGACACCCCCATTTCTCGTGGCCATGACTGTGGGCATCAGGGTCTGTGGATGACACCCCAGGAGGAGCGGACTCCAGCCCTCTCTCCCTTTGCTAGGGTAGCTGTGCGGGAATCCAAAGCTGGGAAAGCTGCATTAGTCACCCAGGTCAGCAGCCCTGGCCCAGGACACCCCCCAAAGGCAGAGGGTGACGGGAGGAAAGGGCTGGTTTTTTTCCAAACGCTCATTTTTCAGAGCAGAACCACAATCCAAAGAAAAATAATTTTTCAACGGCTTTCCAAATTCTTGGGCAAAACTGCTGCTTCTCACAGTTCTTGTGTTTTCTTAAGAGCCGTGGGGACTGATCCTTGCCTTCTCTAATGCCACCATAGCTCCACTGCTTGTAGTCGAGCCGCCCCCACTTTACACTGGGTCGGCGAGGGAAGGATCTGGCCCCCGAGTGAGTGAGAAGGAGCAGCTCCGGTTGTGGTTAGCAGCCTCCTGCCATGCGATCGTGCTGAGCGGAGATTCTGCTCTGCAGAGCGACTCAAGGAAAACATTTCCGAACTGCTGCCATAGCAGAGCGGGCTTGGCACACAGGGCTTTTTCCTGATGCAATCCCAATTATCTTTAATCTGAGCCATATTCAAAGCAGGGAGTGCGCCCAAAATATCAGGGAGGTCTGGCACGAAGAATCCGCTGCCTCTTGGGTTTCATCTCCAGCCTCAATCGGGGGGATTTTTCCTTCCTTCGCACACACGCAAAGGCAGCTGGGAACTGGCTTTGGTGTTTTTTAATGGCAGGTGGTCCTTTCCCCAGCACCGGCGGAAGAGTCCTAGCACCTAGTAACCACCTTCCGGCATTTCCACATGAGCTTTCCCCCAAGCCACGAAATGGGGAAATTGGGTACGGAGGGGAGGCGCTTTTCTTGGTTTCTTTCTTGGACGGACTCTCTGGGAAACACTAGCCAAGTGGAAAAAGACCGTCAGAGCGTGACTCACTCTCTGGAGCAGGGGCTGGGCCAGAAGTGGGGTGAATCTGGGGCGTTCCCTGGATGGGGCTGCGTTTGGCGCGATGGTTCTGCTGGCCACACGGCCGCTGGTCAGCGTCAGGCGGGGTCTTCTGTGGCGGTCTGGGAAAGGGAATGCTGGGCCCAGACCCCTTTGGCTCTGTGCGTGGGCTCGCACATGTTCCCTGGCATGCAGGCACATAAGTTCGCACTCATGCCCAGGCAAAGAGGTGGGCACAGAGACCCAGCCTGGGTGCCTCCGATCTCAGAATCTGATTCAATCTGGGCTCAAGAATACAGTCTGCCGGCTCCTCCTCGCCTGGCCCTGGGCACAGGTCTCATGGGAGGATGGCGTGCAGCTGGCACTGCCTTGGGGAATTCTGAGCCTGGATCGCTGGGCCATCGGGGCGAGAGGGAAGGGGAGGGGGTTCGCTACTGTGGCCACGGCACCCTCCCCACTCTATTAGCTCCATTGCACCTGGAATTGGAGCTTCGACAGTCGCCGGCTGCTTATGATCCAGCCCCAGCCCCACACTCCACAGCGCCTGCCAAAGCAGGTTCCTACTGTGCCGGCCGTGGTGTGTGTGGGGGGGTCCAGACTCTCCTCACCCCAAACCCCCCAGGCCTAAGTCCGGTGTAAGCTCAGGAGTGACTCCAAAGAAGACAGAGGGATCCCCCAGCCCCATGGCGGGAGCAGGCCCAAAGGGGGGCTGAGGACCTCCAGGCGGGGCAGCAAAGGGTCTGAGCTCCTAGCAGGTGACCCCGCCACCCCAGGGGACATGCCCCGACCCCCTGGCAATGCCCTCGCTGCAGGCCGGGCCTGGCCAGGGGTCGCCCATTTGTGTCCATTAAACAGGGAGGACAATGGACATGCAATAATTCGCTTTATCGAACGGCTGCAGCAGAATTCCCCAGCTGGGATCCCCGGTGTACCAGTTCTGCTCCCCACCCCCTACCTTTTCACAGCTCCCCAGGGACTAGCCTAGCCCTGCTAGGAGACACACACTGGGAAGAGAGCTCAGGAGTCCAGACCCCCCGACTCTAGCCACTAGACACCACTCTCCTCCCAGGAGTCCTGGCACCCAGCCTGCCCTGCTCTAACCACTAGACACCACTCCCCTTGTATCCAGCAGCCCTGAGTCCCAGGTCCCCCATGGAGACCAGTGATTAGAATACTAGGAAGCTGGGAGTCAGGACTCTTGGGTTCTATTCCCAGTTCTGTCAGAGAACACAAGAGTCCTGTCTCTCGGTCCCCAAGCTCTAACCGCCAGATTCCCCTCCTTTTCCATAGCTGGGAAGAGAACCCAGGAGTCCTGATGCCCAGCACCTCCCCCCAATACTATGCTGTGTTCCCACAGAACCATGGGCCCTACAGAATCCCCCTGTGCACGGCGCCCAGGGACTTGGTCCTGCCTGTCTGTGCGTCTGTCCTGACGGCCGGATCTGTCTGCTTGCTCCTGCAGGATGAGTTCCATCCGTTCATCGAGGCGCTGCTCCCCCACGTCCGGGCCTTTGCCTACACCTGGTTCAACCTGCAGGCCCGCAAGCGCAAGTACTTCAAGAAGCACGAGAAGAGGATGACCAAGGATGAGGAGAGGGCGGTGAAGGACGAGCTGCTGAACGAGAAGCCCGAGGTCAAGCAGAAGTGGGCGTCCCGGCTGCTGGCCAAGCTACGCAAGGACATCCGGCCCGAGTTCCGGGAGGACTTTGTGCTCTCCATCACGGGCAAGAAGCCCTCCTGCTGCGTCCTCTCCAACCCCGACCAGAAGGGCAAGATGCGGCGCATCGACTGCCTGCGCCAGGCCGACAAGGTATGGCGCTTGGACCTGGTCATGGTGATCCTCTTCAAGGGTATCCCGCTGGAGAGCACGGATGGGGAGCGGCTGGTCAAGGCAGCCCAGTGCACCAACCCCATCCTGTGCGTCCAGCCCCACCACATCAGCGTCTCCGTCAAGGAGCTCGACCTGTACCTGGCCTACTTCGTCCGCGAGAGAGGTAGGTGCCCCCTGTGGGTCCCACGGGACCGGCTTTGCATTGCACTGCCGCCTGAGAGTGCGGGAGGGGATGGGGCTGTGCCCAGGGTCCATTCCCAACGAGCAAGAATCCAGGCCCGGCTCTTCCCTGTTTTCAGGACTTTGACCTGCACAGATGAACCTTGCCCTAAATTTGCCCCAACTTGTCCTAAATTCTCTGCCTCGGGGACTGGTGCCCCAGCCACCCAATTCCCTGCCAGCTGCAGGATCCTCAGCCCCTCCCCACTCCCACCAAATGCAGCACAGCCCCCCCCCACCCTGCTCCTTTCCCTGGGGTCTCCCAAATCATAGCCTTGGCCCTGATCCCCTGTTTGTGTAAATGCCAGCCTGAGTGTGCCATCTCCTGCCCGTCTGGAATGGATCCTGGCTGTTGGATGGTTTTATTCCTGGTGAGTTGCCAGAGGTGGCTGCATGTCAGTGGTGGGGCGGGGGCAGGGCAGTTGTGTGGAGTCTTGGGGTCCTTCGGAATGAGGCATGTGCCTCCCTACGGGATCTAGGCACCCACCCACCGTCGCGCCATCTCTGGGTGCTCCCCAGCCAACAGCAAGGGCAGCTCCCCTCTGCGGGGCTTGTTCTCCCGAGGGGCCATGTGGCTGCAGGGTGCATTGAAGGGTGGGGTAGGCGGCCTGGGCAGTGCAGGGACAGGCTCTACCCAGTGCGTCTCGGGAGGGAAGCTGCCCGGGGGCAGGGATCCCGGCCTTGGCAGGGCTGCATTCAGCTGCAATGAGTGCCCAGAAGGGCAGGTGCTGAGCCAGCCAGCTCTGCTGGCAGCACGGGGTCAGCTGGAGGGACTGCGTGGCTGGGACCATGGGCAGGAATACGGGCACGGCTGGGAATGTGGAGACAGCAGGTGCAATGCCAGGGGAAAGTCAGCCCAGCACTGCCTGGGCAGTGAGAGCGGAGACAGAGCTAGGGGTGAGGAGAGAGTTTGCTGTCCAGGGCATGTGGCAGCTGGCAAGGCCGGCTCCATGCACAGAAGCATTGGTAAGAGCCAGGAGGTGATGCCCCCCTGGGAAGCCCTGCAGGAATATCGACCTTCATTCTGCCCCAGAGACACTGCAGGGTGCTCTGGGGGAAGCTCCACACCACAGTCCATGCCATGGTTTCAGTGCTGCCTGCTGATTCTGGGCCTTTGGGTTTCCAGCTGCCCTGATTTGCAGAGGTGCAGAGTGCTGAGAAAATTCTGGCCTAAAAACATAGGGTGTAATAATCTCCATTGACTCCACCGGGGCTAGGATCCCCCCGAGCTCAGCCAGGGGGCTGTGGTGGTAAATCCCCCGGAATGAGTCTGGGGGAGAAGCGGGTCTGGACTGGGAGCGACGGGCGGGGTTTCTCCCTGGTCCCTGGCCACGCAGCAGTGGCCTGTGGCTGTGCTGGCGTGGGGAGGATGATGTTGTTATTTCTGCAATGGTAGCACCCCCAGGCTCCATTGCGCTTGGTGCTGTACAGGCAGAGAGCGAGGACAAAACACGGGAGGGGAAACTGAGGCACAGCACAGGGACGTGACTTGCCCGAGGTCTCACAGCAGGTCCGTGTCAGAGCCGGGTATAGAGCCCACGTTTCCTAGGCTAAAGCCTTAGCCGCTTGTGTGTCAGAGAAGGGTTAGCTGGCGTGCGAAGCAGGAGTTCAGGTCTGTTCTGCGTGTCCCCGGTGGGTCGCTGTCCCTCGCTGGTACGCGGGACTCTGACAAACCCAGTCCGACGCGGGAGGTTTGGGGCCACAAGGGACTGGCTGCGGCTCACTAAGGTCAGAAGCTCAGGCACTGGATGTGACTTGCTGGGCCCCAGTCTCGCTGGCTGGCTCTCTCTGATTCCCCCTCTGGACTGCGCACAATGCTTGTGCATTCTCCCTTCAGCATGGGTGGAACCTCTGGGGTCCCTCTCCCTGCTGTCAGCACATGCTCTGGGGCCAGGTGCTGAGCCCAGAGTGTAACCCGCCCTGGCTGGCGCGGACAGGGATGGAACAAGGGACTGTATCGGCGGAAGGGAAATAGCATTTGCCCTCTGACTGCTCTGTGGCTGGATCTGGGGAGGTTTGCTGTGGTCAAGGCCACCGTTTGGTTCCAAGACTTTAATCCACACGTGATGCAGAAGGAGATCTAGCCCCAGCCCTGGGAGCATCTGACCTGTCTGGGGTCCCACTCAGAACCCAGCACAAGCCTGGACAGATGGGAGGAAGGGTCTGGGTGGCCCTGGGGGTCGGAGCATGGGACCAGAGCCCAGGAAATGGGGCCACACTGCAGTGGGAATGTGGGTGCAGCAGAACTAGTAAGGCAGGGTCCAGGCAGAACTCAGGAATCAGGACCCGGTTGCACTCTGAGAGCATCAGTGACTTGGCCAGGGATTGCTCCTTGCAATGTATGGGTAGATATTGGTTTCCACCTGAGGCAGAGACCCTGGCCCTTCCATTCCCAGGCCAGGCTGCTTTCATTCCAGGTGGATGCCACAGGCTCTCGCTGTGCCTGGCTCCGGGATTAGAGGGGCCAGGCCAGAGCTCCTGGTATCCATGCCCCAGGAAGCTAATCCGGAACAAGCCAGGTAGGAGAGGACTTTGCTGCAGGGATTGCCTCGGGCCACCCGAGATCTCTGCTGGGCTCAGGCAGGCCTCGCACCCTGAATCGCCCCTCGCCTGCCAATGGCAGACGGGAGAGCTCCTGCCTCCATCCCCCACATCCACCTTCCTGGCCCAGGCCCAAGGGCAGATCCTGACCTGAGTGGGCATTTCAGTGGCTGTCGTTCCATCAAAGGGGACCTGACAAAGCCATAAGTCACGTGAGGAGCAAACACATACGCTGGGGAAATCGGAGAAGACATTTCTGCCCCCCGGGGCGGTTTGATTTGTTATGTGCTTCCCCTCCCGCACCAGACTGGTGGTCCTGCGGCTAGGGATGGCAGGTCGCGGGGATGGCGAGGGGTGGGAGGGCCGTCCTGGGAGCTCGGCGTCGCGTACCTGAATACTGGGGGCTGCCGGGCTCTGCAGCCCTGGTGTCTGTGCGGACTGGACTCTGCTTTTCTCAACCAGTTCGCACCGGGTGGGAGCTCCCCAGGGCTGGTAGGAGCCCACGCTGGGCTGAGATGAATCTAAGGTGGATTCTCTGGGGAGGCTGCTGCACACAGACAGGCCCTGTGGTTCTCTCCGGCTCCCCGCCGGGTCTCTCCTGGAAGGGGTCTGCAGCAGCCCAGAGCAGGCTGTGAAGTTAGCATGCGCCGTCATATTCACAGGCTGGGCCTTGCTGGGGCAGCAATCGAATTTCACACCCTGCCTTGGGAGGGCGCCGCCAGGGAACGCTGTGACTGGTATTTCTGCTGCCATGATGCCAAGTCTGGCTGCTTCTCTCTGCCAGGCGGGGACGTGACATGCGAGGGGGGTGCTGTTCTCCGGGGGGGGGGGGGAGGTGGAGGGCGGGGACCCCCCCCGTGCTGGGTGATGGGGGGACCCCGGCCCCCCCCAAGAGACGCAGGCAGGCGAGTGGGGGGAGGGCGGGGGCCCCCCCCGTGCTGGGTGATGGGGAGACCCCGGCCCCCCCAGGAGACGCAGGCAGGCGAGTGGGGGGAGGGCGGGGACCCCCCGTGCTGGGTGATGGGGGGACCCCCCCCAGGAGACGCAGGTGGCCGGACCCCCCCGCTGGCCGCGCTCAGCCGAGGAGGCTCCGGCCGGTCTCTGGCCCCGCCGGCGCTTAAGGTGGCGCCGCGTCCCCGTTTAAGGCGGAACGGAGCCGGCCCGTGTGTGACCGGCCGGGGGGCGCCGGGGCCGGGCCCCTGACCAAGGGGGTGCGGGCGGGGCCGAGGTGTCCTGCGAGCAACGGGAAACAACTGCGGGTGAGATGGCTGGGAGGGAAACCCCAGGGCCGGGTTTGGATCTTACTGCCCGGTGTGAATCCAGAGTCACTCTGCTGTCTTACATGGAGTCACTCCAGATTTACATCCTACAGCTGAGATCTGAAATTGGGCTTTCTGACCCTGATCCTGCAGGGGGAAATGAACCGGCCTAGCCCCTATGGAACAGTTCCCATGCGGACGTTCTTATCTCGGATTAGTTATTGCTGTAAATTCACACCCTACCTTAATCCGAATTGGTTTTCAGGTGTAGACGAGCTGTTATGCTAGACCAGTGGGAGAGGAAGCTGAGACAGGAAGTGACTTGCCAATGGACACACAGCAGGTCGGTGACAGAGCCAGGAATAGAACCAGGGGTTTGGGGGCCCAGCCCAGCCCAGCCCCTTGGTTGGCAGGCCTAGCCCCTGGACTGCTCACCTGTGTAAAGTTAAGTGTATGCGTCTGTGCATGCAGGATCGGGGCCGATCCCCCCTTGTCTCCCTGGGGAGCCAGGTTTCTCTGGCCTCACTGAGCCAGCAGCCCTGGTATCAGGATAAAGGGGCTTCTGGGTGCTGGGTATGGAAATTATTTATCAGCTGGTTAGATCTGACAAGGGCAGGGATATAACCCCTGCCAGGGAGCAGGTCTGAGCAAACTGGGGCAGCAGCTGATCTCTGGGCCCTTGTCAGGCGTGGTTCCCCCTGGATCTCACAGCACTGCGTCACCAGGACTTAGTGAGCGGAGCCTCAGGACCCGCTCAGAGGTGGAGGCGCGTCATCGCCCCCATGGGACAGGTGGGGAAAGTGAGGCATGGACCTGTGAAGAGCCTCGTCCAAGGCCACCCAGTGAGGCAAGTGATGGAGCCAGCAGGAGAACTCAGGAGTCCTGACTCCTAGTCCCATGCTGGAATCGCGAGAGTGCACTTCCCCAGACAGAGAACCCAGGAGTCCTGGCTCTCTGTCTCCTGCTCCATCCGCTAGAACTCAGGGATCCTGACTCCCGCGTGGGATTGCCTGGTGCGGGGGCTGGGCGCCAGAGGCTAATTAGCTGTACAGCCGAACCCGCTGGGCTCTGGGTGGGCTCTGCAGTTCCAGCTGACCCTTGGTTCTGTCATGTGTAAGGCCCGGGAGTGCCCAGGGTGGAGCGCGGCTGCGCCGTGGCTAAGGCTGAGGCCAGCGTTCTCTTTACGGTTCTGCGAGCCTCCTGGGGCGCTGGCTGGGGTCAGCGATGCAGATTTGGGGCCATTTGACCAGGGGCTTCCTAAGATACAGCCCCCCGAAAATGTGTTCCTAGGCAGCGGCCCCTGCAGCGAGGGAGAGAGACCCTGTTCTGGGGGCACCAGGGGTTCTCCGCTGTGGTCCACCCTCTCCCCAAGCCCAGAGCAGGATTGTCCCCCTGTGTCTTCCTGGGGCTCCAGCATGGGGAACAAAACTGACCCTCGGAGCCCCCGGGAGTTAAGGCCTCCTTGGAGCTGGGGTAGGGCAGGCTGCTGGGCCTTTTGTTGCTGTATCAAACTGTTCCACCAGTCCGGTGTCCCACCTCGGGTCACTCTCCCAGCTCACCTAGACTCCTGCTCCCCAGGCCACTGCCCTGTCCAGTCCAGTCCAGCCAGCCACCTCCACCCCTGGAACCACATCCTGAGCCCAGCTCCCTGCCTGCAGCAGCAGCCCCTGCCTCCGGGTCTTCTCCTCTGTAGATCTTAAAGCGCTTTGCAAACAGGTCACAGTCTTTATCCCCATTGCACAGAGGGGGAAACTGAGGCACGGGGAGGGGACGTGACTTGCCCCAGGTCACCCAGCAGGCTATGCCAAGGATAGAATCCTGGTCTCCTGAGTCCCAGTTCAGGGCTGTAGCCACTAGGCTATGCTGCCTCAGTAAAAGATGATTCAAAACCATCACAACCTATGCTGCAGCTGACCAGCTGGCCTGTATTTTGCATGGGCTAAGGGGAGAGATCCTTCTAGCTGATGCTGTGAACCCTGAGATATGGGCACAGCTGTGGGGGGAGCCCAGGGTTGGAGTAGCTGGGGGTCAGGGAGCATTGGCCGGGGCCGGGGGCATATTACCTTCGCTCGCATTTCTAGCGCTCCTTGAATTACCTGTAATGCAACATGCCTGGATGAGCCTCCTGCAGCGATGAGTTCCACAGCTCAGCCCAGCCAGGGCGGGCTCTGAACTCCTGCCCTGGCCCATTCACCTGGTGTCCCCATGTCTGTGCGGTGGGACGGCCCAGCTGTCATGCCCCCCTTGCCTGTCCCAGCCCCCCGCCTGCTGGGGTGCCAGCTCTCAGCTGCTCCATTTCTGTGGAGTTGGTTGAAATGGAGGCTGGAGCCAGGGGGATTGGGGGCAAGGAGCTCGCAGGTGTCCTCACGCCCTGTCAGGGCCCAGCTAACACTTCCAGCTGCCTCCTCCTTGGAGCAAAACCAGGCAGTAAAGCCAGGCTGCTGAGAGCCGCTACTGGGCAAACTTCCAGCCCCGCCCTGCCAGAGATCCCTGATCCCCCTGCTAACCCAGCCCTGCCCCTCCAGCTCTGCTGGTGCCCCTCACTCCCGACTCGCAGCCCCTGCCAGCCCAGCTCTGAGGTCCCCCCACCATCTCTGCCGGTGCCCCTCACTCCCGCCCCAGCACATGGATTAGTTCAGTGCCGGGTCTGTCTCGGGCAGGGACTCTGAGCCGTGCGAACGCTGGGCTGAGGGGAAGAGAATGGATGTCTGGGGCGAGGGAGGCGGGAGACCCCTGATCTCCTGTCGGTTCCTGACCTTGGCCAGATTTAAAGCCCACTCCCCCGGGAGGCAAAATCACATCAATTCTCCCTCCGTCTGTCCGTGTTCCTGGCAGCCTGCCCAATCCTTCCCTCTGCCCCATAGCCAGCCCTTCACACGTGCCCTTCCTCTATGCCCCATAGCCAGCCCTCACACCCCCCCTCCCCTCCGCCCCATAGCCAGTCCCTCACATGCCCCCCTCCCCTCTGCCCCATAGCCAGCCCCCACACGCCCCCACCCCATAACCAGCCTCTCACACGCCCCACTCTGCCCCATAGTCAGCCCCTCACATGCCCCCCTCCCCTCTGCCCCATAGCCAGCCCTTCACATGCCCCCTCCCCTCTGCCCCATAGCCAGCCCCTCACATGCCCCTCCCCTCCGCACCATAGCCAGCCCCTCACACGCCCCCCGACCCCAGCATGGCAGACAGACTCGCCCCCAAGGTCTCTCGCTCAGGCCCCTGGCCTCCAGCCTGTCTCTGCTTCACTCGCACTTCCTCGCACCCCCCATTCGCTCCCACCCACCCCCCAGTCCCAGGCTGACCCAGGCTGACCCCATCACTGTCCCCAGGCAGACCCCCAGAATGTGGTACCCCTGGAGAGGGACCGATGGGGAGAGAATGGGAGTCCAGGCCCCGGCCCCCCGGTCCACTCTCCTTGGGGGAGAATTGGGCCCGTGGCTAAGCCATGCAGGAGCTGGACAATTTGCCCCCACCCCAGCTCCTGTGGCAGCTAAAGGGTTAACCTGTCATCTCCCTGGTCTCCCCGTTATCAGCTTGGAGCAGCCTGCGCCCCCTCCCCTCCCTCGGTGCTGATAATGGACTGGGCCCTCTCCGCCCCTTCTACCCACCCCAGGATCCTTCACCCTCCCGCCCAGCTCCTGCCACCCCCCCAACCCCCTGTTCCCCATCTCTCCCTCAGCCCCCCGCTGCCTTCTGCCAGCTCCTCCCCAGCCCCATAGCCCACCCCATCCAGCCCCATCTCTCCCCCAGCCCCTCCCTTGGCAGTGGCTCAGCATTTCGGGAGGGGGCTGATCTGGATCCGTCCTTTCCCAGAGTCTAGGGGGGGATCACCCCACCTTTAGGAACCTGTGAGAAGGCTGAATTGGGGATCAGTCCCCCCTTGTCCTCCCTCCATGCCCTGTGGTGCTCAGCATGGCCCCAAGGCTGTGGGAAGGTCCCAGTGCCCCACCTCAGAACTACCCCCCACCACTGTGTTCCCCACACAGCTCCTGTGGCTCCTCCCGCTCCCGCCAGGGATCCCTGTGTGTCCATCACACTTTGTTGCCCCTGAGCCCCCACCCTGGCCTCATCCCCTCCTGGCCACGGCCATAACACTTGGTGCTCCAAGCGCCTGGCCTCTGAGGGTCTGGAAGCAGTGACCAGTCCTTGAGGAAGTCCCCTGCGGGCAGGATTGTCCCCATTTTACAGATGGGGAAACTGAGGCACAGATAGACACAATGCAAGCCCCATCTCCAGGCGCCCCGGTGCCTCAGGAAAGTTTGGATCCAGGCTTCACAGAGTTCATGAGGTGACTTGTCTGAGGATACAGAGAGTCGATGGCAGAGCCATAGAGGGACCCTTTGGTCCTGTGCCCCCGTGGCTCCCTGCCCTAGCCACTAGACCCCACTGCCCTCCCAGAGCCGGGGAGAGAACCCAGGCATCCTGGCTCCCTGCTCTAAGCAGTCCTGCCCCTGCCCCTGCATGAGGAGCTGGGAACAGAGCCTGAAGTGCCACCTCCCCCCTTTGCTTTACACCCCCGAGGTGGGGGGTGGGTCCATTTTTGTCCCCTGTTGCTGAGGGGTGGGGTGGGGGCATATTCTGGCAGGAGAAGACAGGCCCTTATTGTACGGGGTGGCCATCCAGCAGCTCTGGATGCCCAATCCTGGCACCACCCACCCCTCCCTGGCACACGCGGGCAGCTGTTTGCTCAAGGCGAAGGAGAGGGGCAAGAGCCTTGGCCAGAGCTTCAAAGGGCTGGCTGGGCCACGGGGGGACCAGCCGAGGCAGGCCGGATGCCAGCCAGGCTGGGCACAGCTACAGCGGCCCCAGGGTCCAGGTACAACCTGCGGACTCCCCCTCGTTTCCTGGACACAAAGCCCCAGGCCCCCAGCTCAGGGCTCCCCCAGCGAGGTGTCCCTGCACCCCAAAGCCCTTCCCTGAGCACTGCTGGCTCCCAGCTGCCCCCAGCTTCTGTTCCCTGCCTCTGCTGCGTGGCCTTGGCCAAGTCCCTTCCCCTGTCACTGCCTCAGTTTCCTTAGTGGTGTTGGGGAGGCAGCAGTCATGCCCCCCCTCCCAGAGCTGAGCCCCCAGACTCTGGGCCAGACCCAGGGTTTGCACGTGGCCCTTGCAGCGGCTCTCGAACAAGTTGAACCAAATCCCCGGCTCCCAGCCCCCCACGCACCCCTTGGCTCTGGCTCTGGCTTGGAGCTCCCCACTGGGACCCTTCTCCAGCTTTCCTCTGCCTCCTCCTCCCCCATCTGAGCCACCCCTGTGATGTGCCCCTTCCCCCAATGAGACCCCAAAGTGACCAAGAGGGTTTGGTTGGCCTAGGGCTGGGCCCAGTGGTCTGCAGTGGGGTGGGGGACAGTGCTCCGGGGCTGGGCCCAGTGGTCTGCACCGGGGGGGAGGAGGACAGTGCTCTGGGGCTGGAGGCTGGTGTGGGGGGCTGGGCCCATTGGTCTGCAGTGGGAGGGCAGCGCTCTGGGGCTGTGGGGTGGGGGTTGGGCCCAGTGGTCTGCAGCGGGGGGGGAGCGCTCCAGGGCCAGGGCGGTCATGGATGAAAGGCAGCGGCTTGGCAGTGTACCAGGAGTCAATCGCCTGGATCAATTGTGCTGGGGCCTCCGGAGCATCCCGGGCGGATTCCTGCAGAGCCGCGTGTTGCTGACGCCAGCCTTTGCGGGGGGGCCCTCCCAGGGTGGGGGGAGCAGGCACAGGGGGGCCAGGCTGCAGTATGGCTGCAGTGTGCGGGGGCGGGATCGGGGTGAGGCACGGGAGGAAGGAGGCAGTTCCCCCCAGAGCCGGCCAGGCTGGGTGGGGACAGGGAGAGCCCGAGCCAGGAGCACCCGAGGTGGGGTCCTGCCTCCCTGATCCACCTGGAACCAGTCAGCGAGAGAGAGAAAAGGGGTCCCTGCTCCTTGGGCTGCCCCAGTGCCAGCAGGGCGGATGGGGGGCAGTCAGAGAGTGTCCTGCTCTGTGGTGGTAGATAACCCCAGTGCTGCGAGCTTCCTCTCAGCAGTGCCGTGCCCTGCGTCCTGGCTGACACACCAGCTGCAGGAGCTGACTTGACTTCACCTGTCCCCATGCTGCCCCCGGCCCTGCATCCAGGCTCCCACTGCTCTGTTGCGGTGCTGGGAGTTAAGTTCAAGACCAGGGTTCGTACAAACCCTAATATCACCATGTCCCAGGGGTCCCGTGGGTGGCAGACCCCGTGTTGTCCCACCCACGCGCCTGGGCCCGGCTGTTCCCTGGCGGCCACACGCACCCGCCCTGTTCTGTTGCCCATTCTCCTTCCCTGCCTCTCCCTGCTCCGCGGGCTGTGCCCAGCCCGGATTCCTGTCGCTACAGGCACAGAAACCCCCCGCTAATGCGCCATGCGGCCCGGAGCCCCCCAGCCTTGGGCAGGGCACGGATGCCTGGACAGCACCTCGCCCCTCCTGGGCACTGCCCCAATGCATCCGGGGCCTGGTGCTGGGAGTTTTGGGCGTCACACAGGGCGGGGCTATCTAAGCAAGGCAGCCGGGGCATCTTCACCCCCCAGAGCGGCACCAACCTCCGTGCAGCCACCCATGGGTGCCAGTGGTGTCCTGCAGCAACGGGGCTGCTGGACCCTGGAGGACACTGGGTGTGAACAGGGGACCCCAGGCAAGCCCCTCCCCCACCCATGCCCCCATGCAGCCCCAGCCCTTCCAGCCTCACCAATGTCTCCTGCAGGGCAGGGTGGATTAAAGCTGCCGGCTGCTGGGTGCCGGCTCTGGGACCAGCTGCCTGCTCTGGCTGCAGGGAGCTGGCAGCATGGGGGGCCAGAACAGCAGCATGGGGGGTCTGTGGCTGGAACCGGCCGGGATACCAAGGCGTTTGGACTGACCTAGAGCCGGGGAGCGAGGGGAGAGCGTCAGGAACGGGCACACTCAGGGGTCAGGCCCTTCTACTGCTGTCGCTGGGCCCAGCCCGGGCCACTCTCTGCCCGGGGGTAGCTAACGTGTCAGCTAGTCCGAGCCAGGCGAGTGGAGAGCGCCTCAATGCACCCGCAGGCACGCCTCGCCAGCCGGGCCAGGCAATGGCAAAGCACCCTGCACCCAGCCAGGCCAGGCTACCCCGCCAGACCAGAGCATCCTGCCCAGAGAACGGGCATGCCAGAGGACTGATTGACAGCGGCGAACTCCCCTGGGAGAAGGTCTGGACCCGGATTCTGCAGCTCACCTGGAGCGGACTCTGCCTCCCGCCAGCCGCAGGTTCTTGTGCTCCCCCAGGGATGGGAGGAGAAAACCCGGAGTGGAGTTTAGTCCACCAGTGAAATGGATCCAACCCCGCCGAGGAGCCAAACCCGGGCTGGATTTCTGGGCCCTGGGGAATGGACTCTTCCCAGGGCGAGGCTCGAACCCTGCAGGCCGGCTCCCATTAGCTGAACCCTGCCGTGGGCCCCGATTCAGCAAAGCACTGGGGCACTTTCTTAGCTGTCAGCGTGGGCTCAGTTCTCTCCCACTTCAGCCCCTTCCTTAGACGCAGGCTCCACCCGACGCGCAGACCGCAGCGGAGAGCACGTGCTGCCGGCGACGCACCCGCAGAAGTGCCTTGCTGAACGGGGGCCTTTCGGGGCACGGACGGGTGCGATGCAGCAGCCACTGGGCTGGCGAAGGAGGCCACGGCGTTCCCATTGTAGGCGGCTTTCTGGCCTCTCCCCGTTGGGGGAGGGGATTTCCCAGGCTTGCTCTCTGGCTGAGTCCTGCTGGGAAGATGCAGGGCAATGAAGAGGGAGGAAAAGTGCCTTTTTTTCACTGTTGCTAGGTGCTGTGCATGCACCAAGGGAGGAGGCCGGTCGCTGCCCCAGCGGGCTTAGGCCCAGGTCCCCAAAGGTGTTTCAGCTCCGACTGGCCACTGAATTTGAGGCTCTGGGCCGTAAAGTCTAAATGGCCGAAGGGACACAGAGAGGGGAAGTGGCTTGGCAAAGGTTGCGTGGCACTCCTGTGCTCTAACCACTGGTACAGGCTGCCTTGCTTGCTACGTGTGCTGCAAGTTTTCTCACTGATGATGAGAGAGGCTGTGTTTTGTGTGTGATGCCCACTTTCCCATCTCCCTCCGGCTCCTCACAAAGAGATCCCTCCCCGCCGTCTCCCCAAGTGAGAAGGGAAGGACAAAGGGGAGGGAACACCTTTGAAAGCCAACGCATCTGAATTCCTCCCCAGCTTGGCAGCTGCTTATCTGCACTCCCCAGCCCCGAAGAGAGCCTGGAGAAAAGCGAGGCAGATGGCACCAATCTGCTGGGTACCATGTGCCAAGCCTCTTGTCCTGAGCATGCCTTATGTCTCTGAGGGGGCCACCGTGCCAAATGTCTGTGCTGTCCTCCCATCTGGAAAGAAAACATCTCCCCATATGCCCCCAGTGCAGGGTGCAGCCGCAAATATTTATCACAAGGAAACTGACGAGATTCACAATATTTTGAATATGCCTTTTGCAGCAATACGCATTCACACACACACACGCTCACTGACGCACACTCACACCTATGCACAGGAGCACATGCCGATGCCCATATTTAGTCACGCACACACACAGATACAGACACGTACACAGATATTCACACACCCACTTACACACATAGAGATACGTATTAGCACATAAAGAAAAGGAGGACTAGTGGCACCTTAGAGACTAACCAATTTATCTGAGCATGAGCTTTCGTGAGCTACAGCTCACTTCATCGGCTGCATCTGAAACCTGTCCTATTAGCACACAGAGATACACAAGCATGCGCACACACATGTATTTACACACACACATGTGCAGATACACACATAAAATGCACACACATGCACGTATATTCACACACACACGCACACATTCCCAGACAAGTCGCTGTTAGATGGAGTTAAGTTCAAAGTACATCAGGGTAAAGGAACCGCCGGAGGCCGGCTGTAATTAACCCCAACCCCAGGATTACAAACCGAGGAAATGCAGAGTTAAGATTACACTGAAAAGCAGCCCGCCGCACTCAGGTCTGGAACCGCGTGGCTAAGGCACCCTGGCCACTGTAAAGCTGCCCAGTAGTGATGCAGTGCCGTCCTCATGCCATTAAGGCATTTAGGGTTTGTGGCCTCCCATTAGTTGCATCAGATTTTTAGAGATCTATTGGGGTAGGACGGGTGGGGGGCCCTTTTTCCCCTCTTTCTTAGAGCTGGTCCTGGAGTGAGAAATGCAAATCGGATGAGCCTGGGGCATGGGGCATGTGCAGGTTTAAACTAGTGTCAGTGGTGGATTCTTTGTAACTTGAAGATTTGAAGACGTCAGTGACTCAGCCAGAGGTTAGGGTCTGTTACAGGAGTGGGCAGGTGAGGTTCTGGGGCTTGCAATGTGCAGGAGGTCGGACTAGATGATCATGATGGTCCCTTCTGGCCTTGAAGTCTAGGAGTCTCTGATTAAAAGCCCGTTGCATATAGAGACATGAGGATTGTAGGAGATGTCTTTGTCTGTCTGGACGGCTCAGGAGTGAAATCCTGACCCCAATTTTGCTGTTGACGTCAATGTGACCAAGATGTCACTGTGACGAAGTGACTCAGCAGGGAGGGGGGAGTGTTGACCTGGGAATGTGCCCTGGGGATGGGAGACCTGAGAGCCTGTCACCTGAGCCAGGAGGGGGAGGTAACACCTCTGCCCGGGAATGTGAACAGAGGCTGCAGCAGGGAACCTGCTGGGTGGGGTTAGTTGGCAGTTTGGAGGCTGGGGAGAGGAACACAGGGAACCCCAGGGCTGGGGTCTAAGCTCCCTGCTCCCCCAGAAGGACGTGATCGAGGGGTCCTGGTTGTACCCACAAGCTCTATTGTGGACTGTGTTCCTGTTGTCCAATAAACCTTCTGTTTTACTGGCTGGCTGAGAGTCTCAGTGGATCCCAGGAAGAGGGGTGCAGGGCCTGGACTCCCCCACACTCCGCGACAACTGGTGGCAGCGGTGGGATCTACTGCACCCCGTGAACGGCGCTTCCTGCAGTAAGTGACTGGGGAACAGTAAAACGAAGGGGAATTGACGGGGACCAGGCGTGCTGAAGATTCAGAGAGAGACGGTTTCGGGGGGCGGCTAACCCCTGGGAATGTGTGACCAGAGAGAAAGACTTTTGCAGTAACAGGGTCCCCCGGGGGATTGCAGCGAGCGGTCCCAGGGGCGGAGGAGTCTGCAGCTCGACCCTGGCAAAGAGGTGGTGACCTCAAGAAGGACTGGCACACTAAGGGCTTTTCCTGGAAACCGTGGGAAGCTGCCCGGCCTGCGAGTGGCCAGCAGGGAGATGTACGCTAAATGCCTTAAGAGTGACCTGGTGGAGCTGTGCAGGCAGAGGGGGCTGCGCATCGGGAGGTCCACCAAGGAACAACTGATTGCCCAGTTGGAGGAGAGGGATCGCTTGGATGACCCGATCCCTGTCCCTGAGGGGAGCCGCCCGGCAGACGCAGCGTGGGCCCTGGGGCCTGACCGGGCTGGGAGGGGTCAGACTGCTGCCGAGGACATCCCGAGACCCTTCCTACCTATGTCTGGGGGAGGGGTTGGGGGAAGCCCAGCGAATACCGAGGGCACCCTGACCCCAGCACCCAGCAGGGGATCCTCCCGGCGGAGCTCCCCATCCCTGGAGCGGAGGCGGCTGGAATGGGAGAGGGAGATGAAAATGAGGGAGCTGGAGGATCATGAAAAACAACGTCAACATGAGGAGAAACAACGTCAACATGAGCAGGAGGAGAAGGAGAGGGAGCGTCAGGAGAAGGAGAGGGAGCGTCAGGAGAAGGAGAGGGAACGTCAGGAGAAGGAGAAACAAAGACAGCATGAACTGGAGCTGGCCAGGCTGAAGAGCAGTGGGGCCCCGGCTGTGGTGAATGAGGGGGGACCCAAGACTGCAAGGAACTTTGATAAGTGCTTCCTGGCCCAGCGGAAGGAGGGGGAGGACATAGATAGCTTCCTGACGGCCTTTGAGAATGCCTGTGAGCTGCACAGGGTTGACCCTGCAGACAGGCTCCAGTTTCTCACCCCCTTACTGGACCCCAAAGCCGTGGAGGTGTACAGCCGGATGACAGGGCCGGAGGCAGGGGACTACGAACTGTTCAAACAGGCCCTGCTCCGTGAGTTTGGGCTGACCCCCGAGATGTACCGGAGAAGGTTCCGGAGTCAGCGTAAAACGCCTGAGGTCACCTACCTACAACTGGCCAACCGGATGCAGGGATATGCCCGCAAGTGGACAGCTGGGGCCCGAGCTAAAGAGGACCTGCTTGACCTAATTGTACTGGAGCAGCTGTATGAACAGTGCCCTTCCGACCTGAGGCTGTGGTTGGTGGACAAAAAGCTCGAGAACCCCCAGCACGCAGGGCAGCTGGCCGACGAGTTTGTGAACAGTCGGTCAGGGGGTAGCCGGGAGGAGTCCCAAAAGAACAGGCCCCCCCCGATGCAGAGAGAGAGTCACCAGGGGGCCTCCCAGCGGGGAAATAGGGAGAACCCCCTCCCAAGGGGAACGCCTGGCGTCGGGCCCCTCCGACCCGCTCGAGGGGACCAACGTGACCTGAGCTGCTATCACTGTGGCCAGAGAGGCCACATACGGTCCCAGTGCCCTGGGCTCAGGGACAAACTGAGCAGACCCAACCTACCCAGGGTTAATTGGGTAGGGACCCAGCTGGACGAGGGGCAGACGACCCAGGAAAGGGGGCCTACCAGTTTACCACCTGCTCAGGAGGGAAGAGTACCCCAGGCCAGCTCCACCAGAGGGCTGGAGGCTCTGGACTCAGGGCGCTCAGTTTACAGGGTGGGCGCGGGGCTGTCCCTCCGGAGAGAGTGCCTTGTTCCCCTGGAGGTGGATGGGAGGAAGGTCAATGGATACTGGGATACGGGCGCGGAGGTGACGCTGGCCCGGCCCGAGGTGGTGGCCCCAGATCGGGTGGTGCCCAACACCTACCTGACCCTGACAGGGGTGGGCGGGACCCCATTTAAGGTGCCCGTGGCAAGGGTACACCTGAAATGGGGGGCCAAGGAGGGCCCCAAGGATGTGGGGGTACACCACCATTTGCCCACTGAAGTTTTGATGGGGGGAGACCTAGAGGACTGGCCAAGCAAGCCCCAGACCGCCCTGGTTGTGACCCGTAGCCAGAGCCGGCGAGGGCCACTGCTCCCTGACCTCGGGGAGGGTACCGCACCGGAGGCGCAGGACCCTACCCTGGTGGGAAGGGAGGGCCGAGGGGCACGGCTCAGAGAGGCTGAGGCCTCAGACCTGGCCACTGAGGGGGAACCGGTCCCCATCCCTTCCCCAGCCGCTGAGTTCCAGGCCGAGTTGAGGAAAGATCCCTCCTTGCGGAAGCTCAGGGACCTGGCCGACCTCGGTGTGGTACGAACCATGAGGAGAGGCTGCCAGGAGAGGTTCCTGTGGGAGAAGGGGTTCCTGTACCGAGAATGGGCTCCCACAAGGGAAGTAGAGTCCTGTGGGATCAGGAGGCAGCTGGTGGTCCCCCAGAAGTATCGCCGCAAGCTCCTGTACCTGGCCCATGACATCCCCCTCGCAGGGCACCAGGGAATCCGGCGCACCCGGCAGAGGTTGCTACAGAACTTTTACTGGCCCGGGGTCTTTACCACGGTCCGGCAGTATTGCCGATCCTGTGACCCCTGTCAGAGGGTGGGGAAGGCCCGGGACAAGGGGAAAGCGGCTTTGAGACCTTTGCCCATCATAGAGGAGCCTTTCCAGAAGGTGGCCATGGACATCGTGGGGCCTCTCAGCAAGACGACCCGGTCGGGGAAGAAATACATTCTGGTGGTGGTAGATTTTGCCACCCGCTACCCCGAGGCAGTGCCCTTAGCTTCCATTGAAGCAGACACCGTGGCCGATGCGCTCCTGACCATTTTCAGCCGAGTGGGGTTCCCCAAGGAAGTCTTGACAGACCAAGGCTCCAACTTCATGTCGGCCCTGCTCCGGTGCTTGTGGGAGAAATGTGGGGTCCGGCACGACTGGGCCTCAGCTTATCACCCCCAGTCCAACGGGCTGGTGGAGAGGTTTAACGGGACGCTAAAGATGATGCTGAAAACCTTTATGAACCAGCACCCGCAGGATTGGGACAAGTACTTACCTCACCTGCTGTTCGCGTACAGGGAGGTGCCCCAGGAGTCTACCGGATTTTCGCCTTTCGAACTGTTATATGGAAGGAGGGTGAGGGGCCCCCTGGACCTGATGAGAGACGAGTGGGAGGGGAAGGCCACTCCCGATGGAGAGTCAGTGGTGGAGTATGTCCTGATCTTCCGAGAGAGACTGGCTGAACTCATGGGCCTGGCCAGGGAGAATCTGGCCAGAGCCCAGAAGAAGCAGAAGGTCTGGTATGACCGCACGGCAAGGGCCCGTGCCTACGCCACTGGGGATCCGGTGATGGTTCTCATCCCAGTGAGAAAGAACAAACTACAGGCCGCCTGGGAGGGCCCTTTCAAGGTCGTCAAGCAGCTCAATGAGGTAAACTATGTGGTGGAGCTGTCGAACTGGGCGCACCACCGCCGGGTGTACCATGTGAATATGATGAAGCCATATTATGCCAGGGGGAATGTGGTGTTGGCCGTGTGTGGACAGTGGGAAGAGCAGGGAGATGACCCTTTAGTAGATCTATTCCCTGGGACCAGAGCTGGTTCCCCCCTGGAAACAATCCCCCTCTCGGATCAGCTAACCCCTGCCCAGCAAGCTGAGGTCAGGGGGGTGCTGCATCCGTACCGACAGCTGTTTTCCAACCAGCCTGGACGCACTAATCTGACTGTCCACCGGGTGCAGACAGGGTCGCACCCGCCGATAAGATGCTCCCCCTTCCGAGTCACAGGGAAAACTGCTCAGGACCTGGAAAGAGAGGTCCGGGACATGCTGGCTTTGGGGGTGATCCAGCCATCTGCCAGCCCTTGGGCCTCGCCGGTGGTGCTGGTCCCCAAAAAGGACGGGTCGGTCCGGTTCTGTGTGGACTATCGGAAGCTCAATGCCATCACTGTATCGGATGCCTACCCCATGCCCAGGCCGGACGAGCTCCTAGACAAGCTGGGAGGAGCTCGGTACCTTACCACCATGGACCTTACAAAGGGCTACTGACAAGTGCCGCTGGATGCAGAGGCCCGGCTGAAATCGGCCTTTATCACCCCTCTGGGGCTCTATGAGTTCCTGACCCTGCCTTTCGGCCTCAAGGGAGCGCCGGCCACCTTCCAACGCCTGGTGGACCAGCTCCTGAGGGGGATGGAGAGTTTTGCCGTGGCGTATATTGATGACATCTGTGTCTTTAGCCAGACCTGGGAGGACCACGTGTCCCAGGTTAGACAAGTGCTGGACCGACTCCAGGGGGCTGGGCTGACTGTAAAAGCGGAGAAGTGCAAGGTGGGGATGGCTGAAGTATCTTACCTGGGCCATCGGGTGGGGAGCGGCCGCCTAAAGCCGGAACCAGCCAAGGTGGAGGTGATCAGAGACTGGCCTGTTCCCCACACCAAAAAGCAGGTCCAAGCCTTTATTGGGATGGCAGGATACTACCGAAGATTTGTGCCCCACTTTAGCGCCATAGCCACCCCCATCACTGAGCTATGCAAGAAGGGGAAGCCAGACAAGGTGGTCTGGACCGAGCAGTGCCAGGTGGCTTTCCGGGCGCTGAAGGAGGCTCTGGTCAGTGGCCCAGTTCTGGCGAACCCGGACTTTGACAAGGCCTTTGTGGTGTTCACCGACGCCTCCGACACGGGACTGGGGGCGGTGTTAATGCAGGAGGATGAAAAGGGGGAGAGACACCCCATCGTGTACCTGAGCAAGAAGTTGCTACCCCGGGAGCAACACTACGCGGCCATCGAGAAGGAGTGCCTGGCCATGGTGTGGGCCCTCAAGAAACTAGAGCCCTATCTCTTCGGGCGGCACTTCACTGTGTACACCGACCACTCTCCCCTGACCTGGCTGCACCAGATGAAAGGAGCCAACGCCAAGCTCCTGAGATGGAGCCTGCTCCTGCAGGATTACGACATGGACGTGGTCCACGTGAAGGGAAGTGCCAACCTGATAGCGGATGCGCTGTCCCGGAGAGGGGGCCCCGAACTTCCCCAGGTCACTGGTCACAGTGACCCCGCTCAGTTCAGTCTCGAAGGGGGGAGAGAAGTTGTCGCGGAGTGTGGGGGAGTCCAGGCCCTGCACCCCTCTTCCTGGGATCCACTGAGACTCTCAGCCAGCCAGTAAAACAGAAGGTTTATTGGACAACAGGAACACAGTCCACAATAGAGCTTGTGGGTACAACCAGGACCCCTCGATCACGTCCTTCTGGGGGAGCAGGGAGCTTAGACCCCAGCCCTGGGGTTCCCTGTGTTCCTCTCCCCAGCCTCCAAACTGCCAACTAACCCCACCCAGCAGGTTCCCTGCTGCAGCCTCTGTTCACATTCCCGGGCAGAGGTGTTACCTCCCCCTCCTGGCTCAGGTGACAGGCTCTCAGGTCTCCCATCCCCAGGGCACATTCCCAGGTCAACACTCCCCCCTCCCTGCTGAGTCACTTCGTCACAGTCACCCATGCGGCTAGCCGCAGCCCCTGTCCAGTGTGTCCACACTACAGTGCGGCGTCTCATTCACACCTCAGCAGCACCTGTTCAGAAGTGCATACGAGGATGTAGTGACTTTGTGGCATGGAGTGGTGTGTTGTTCTTAGTGTGATACTGGCACTCGGCGGCACCATCGCGCTAGGGGCTGTACATCTAGGGCCTGGCTGGCGGATCTCGCTCACACGTGCTCAGGGCCGGACTGGGGCTTGGGAAGGAATTTCCCCCCAGATCCGACGGGCAGGAACCGGTGGGGTGGCCTCCTTCTGCAGCATAGGGCATGGTTTGCCTGCTGGGCTCATCTGGGCATATCTCACCTAACAACTCCCCTGTCATTGCAGGGCCTGCCCTTGGGCATTGGTGCCCCTCCTGGTCTCTGCCTGTGGATTGCAACAATTTAGTTCCCAGGGGACTGCAGTGTTTTGGTTTAACTAAAATCTTTGGGCTCAGTACTGGGAAGCTGGGGAGAAAGAATCTCCTGCGATAGATGGGGGTCCCTCCTGGCCAGGAGCTCCAGGGAACGCACAGTGCCTGGTTCAGAAATGGCTAGACAAAGGGCAAGGAGGGAAACAGATGCAAGAAGCAGCTTGCCCAGGGTCTCACAGCAAGTCGGTGGCTGAGGAGCCCTGGTCACAGCAGCCCTAGGCCATCGGGCCAGTCCCTTTGCCGTGCTGTCTCCGGGCACACTAGGGCTGAGTGCAGGCTGCCCGCAGGGAGAGCCAGTGGCAGAATGGCTGCATCAAGCCACATTGGCCCTTCCTGCCCAGGAGCACAGGCATTGCCAAAGCCAGTCGTACCATGCACTGGGCACTGTCCTCAGGTGACTCGACTCCCCCGCACTTCATCTCTCCCCCGCCTCCAACCCCAGGACAAGAGTTCTCCCCAGCCTTTAGGGCAAAGGAGCTGGGGTCCCACTGGCTCCCTGCAGCTCTTGGCAGCCCCTTACCACCCCTACAGCGCTGAGACCCCCGGCTCGCCTGGCTAACTGACACCCACCTGCCTCATTGCACTGCTCCCTGCACATGCATCCCACGGGTATCACCGGTTACTGGCTGGGTCTGACCCCCAGAACGTGGGGAATGTTTTAGCTGCTGGCCCCTCTTTCTAGCCTGCCGAACCAACATAACCTCCCAGGTGCAAACGCTTCTTCCAGCCGCTGAGGCTGGATCCAGCTCTGTGCTTGGCAGCTCTCTCCTGTGCAGCATCTGGTGCATCACGGCGGTGTTGCTGCATTCGGCGTATCAGGCAGGGCTGTCACACCAAGAGTTTGGTGCAGCAGAGCTGTGCTGAGCCCCAGGCATGCCCCATGTCCCCAGCAGTCAGCAAGAGCACGGTGCTCTACCGGCACCTCGCGCGGGTCCCCTCCGCTGCTCCTCCCCGTGTGGCACAGAGCGTTGGCTCATACGCCCTCACCTACAGCCCAAGAGGAACCCTGGGCTGGGAAATTGGATGTGAACCCAGGGATACCTGAAGATGGAGAGTTGTCTGGACCTGGAGTTCTGATCCGGGCTGCTGTAGGGATGGGGCCCAGCTATGCAGTGCTGGGCTGGGTCCGACCTTGCCTCCAGCTTGGAGGTGTTTGGATCTAGAGTTTGGTTTGGCCCATTATTAGCAATGAGATACTTCAGTGATGGACACTATAGAAATCCCATAGATAGATAGATAGATTAGATGATGGAGTGTATGGGGATAGATAGATACATTAGATAGCGGGAGTCTGTGGGGATAGATAGATAGATAGATAGATGAGGTGGATGGGGATAGAGAGAGAGAGAGAGAGAGAGAGAGAGCCAGCAGACTGCTGCGTCCCCACAGCAAACACCGTGCCAAGGTGACCTCTCTGGGCCCTGGGCCTGAGGAGGCAGGGATGCCCCAGCCAGGGAGTCCCCACTAAGCCCTCAGCACTTCCCAGTTTCCCTTTTCCTCCCCTCTGGCTGGGCTGGGCGCTTGGCTTCCTGGCTCCGTGTGCCAGGGACCGTGGCGAGGTCAGGGCTTCCCTGCGTGCGATGCGTTGTGTGGGAGCCTGCAGCGTGGAGGAGGCGGGGAGGCAGCTGGCTTCATGCTCATGCCGGGTCCTAGGCCAAGTAGTAGCCTCCTGCTTCCGAAAGCCCCGAGCCATCCCAGCTGGGCGCGCTCCAGGCAGAGCGGCAGCCGGAGAGGCCGTTGTGTGTGTGTGTCCGGGGCTGCTCCCTTCGTCTCCGGGGAGCGGGGGCCTGGTGCACTGCACGTCACAGCCAGCCGTGCTGTCCCACGGGAGACGCGCACCGGGCTCAGCCGGGCAGCCCTGCTTGGGGGGGGCCTTCCTGGGCAGAGCTGTGGGTGGAAAACAGTGTGGCCTGGCTTGTCTCTGCCCAGAGGAGGCCAAGGGCTGGAACAGCGAGGGGGGTTGGAGGCCAGGACAGAAGGGCCTTGGCAAACTACGGGGGGCGGGAGGGAGCACGTTTGCAAGCTCGGTACTTAGCTCCAGCTGGTCCGTGCGAGCTGCTCTGCTCAGCCCTCGTGCAACAGCACGTCTGACGCCCCCCGGCATGTGCGTGTCTCCAGTGAGATCCATAGCGTCACTCGGCCGTGGGGGTGGGGGGCTGTGAGTAGGACTGAAGATATCAGCATCAGCAGAGCTGGGGGTGGGGAGCTGAGGATGGACTTCGGGGGTGCAGGACAGGATTGGGAGACTTCGGCAGAGCTGTGGGTGGAGGGATCCCAGGGCTGGGGTCGCAGGTGCTGTGTGTGGGACTGCACTGGGGTATGGTCAGAGCTCTGTGTGCGTGTGTGTGTTCACCGGGGCTGGGTGTGTTCTAGCCTTTTCAGTCATTTCAAAGGCTCCCGGGGGTATAAACGCCAAATGCTGGAGCTGCCTGATACCCCGCTCAGAGTGCAAGTGACTTTGTTTTTGTGTAGGACCTACAGAAAAAGTGGCGTAACCTCTCGCCTGCCCCTAGCAGTTCTCAGCCGGGGTGCCCAGCATTAGGCCCCCGTGGTTCTGATTCGGGGAACGGGGCACGTCTGATAACCCGTTGTGCTGCCATTGAGGGGGCACTGAGTGACAGGGGCCTGTGCGACGGGAGGACCCCAAAGCTTTGCTGGCTTTCTTCCTTCCCTCCTTCTGCTGGCCTCATTCATTCCCTCGCTTTTCCACTCACCCTGTCCCTTCCATGGCCTTTCCTCCCTCAGCCCCATCTCCTCCCCTTGCCCCTCCCTTCTCTCTCCCCTTTCTGGGGTTCCTCCCCCCAGCAGGCCAGGTTGGGGTAATCGGCTGTAATAACGCTGGGGGGCCGGTGCTGCAGTGGGCGGGCGGCTGGCTTGTTTGGGTCCCCCCCCAGCACTATGAAAAATGAACCTGCGGCCTCTGCTGGACTCAGCCCCAGCGCGCCGCCCGGCCCCTACTCCACCGACTTATTTATAGCCAGCCAGGCAGGCCATGTGGCTGGGGGGGGCGGGGGGATGGTAGCTCTGTGGGGAGGTGCTGGGGGGTCCGAGAGAGCAGGGACATGGGGGTGGGGATTTGAGACAAGGGGGGGCTTGTGGCAACTGGATGGGGTGATTAGATGGGATGCGGGGCAAATGCTGGACCATGGGCAGAGGGGGATAGATGGGGTGGGATCAGCTGTATGGGGGGGTAGGTGGGGCAGACCCATGGCACAGGGTGGGGTGAGTACTGCTGGTGGGGGCAGATTCACTGAACAGCTCGTACAAGGGTGACCCACTGGTAGCTCAGGAGGGGGCTGGTGCCCAGTTCAATGCAGCCAGGTCCCTTTGGGCCCCAACCCCTGTGCGGTGTGACCCTGTACTGCACTCCCATCCGCAATGGAGGCTCTTGGGGCTGCTAAGCAGGGACAGAAGCAAGACCCCTTGCTCCAGCTGTGGGGCTGACCCCCGACTCTCAGGAGGTGCCGATGTGGCCTGAGGGCAGTGAGGGGGCTGATCAGTTAATTCAAAGGAAACCCTGATCTCCTGCCCCCTACATGAGCAGCCCCCTGCCCCGCCCCCTGTGGGACAGGAGAGGTCAGCAACGGGTGCACTGGCCCTGGCAATGGGGTACATGAATGACAGGGGGTGGGGGGGATCCAGCCTCCCAGGAAGGGGTGCACACACACCAAGCTGTGGGGGCGCAGGGACAGGAGTTGGCCTTCCCCCAAAGCGAGGGCCATGGTGAATCCAGCTGGCCTCACGAACACACCCTGGCTGTGGTGCACCCGGGACATGCCAGGCATGCCCATGCAGGGCGGGGGTGGAGGGAAGCCTCTTTTGGCAGCATTGCGAGGGCTGATGAATTAAAGATGAGCAGGGGTTTGTCTGGCTTGCACCTGCCCTCCTCCCCCCATGCAGCCATGCCGCTTCGCACTCGTTGGCAGGCACCGTGCCCGCTAATGGGTTTGCAGTTGCCATGCTGGCAGGCTGCCCACGCTCGCTCAGTGCTCCCGCGAGGAGAGGGGGCAGCTGGGCCAGCAGATGCTGATGCGTTCCTCTCCTCCCTCTCCTCCGCACCCCCACCCAAGTCCCAGCCCCGGCCAGGGGCCGACGTAGGCAGAGTCCGGCGCTGGGGCACTGGCCAAGCCAGAGGGACTCACGCCTTCACAGCGGCTCCTCCGCATCTTGTGAGCAAAGCCCTGGGGATACTTCGGAATGGCAGTGCAGCCCCTGACAGCCCAGTGGTCCCCTTTGCTGCAGGGAGCTGGGGTTTCCTAGCCAGGGCCTGGAGCACCCCCAGGTGACCCCTCACCAGAGATAACCAGGGCCAGGCCCCCGGCTTGTAGCCGGACTGGCAGGGTTAGAACAAGACGGCTTGTTCTGGTTCTAGCCTTGCAAAACCTCCTCACTCTAGATTTGGATGTTGCCAGCTTAGTGACCACCCAGGGCTGGTTCCGATCCAGGTTGCATTTGAGCTGAACTACCCAGGCCCAGGTGGGTCGGCTTTGAGACTCCAGATTTTGTTCTGTCTCTATCCTGGCCAAAGGAAGTGAGCTGTGCCAAAGCCTGTTCTGACCCAGGGTCCGCTGTATCCAAGCCACCAAAGTCTGTGGGGAGGGAGATCAAAGAGCCAGGGCTTGTTCCATCTCCGTCCCGGCAAATGGGTTTGGTTCTGAGACAGGATCTAGTTCAAGGAACCACCTGAGTTCTGGTGTAGGGCTGAGCTCAAGGTTACAGGCCGTGACGTCATCCAGCAGGTGTGAACCTAAGCGTGGGAGGCCGGCTGAGAGCAAACCTCCATCTCTGCTAATACCAGACCAACCTGCTGGGGCCGACTCACCCCCCAGAGCGACCTGAACCAGGGCCTGCTGGCACTGCTCGGGCTGGGGGTCAGATCCCCTGCGAACCTCCCAGCTCCTTCAGGCCCATCTTCGCCCCAGGGATTGCTTTGTCATTCCTATCACCACCCCCCATTTGCCCCGCCAGCCGTGAATCAATACATCGGCTGTTCCAGAGCCATCAGCCACAGCTCACAAGCGGGGAAAGCCCTCTGTCTCTGGTGCCACCCAGCTTTCCCCAGCTTCTCCTTAGGCACCACAGAGAGGACATGATCTAGCTGGTGGAGGCTTGGGTTGGCACTCGGGTATTCCCTTCCTGGTTCTGCCTAGCTCAGTGCATGGTCTTGGGCAGACCACTCTCTATGCCTCAGTTTCCCTCTCTGTCACCTGGGGGTGGGGCCGAGGCCTATCAGTGCTGGGAGGCTGAAGACTTTCATGTTTGTCAAAGTACATTGCGACGCTCGAGAAAGGCAGATGTGCCACTTGGCGTTCCAACCGCGGGTCTGGAGCCAGTCACCCTGCCAGAGCAGTGTTCAGAGCCACGGGGCCTCGTGAAGAGTAATGACTAGTGGGGGTTACAGAGCGTTGGAATGGTCAGAGATGGCAAACCCAGTCCTGGTCGGCACCCACTGGCCCGCTCCCTGCGTGTCTGGGAGCCATGCCTCGGACACTACCAGGGCCCCATCGCTCCTGCTACCCTGTGAGGGGGCAGCCAGCTGGATTCTGGTCAGCCCCAGACATTGCTGCTAAAGTGCCCAGGATATTCCAGTTCAACTGTGGCTGCAAAATGTTTATTACTGGTGATATGTGAGGCAGAAAGGATTCACGAGCATCTCATTTAATCTATCTATCCCCTTCCACCCCCTCTATCTATCCCCATCCACCCCCTCTATCTATCTATCTATCTGTCTATCACCACACACACCCTCTATCTTTCTATCTATCCAGTGGCTCCCTGTATTGCTGTTCCGATGATTTTGGCTAATTTATTTTGCTAACGCATAAGTGCTGTGTGAAACCCCAGAGGTGTAAATCACGGCCTCGCCAGTTCTGGCTGCGCCGGGCAGCAGCGGTGGGATGGATCAGGGTGGCAATGCAACCTGGGTGAGGTGGGAGAGCCCCTGGGAGAGGATCTCAGGCACAGACTCAGGTGAGCTGAGCGGGTGAGTGTGGGGTGGGAGGCGCTTTCCATCTCTCGTTTCCCTGAGAAGGTCTGTCTGCCCCACTGGCCTGATTCTCATGGGAGTCCAGGCTGGCTGCAGCCATCGGGGCATCCAGGCGTGTCGCTGGAACGGGTCTGCAGCCAGCTAGTGGCATAAGTGGTTCTAAGCCTGCTTTGTGCCCACATGGCAAGTTCTTATGGCAACCAACCTGCCAGGGCCTGCTGGCACATCACTGCCTTCCTGTGCCCGGTCCAGCTAGGCAGATAGCGCCGGTGCGGCCGATGGACATCCCAGAACGCCCTCAGATGCCACACTCTTGGCACAGCCTGGCCCAGCTGGAGCACTCAGGGGGAGTTGCCCATACTTTCCCAGAATGCACTGGGACAAACCCAGCCCCAAGGGCATGGGGGCCCAGATGTGGGGTGACCGGCAGCTGGGTCATGAGCCAAGCTGTTGGGTGAGCTGGGGAGGTCACAGCCCGGTGTCTGTACGAGTAGCTGGGGTCTAGAAGGCAAAGGCTTTGCAAAGCTCCCGGTGGGTAAGTGGCACCGTAGTGGGCTCTGCACTCACCCCTCCTCTGGGGAGTCCCACGAGAGAGGCCAAGGACCAAATAGAGCTTGGGGACCTCCCTTCAGTCCCTGCATGGGAGTTCTTAGTATGTGTTTTACAGCCAGTGCTGGGTGTGGCAAAAACACAGGGAAAGCCAGTCCCTGCCCCCAAGACCCTGCAGTCTAAATGGACCAAGTGAGGTTATTTCCCTGCTGGGAGCAGCAAGAAGCCAGGGCACGAGGTCACAGTGACAGAAGGTTTCCTGAGTCCCCATCAGCACCTTAAATACCCCCCAGGTCCCTCCTGAGCTCAGCCACAGGTGGGAGTGAGGCTCACAGCCCTGAGTCTGTGGGCTAGACCCACAGCTGCAGAGGGGCACCTTGGAGGGACAGTATAGCAGAGAGCTGCTCTCCAGGGCTGGTAATCACCCACCTTCACTAACGTGGCTTCAAACCCAAAGTGAGTGACTTTCTGCTGTCAAGCCTCCTGCTCTGGCCACTGGGGAGGTGTCTTGGTCGCATGTGCTCGGCTGGGAGCACTGGGCTGCAGCCAGCCAGGGGCTCTCCGTCCACCCAGCACCAGGTTACTGCTGCTAGTCAAATGAGCCGTGATGTCCGACGGAGAGGCAGTGATCTGAGGGGCAGCAGGCAGTTCCTGTGCCAGCGGGGACAGCTGGTGGCACCGCGAGGATGCCAGGAGGATGGCGCGGCTCAGCTGGCTCTCTGCAGAGCCGGGGGGTAGGATGGAGGCTGAGTGCATGTCTCCACACGGCAAGATGTGTGGGATTCTCCCAAGCAATTAGCCTTGATTAAGCCACTCTCTGCATCTGGATGGGATAAACAGCTGGTAAACAAGCCCCTGATGCAGTACTGCAATTAGCTGCACACAGGTCCCCGTCTCCCAGCCAATCTGCCATGCACTGGGCTTGCATCAGGGCTGACAGGAGGAGGGCGGGTTCCTCATTCCGTCTTTCCAGCCTGGGCCATGGCAGGGCTGGCAGGGCAGGTGGTAGCAGGCCAGCTAGTTCACTGCAGGATTCTGTTGCAGCCAGCGAGCTTAGTCACAGAGCTGGGAAGTTAAATTTAACACAGGTTGGTCCAGGGCTGGGCAGCAGCCCGAATCCAGCCCCAGGCTGTTCGGGTGCACAAGGGGCAACGTGTTACTCCCAGCACCCCCAGGGTCTCGTCCCACTGAATGACGACACGAGCGAGGGGGTTGTTGTGGGTTTCTGGCCCAGGCTGGGAGCCATTGTCGAGCCGGGATCGATATGCCAGGAGGCTGCGGGATAAACAAGCGGGGCAGGACTTGGGGGGCACACCAGCCCTTAGCATCCTGATGCACTGCAGGCCTCCTCGTGCACCTGCATGATGCCAGCGCCAGGGGTGTGTGAAGTGACTCAGGTTGAGGCCGCTGGTGCAAGGACGGCGTCCTGGTCAGGGTCAGCAGGGTCAAGTGCAGCTGGCTCTTGGGAGACCACAGAGGTTAACACAGGGTGGTGCTGGTGCCCATCTGGGTCACAGGGAGCTCCAAGCCGCTGCTTTTGGCCATTAAATATCCCACAGCCTTTTCCCTAAGAGCAGACTTAGCCCAAAACATCCCGGCCACATGCGTTCTGCTGGTCCGGCGTCACCCCGGCAGTGTCAGTGGGATACAGTCCTCTTTACTTCCTGTCCGAAACTGTGGTATTGCGGTGTGCTGTTCAGCTGCTGCAGTGTTCCACCCCAGAGGTGGCTGCATTTCAGCCCTGGGTGACTTGATCTGTGTATGTGCAGGGTGCTTTGAAATCTCTGTGGGGCGGGAGCATCAGTTATTGCTGTTCGCGTGAGGCAAAGGGGGGTGTAGATTAACCACTGCCTGGCCACGGGCTGTTGCTTCCTCTGCCCTCCATGCCTGCAGACACCCGGCTCCCTTCACTCCCCTCCCCAGCTCCCCAAGGCCCCACTGTTCTCCAAGGCGGGCAGCAGCCGCAGCTCAGACCCCCTAGCCATCCGCCACCAATAGGCAGCTGCCATGTGGAGCCTGGGAGCCCCCTCAGCTCCCCTCCAGCCTTGGCACCGCCATCCGCCCGGGTCAGGCCGACAGCAGCTGCCAGTGTGGTGCTCACGGCATCTAGATGACAGGATGAAGCAGTTGGCAGTGCCAGTCCCAGGCAGATGGCAGCAGGTGATGGGCGCCCAGGAACCAGGACCCATGGGGGAGCCAAGTGGTTTTCTCAGCTCTGCAGGCAGGGGCTTTTAACAGGCTGGCAGATGTCTCTCCAGCCCCGGCACGTGACACTCCCTCCCTCCCCTGCCTGCCAGTTCTTGGCACTGCTCACTGCCTGGACTATCACACGCTCCCTGCAGGGCAGAGAGACCCCTGGAAATTCCTACGGACACTCAGAAACACGCTGAGACTGCTGGCCCATTCCTGCCCGGTACCACTTTCTGCTGCTCCCCCTCCGTGGGTCCGAGCACCTCCCCTGCCAGCTTCACTCCCTCCCTCCCCTAACTTGCTGTGTTTCCTCCTCCTCCCTCCCCAGCCCCGCTGCCTCGCTCGGCCTCTTTCTCCCTCCCTTTCTCCGGCTCACACTCCTTTCTTCTCAATTTCTCTTTCAGTTCATCTTTCGTTCTTTCTCTCTCCCAGCCCCCTCGCGGGAACGTGGCCCTCCAACCCCCACCCTGCCCCCCAACTGAACATGTGCCCATGTCACAGGGTAACCATGACACAGACCAACATCCCTGAACAACCCCGGGGGGGCAGGCTGGCACTGCCGTGGGCACCTCCGCCTGGAGCAGGCGGCAGGAGAGGATTGCAGGGCACAGCGTTAAGTGTGGAATGAGAGGACGGTTCCTGGGCAGGAAGAGCCAGTCTTCTCCGGCCCACAAGCATGGCCTGTCGGGGGGGCCTGCCAGAGCGGTGCGGCTGCCCCGGGGCTGGCTCTCCTGGCCCCAAGCCAAGGAGCGGGAACACGCAGCCCGGGAACAGCCCAGCACTGCCCAGTGACCTCTCCGGCTCTGCAATATGGCACGCAGCGCCATCGGGGCAGAACTGCAGCCAGGGTGCCCTCGGTGCCCCTTTCCCGTGACAAGGGTGGGGTACACTGGGACGGGGGAGTCCTGCCCCTCCCCTTGCCCTGGGGGTAGCCGTGGAGGGCCGGGGTGAGGATGAGGCTCTCGGGTGGTGCGAGCTGAGGCCTTGGTACCCAGCGCTCCTGGCATCACCCCTCCTTGCTGGGGAAGTGCAGCACTCGCTGGCTTCCCTCCCTGGGGCTGTCTTCTCAGACGCTTGAGCCCCTGGCTTGGGGCGGGAGGGGACCCCGGGACAAGGCTGAAGCCTGGGGGTAGGGGGAGGGAACCGAGAATGCAGCCAGGTGCTGCCCCCCTAAACCATGAGCCCCCCCAGGCTGCCCGGGTGGAGGCAGTACCCACGCCCAGCCCTCCTCAGCCACAGGGAGGGGGCACAGGCCTCAGCTCAGGCTCTATCCCAGTGGGAGCCTCCCCAGAGACTGGGGGAGCCGGGCGGCTTGGTTTGAGTCAGACCCCTAGAGGTGCCGCCAGGGGGCTCATCCCACCGCCTTGGGCTGGAAACCTTGTGAGAGACCAGGCTCCCCCAAAAGGGCTCTCCCCAGCCTGCAGGTGCCATGCTCCAGCACCGGGCACAGCTGGGCTGGTTTGGAACAGGGCCTGAAGTGGGGTACGGCAGAGACGGGTCTGAGACAGCGGCAGTGTGGTTTGGCCCGTTACAGAGACAAGAGCTGGGCCAAAGGCCGGAGCTGGACCCTGGCCCAGGCCATGGGCCCGCAGGGCGGCTGGCGCCCCCCACTCAGCTCCACAGGCCCAGGGAAGGGGCCACTCTCCCTGCCGGACTCCCCACAGAGCCTCCTGTGGCTGCCCGGAAGTGGAGGGGGTCCCCTGTCCGTCTGTCTGCGGCCCCTTCACACCCAGCTTCCCTCTCCCTCCTTCCCCTCCTCTCACTTCCTCCTTCCCTGCCCCACTCCCCACGGCTCGCCCCCTCTCCCTTTCCTCTCGCTCCCCTTTCGCTCACCCCAGCAGTGCCTCCCCTCCCCGCTTCCCCCCTCCCTCTCCACACAGCTGGCAGCCCCTGGACGTGGCCCAGGGTTGGCAGGAACCAGCCGCCCCTCTGCCCGCAGCACACGGGGCCCAGTGGGGAGCTGTTCCCACATTGCAGAGCTGCTGCCATCTTGCCATGCTGGCTGGGGCTCAGCTGAGGGCAGCCCGAGCGGCTGCCAGCTCAGAGCCCTTCAAGGCAAAGCAGCAGCAGCTCTCCCGGCTGGCCTGACTCACAGCCTGGCACCAGGGCAGGGCAGGGTGACCCTGGCCACGTCAAGGCGTGGGGCGACTCCCAGTTAGCACAGGCCAGGGAGTTTGCACTGGGGTGTATGCAGGGCTGGGGCCCTTCCCCCAGGCATAGGGCTGGGGTGGGGCTCTGCCTTATAGCTTGACTCTGTCAGGACAGAGAATTCTGCCCCAGTGACAAGAAAGTGGCTCCTGCAAGGCCCCTCGTCCTGGGGCCAGAGCCAGCTGGGGCACTGACGTTGTCATCTTCCTCTCAGCAGTGCCGTGCACATGCTGACTGGGGGCTCCAGCAGGTGGCGCTCCAGCTTCTGGGGCGCTGCGGGAGCTCTAGCACTGAAAGCTGCAGTGCCAGGATCCTCCCCTGCGAACTTCCCCCCAGCGGTGCCCTCCCCTTGCCAGCTGGGACCCCTCCTCTGTGAGCTTCCCCCCAGCGGTGCCCTCCCCTTGCCAGCTGGGACCCCTCCTCTGTGAGCTTCCCCCCAGCGGTGCCCTCCCCTTGCCAGCTGGGACCTCTCCTCTGTGAGCTTCCCCCCAGCGGTGCCCTCCCCTTGCCAGCTGGGACCTCTCCTCTGTGAGCTTCCCCCCAGCGGTGCCCTCCCCTTGCCAGCTGGGACCTCTCCTCTGTGAGCTTCCCCCCAGCGGTGCCCTCCCCTTGCCAGCTGGGACCCCTCCTCTGTGAGCTTCCCCCCAGCGGTGCCCTCCCCATGCCAGCTGGGACCTCTCCTCTGTGAGCTTCCCCCCAGCGGTGCCCTCCCCTTGCCAGCTGGGACCCCTCCTCTGTGAGCTTCCCCCCAGCGGTGCCCTCCCCATGCCAGCTGGGACCTCTCCTCTGTGAGCTTCCCCCCAGCGGTGCCCTCCCCATGCCAGCTGGGACCTGTCCCCTGCGAACTTCCCCCCAGCGGTGCCCTCCCCTTGCCAGCTGGGACCTCTCCCCTGCGAACTTCCCCCCAGCGGTGCCCTCCCCTTGCCAGCTGGGACCTCTCCTCTGTGAGCTTCCCTCCAGCGGTGCTCTCCCCTTGCCAGCTGGGACCTCTCCCCTGCCAACTTCCCCCCAGTGGTGCCCTCCCCTTGCCAGCTGGGACCCCTCCTCTGTGAGCTTCCCCCCAGCGGTGCCCTCCCCTTGTCAGCTGGGACCTCTCCTCTGTGAGCTTCCCCCCAGCGGTGCCCTCCCCTTGCCAGCTGGGACCCCTCCTCTGTGAGCTTCCCCCCAGCGGTGCTCTCCCCTTGCCAGCTGGGACCTCTCCTCTGTGAGCTTCCCCCCAGCAGTGCCCTCCCCTTGCCAGCTGGGACCCCTCCCTTGTGAGCTTCCCCCTAGGAGTGCCCTCCCCTTGCCAGCTGGGACCTCTCCCCTGTGAGCTTCCCCCCCGCAGTGCAAAGCGCTGGGCTCTTCCTTCAAGCAGTGCCAGTGACTGTTCAAACTTTCCAAGGCCCTTTGCAGCAATGAGAGCTGGGGCTGCAGCCATGAGCGGGGCTGGGAATGGGGGCAGTGTCCTGTGGGCGCTGGCAGGGCAGGGGACGGGCAGGTTGTTGGCAGAATGAGAGGCCTAATGACACTCTGGCTTCGCGGAGCTGGGGCCCAGTTGCAAAGGTGGGGGGGAGGTTGAGTTGGAAAAATTTCTCCTCTGTTAGAAAACTCTAGATCCTTCTGGGGGGCTTCTTTAGCAGGGACCCTAGGTCAGGAGAGACAGAGACGGGTGTGTCTGGGGATAGACAGACAGACAGACAGGGCAGATGTTTGTGTCTATTTAATTTTCTGATATGGGCTCAGGCTGGAGAAACAGCCAGAAATGTGGGTGTTTCTCTGCCCCCCAATAGGTGTGAAATCAGGTCAGGCCTCTTTACTCCTGGTATTTCATGGCTTTGGCATGTGATCCCAGCCAGGGCAGGTGGGGGACAAACCTCTGGTTGCTGCAAAGCGTGACTGTAATGCCCATGGGGTGGGGAGGGTGCATCCAAACCCCAGGAAGGTTTGGGGGTTGATTTGGGGCTGAGGGTCAGGGGGCTTTGGATCAGAACTGGCTGGCTCATCCCTTTCCCCAGGAAACGAGGCAAGTCGCCCAGGATCCTCTAACAGCAGCCAGCTCGCGGCCTCCCCAGTTCTCTGCACACCTGGAATGTGGACCCCAGCCGTCCCCTGAAGGAGACAGCTAACTCCCACTGGGGTGGGAGAATCGGGGCCCTGAAATTACCCTTCGCCCCTCAAGGGCCTGATGGAAAGCAGCAGGCTTGTATCTGCATACAGGAGACAGAGCATGGACGTTTACAGAGGGTCGCTCTGTCTGTTACCCCAGCGCCTCATCTCCAGAGCCCCATGCCCAGAGCCTGGCACTGCAATGGTTAATGGCAGTCGATCTCCAGGGATTTCTGGTCCATCCTTTGGAAAGCTATTCATGAAATGAGCTGACAGTCCCGGGTGCAGCTGTCCGCCTCTTTCTTTGCCATATTGAGCTCCTGCCACCAAAATCAACCAGGCGGGGCTGGACGGCGTGACACAGGGCCTTGGGCATATCCTCGGCATGTCGGATCCGCTGCTCAGCCCCTTGGGGCCGCTCACGCTGGAAGGCACTTTGCTGCAGTCCCAGCTGAAGAGCAGCTGGGGTCAGGGAGGGGGGACTCTCCCGTGGATGGGCTTGCGCCCAACTTTGTACAAGCAGCTTCCCCGGCCAAGCTGCAGCCCAAAGCGCTTCCCAGAGTTAAATCGCGCACGTCAGCATAAGGCATAAATTACTGAGGGGAGCGGCGCAAGAGCAGGGTGGGCGATCGATGGATGTGTCACTCGCACAGAGGCAGCGAGGACTCGGAGGCGGAAGGGGCGGGGGAGGCAGCGTTTGCATGGGCAGTGTGGAGGGAGCCATAGCAGCGGAGCATGGGGGCCAGGAGCTAGATTGGATTCACTCCAGTCCGGCCATGTAGGTTCTTATTCTGTGCCCATCACCGTGGTACCTGAGCTGAGGAGTGGTGTTGGTCCTGCACCAGTAACACTAGATGTCAAACTGCTTCGCAGTCTGTCCTGTATTTATCCTGGCAGGATGGGGAAACTGAGGCACGGGAAAGCTAAGGGTGGCTTGGCAGAATCTCCTTGGGACTCGGGGTGCCTCCCCACACTGACCTGGGAGGTGCTATGAGAGTAACCTGGGTCCCTTCTGCCTGGGGAGGCCTGTGCTGGCTCCACGGAGGGAACTGGGGAGGTGTGACGGGCTGAACCCTCCAAGGCACACCAGGCCCCTTAGCCAGGGTCCACGCTCACTCCTTCCTGCTCCTGCCTGGCCTGGCGGCCCGTAAATCAACTGGAGTCTGAGGGCAGCTTCTTGCCCAGCTGTTTGTCCATCTCTTTGCTCCCCTTGAGCCCCAATCCTGGACCTCTTGCAGCCCCTGCCCTCGGCACCTGGAGCAAGGCAGGGGATGGGCGTGGTTCCTGCCCCTCCTGGAGATTTCACAGCCATCCTGGCCACCTGGAAGGGCGAACTCCTCTTAGCAGCGCCCCACACCAGGCAGCTGTTAAAAATATTCATCTTGATTATTACTCCTCCGGTGTCTATTCCAGCACCCCAGCAGCCTCACCAGGTCAGTGCTGCCTTGAGCCAGGTGCTGTACAGACCCCTGCCAGACAGCAGCCCTGCCCCACAGAGCTTGCCCTAAAGCCCCAGAGAGCCGTGGGCCAGGGCGCATTTGTCTAGCATCAGCTTCCAGCCGTTGGTGGCAGCCTGGCTCACGAGCTCAGGACCTCCCATTTCCCAGCCCCAGCTCTCCCCAGCCTCTTCTGCAGCCCTGTGGCAGCCTGGCTCTTGGCTTCCCCGCACCCATCCCGGACCTGCCGTAAACCAAGTTAATCATTAATGGCTAGTATGAGTAAGAAATAATTCCCCAGCCCGGCCCAGTTCCCTGCTCTCCCACCCAGCCCAGCCAGGTCCCTCCTGCCCCGCTTTCCCACCCAGCCCAGCCCTCTCTTGCTCGGCTGTATTTCTTGTGGGCCCCGTCAAAGTCGTCAGTCCCCCTGTCACCCATTTCAATGTCCTGTAACACCGCCCTGGGCCCTCCTAGGTCTAGGCTGATTCCTGATTTGGCATGAGCTGGGCGTGCTGTCTCCAGGCCCCCCACCACCCCCCCAGTGTTGCTAGGTGGTGTTTTTAGTAAAGCCTCAGCTCCTGGAGTCATGTGAACATGTGGGACTCCTAATTCTTGTGTATGCCAATCTCAGGATGGTGCATGCTGGGGCAGGGGCTTGTGCCTTAGCAAGGAGGGAGGGCTTGGACCAGGCTGGAGTGGGGCAGAGGTGGCCGTTCGCTCTGAGCCAGCATGGCACCAGGCTGGGGAAAGGGAGCAAAGCGTTGCCAGCTAGCACACGGGGGAACACCTGCTGGTGGCAGCAGGCCAAGCGGTGTCTGCCAGGCCAGGGCGCAGGCAGCAGCAAGCGTGAGAGGCAGGGGTGGGCAGGGAGGAGGACGCTGGGAAGGAAGCTGCTTAGCAGAGACTTCCTTCAACGCTTTGCTCATTTTCCTGGCCTGAGCCACACGATAGGTTCCTGAGGCTGACAGACAGCAAGGCCGGGTCCAGGCCTGCCAACACGGCTCCCCCGGGTGCGGGGAGCCCAACTGGGGAGTCATTAACACGGGATCTCTCCCGTGCTGTCTGTAGATCGGTGGCTCAGTGGCACCAGATCTCCCACAGGCAGAACTGCACAGATCCCCAGAGGGCTCTCTCCTCCCCCAGGATAGCTCTCCCCACACTGGGGTACATACTGGCGTCAGTGGGACAGACCCAGCATGAGGTATCTGGGGTCTGGCCCCAGGTCTCTCTGTCAGACCGACCGACGCTCAGTAACAGCAACAATCACAAACAGCAGAGCCTGGACCAAGCCCCAGAACAGATATGCCCCACCTTGGGGTGGAGGAGAGCCTCTGCAAAGGCTCCCTCCCTGCATAACGGGGCAAGCTACAATCTTGGCCCCAACTGCCAAGAAACTGCAGGGCTTTGGAGCCACGTTTTGCAAATGGATCCATCGCTCATGATGCCCCCAACTTCCAGCGAGGTTCTGGTTCCCCGCTGGCTGCCGGCCTCAGCCAGGGCCTCTCTGTCACCCCCAGCCGCCCTGAGGTCATCTGACCCACGTGTTTCGAACCTCGTGAACCTGTCTGGGCCAAAGGTTCTGGGCTGGCCCCTCTTCTAGGGGAATTGCGTTAGCCTGGCACAAAAACAAAGAGAAACTCAGAGAAAGATTTAAAATACATCTGGCCCAGAACCCAGGAGAGGGGGGCTGGGAAAGCCGCGTAGGCTACAGACAGTTGAAGATTAAAGGGGACTTAATGAGTTCATGGAACATCTGTCATGTCAAATCTATCAGCTTCGTCAGCTGAGTGTGGACTAGCCGGTGAATTCAAATGGTGGGAAACCACCGTCGAGATTTTTGATACCGACATATCTAGGGCCTGATTCTGATTTCAGTTACCCTGGTGTAAATCTGGAACAAACCCATGAAATCAGTGGAGTCATTTTGGGATCTATGCTGGTGTAACTGAGATCAGAATCTGCCCCATTGTGGACAGTGTGGACAAAGACAGTGACTTTCCTGAAACGGGTTTATGCGCTCACTACCATGGCTAACAGAAAGGGCCATCTCCATAGGAAAGCTGCCCTCTCTGGGGAAGAGATGGCAAATTCAAACCCAGCTACCATCTGTGCAAACCAGCCTTTGATTTCAGAAGGATATGTGGGGGGTGTCTTTACACCTGGAGCTGGAAGCTGGGCTGGGGCAGATCTGAGGCAGAAGAGGAACAGAGTAGCCTTAGGGATAATCCTTCTAAATTCTAATAAAGTTCCTTGTTCAGTGTCGGAAGAAAGTGATTCTTTCTGTGAGGCTTCGCACAGAAACCCAGGCGTTGCCAGGTGGGCTCGGTCCTCGGGTCCATCTTGCCCGGTGTCCTGTCTCTGACTGTGGACAATATCGGATGCTGCAGAGGCAGATGTGGGATAATGTGCCCCGCACATTAGAGCTCATTCTGCTCTCTGAGAGCTAGAGGCTGGCATAAGCCCTGGAGCACGAGGCTCAGATGGTTGGTAGTGTGCACTGGTACAGCTCTGGCTGTTAGCACTCACATTGCATTAGGGTGCAGTCTGGCCTGCTACCTATTAATGAGCGAGATGGGAGCATGTTTGCTGTTCATTCAGCACAGCTATTGCAATTCACAGCCACTGAGGAGCTGCCTGTAGACAGGTGCTTAAAGGGTGGCCAAATTCTTTGAAGCAGCTGGGCCATGGGTAGGTCTGGAGCACCTGGAAGAGCTATTCTGATCTGCTCCCGTTCACAGGTCACGCAATCCCCGTAGCACTAGTTCAGTGGAAATCTGGTTCCTGACGTGGGTCTGGTTGTGTTTTGCCATTGCCAGCAAAGCCCACAAGCTATGACAAGTTTCACTGTGTTCGGATCTGGCTCTTCCTAGCACCTGAGCACTTCCAGGCCTCCGCAGGGCTGAGCCGCGGTCCGTGGATGGCAGCGCCGGGGTGGGGGAGGGCTCAGTGGGGAAAGCTTCCCCATGCTGAACCGTGAGCAGTTTCGGATCCCGGGATGTTTGCATGAGAATCCCGCCCCAGGGATGGCTCCTCAGCTAGAACATATGGATCAAAGAGATTGGCACTTTTTTTGGAAATGCTTCTGGAGGGCTGGGGGGGCACGTTCTGTTCCCACCTCAGCCACTTGTGTGGCCTGAGTTACGCGGTGTGTGGCAACAGCACTGTGCAAACACTGGGGCGGGCACCAGTAGGCTCTGGCTGTTCGCCGCAGGCTGGGACTGCTGCTGATTTGCATGGCCTGATCTGGCTGGCTGTAATGGGGGGGTCCATAGCCAGGTTGAAGGCCCTGCTCCAGCGCAGGGTGAGACCTGGGGCAGGGCCCAGTGGCCCACATTGTGAAAGGTATGGAGGGGCTGGGCTGCTCAGCATCACAGTGACTAGCTGACTTCAGAGCCTGCGCTCCCGGGACTTTCAAGGAGACTTGGGCATTGAGATGAGCAACACTTTAGTGCCACTAAACCTCTGGCTCTCTGAACCTCTGTTCCCAGCTGTGCAATGGGGAGACCTGCCCTGCCGCCCCGCTGTGCTGTGCATCACAGCCTACGAGGCGCGCACCGACCAGGAAGCTGGGGCCAGGCGAGAGCCCAGGCAAGTGAATCCAGCCTGTTACCCAGCTGTGAAGTCCCACTGGACCACGCACAGGTATTAGAGGCTCAGCTGCCCCTGGAATTCAAGGAGATGTAGGCACCTAAACCCCTTAGGCTCCCCAGCCCAAGCTCTTCTCCTCACCCACTGTTTTTCAGTGGGGAAGTGACTCATCCAAGCTCCTGCTGCCAGGCAGAAGGCCCGGCTTCTGGCTCCCCAGCCAACGCCTAATCCACTAGGCCACAGGGTCGCCCCCTTCGAGCAGACAGTGGAGCCACATGGGGTGCTGGGAGGGGCTGCGCCTTTATCCCTACCAAGGTCTCTGTTGATCTCCTGGGGTGTGGCGCAGCCTCGCCCCGGAGTTAGGAAAGGGCCCTGCCCCGGCCAGCGGAGAGGCCGCAGGCGGGGTTGTCAGAGGAGCTGCAGGTCAGTGGGAGTTGAACCGCACATCCCCAGCTGGGTAAGCCCCTCGAATCCCATCAGCTGGATCGAATGCTCCCCGCAGGGGGGCCGTGCAGAGGGATGCTGCTGGGCAGCTGTTTGCCTTCGCTCTAAGCTCAGATGCTCAGTCCCGGCTCCCACTGACTTCGAGGGGGGGCACTTGGGCAAGGTCAGCAAAATGCAGACAGCGCATAGGCAGGGCTTAAATTCTCCCCGAGGATTTCCTGGGGGCACTGGGGCTTTGGTCCCACGGGAGGCGCCGGGGCTCAGGGCTTTTGCCCCTTGTGTTTGAAAATATTTACTGGAGCTCTGCTCCAGACAGCTCTGGCTGAATCTGAGCCTTGGTGCTAGGTCTGCCCGGCTGCTTCGCTCTCCCCTAACCCTTTCCAGCTGAGGATCTCAAAGCCCTTTTCACCAACTCCCCCTCCCTCTGTCTCCCCAGGGTAACTTACACCTGTGATGTGGGTATTATCCCCATTTTACAGATGGGGAAACTGAGGGACAGAGTAGGGTAGTGACTCCCCTTGGTTATACCGTGGCACAGCTGAGAACAGCACCCGGCATCCTGACTCCCAGTCCTGCTGCCTTGTTCCAACCACAAGAGCTCCCTTCCCAGAGCCGGAGCTAGAATCCCCGTTCCCCACATCCCTTAGCGCTAACCACTTGATGACACCCAATCCTTGGGCGTCATGCTTTGGCAGGCCTCCATTGCTAACGACTTCCAGAGATGCTGCAAGAGTTTGGTTTGAAATGGGGGAGGAAGGCAGAGGGTGTGTTCTGCCCAAGAGAGCATGTGTGTGTGTGTATGTACACTCGTGTGTGCACACACATGTCCGTGCAGACGTGTGTGTGTGTGTGTGTGTATATGTGTGAGGGTTAACAGTGCAAGCCTCCCTCTCGCTTGCTCGCTCTCAACTCCAGCAAAGGATAGCAGGGCAACCCTTTCTTTCCTTTCCTCTTTCTTTGCTGGCCCGAGTCGCCTCCCTGCCTGCCCGGTAGAGTGACGTATTTCTGCAGAAAAAGGAAAGGGAAAAGAGTGCAGAAAATTCCCCCACCACCCAGCGGCTCTCCCCTCCCGGGGCCCTGGCACCCGTCCTCACTCCCCCGTCAGCGCTCGGCTGCCCTGGCTCTTTTCCCTGGACTGTCGGAGGAATTCACGCAACCTAAAATGGCTGCCAAGAGGAAACTTGGAGGGGGGCGGGTGAAGTGCGCGTGCATAAGTGTGTCTGTGTTGTGTTTCTCTTCCCTCATGCTCTGAAATGGCTGCCAGCTAAATGGGAGGCTGCAGGCTTGAGCTAAGACGCCATGTGGCGAGAAAGCCAAGCCAAGCATTAGACCCACAAGCACGGGGGTTTTCTTTCCCCGGCTTCTTTCTCTCATTCAGGTTTTCTCTCCCTTCTTACTTTCCCCCCTTTTTCAGCCCGTGATACCCTGCCCCCATCATGGAGCAATCTCATTTGCACACTTTGTTCTGGTATTCGGGGAGGGACGAAAAATCTGGGCGAGGGGGGAGCAGGAGTGGGGGAGAAAAGCGTGAGCCCAGCCTGGCACAATGGACACCGTTTCTCTCTTTCTGGGCAGGAGCATGAGAAGGCCCTGCGTGAGCGATGCCCGGGGGTTTCCACTGCTCCATGCACTGTGGTTTTAATGGGAGCACAAAATGGCCGTCGTGCCAGCATGGGGGAGTAATGTGGAAAAGTGGGGAGGGGAGCGGAACAAAATGGCTGCCCTCAGCGGTTACGTCAAGCAGGATGCACGACTGTGAAAGCCTTCCCCGTGGCCCGTTTCTCCTTCTCTTTTTCACCCCACCCACCAACAGCCTGTGCCATGGGTCTCAGCAACAGCGACACCCTTAGCCTGTCTTTTGGGTGAGAAAAACGCATTGCCAGGCACCCGCTTCCGTGCCGCCCGAGGCCAAAAATAGCAGGCCGTGCTCCGGGAGCCGCGCTTCCGTGTGAGGTCTCGGGAAAGCGCGTGAAAGGGAAATCAGGGAGCAAAGAGCCGTCAAGCGGCTTGGCTGGGCTGCTGTGTTTTGACTGTGTTGTTTGGATTGCCTTAGCCTTTTCCCGGCATCAGCCAAAACTGTGAAAGGAAAATGCCGAAGGCCAAACAGGTGGGAGGAGGAGAAGGATGGAGAAAGAGCGAGAGAGAGAGCGAGAGAGAGAGAGAGGGAGGAAAGAAAAAGGTGTGTGTGGGGGGAAGGTTTGGAGCCGCTTTGAAGCCAGCCTGGCATCTCACCAGCTCCCAGAGCCAAGCGACAGAGGCTGATGGAAAGCACGGTCCAGACTCCTGGCAGAGGCGGATTAAGATTTATTGAAGCACTGGGCACAAAGAACATTTGAGCCCCCACCATCCCCTGGGGGCCCAGGGGCAACAGACCCTGAGGGGCCATGCCCCACCCTCAACTTTTTAACATGGCTACAGTAGCCTCGGGCAGGCATGGAGCAGCGGCCAGTAACCTTCCCGGGGCTCCCTACTGCCTCCCAGCCGGGGCAGGGACTCCTCTCCCCACGGAGCGTGTCTGCAGGCCCGGGGGAGGGGGCGGGAGGCCGGACCAGAGCCCCCACTCCTGGGTCTCACTGGCAGCGGTGCACCCTGGGGGGTGTGGACACGGGTCGGGGGCCGTTCTCGGCCACCTTGGCCCCTGCCCAGGGCAAGCAGAGGGTCTGGGGATCCCCACAGCAGCCCAGGCTCTCTGGGCCAGCGGCTCCTACCACTGACCGGGGGATGGGGTAGGCCCACAGTTCCGGTGCCAGTGGCCCCCCCACTTCTACACAGGCTCTGGTGGTCCTGCAGGGCTCCACAAATTGGGCACAGGCTCCGTGGGCCCCTAGGCATAGGCTCCGTGGGCCTGTGCGTTAATCTGCCTCGGCTCCTGGGGAAGATCCTCAGCAGGTCATAGAGGATACGGTGTGGTGCAAAATCCCTGTGGGTGGCACTGTGGGGCAGAGCAAGCCCAGATCAGAGGATCAGCCGGGCCCCACACTCTATCCCCCCAGTTCTTTGTTATCGTTATGTTAATGGCTCCAGCCGCCTGAACTCCTCGGTTACTCACGGACTGTGCGCTGCCGGGAATAACGACACACCACTGGGCTCTTCGCTGAGCAGGCATTTTATCAGGCATCTCGAAACACATCACAGGCGTTCATTTCAGTGGGGATCCCAACCCTGCCCTCCGCCCAGGAACCAGCGGAGTATTAGCAGCCTCACTGCACTGCGGGAAACTGAGGCACTCACACAGGAAGTGGCTGGTGCAGAACCACAGCAACAGACCCAGAAGTGGAATCCAGGAGCCTGTGCCACGCGCTAGGCCAAACTCAGCCCGGGGCTGGGGCTGGAAACCAGGGAGCAGAGCCTTCTGGAGCTGGGGCAGTTTAAACCAGCTGCCCTCTGGCGTTTCAGCTCCTGGTCCCCTGCTCTAACTACTAGACCATACTCCAGCACTGGGAGTAACAGAAGAACCCAGGAGTCCTGGCTTCCCATCTTCTGCTCCAGCACTAGACCATGCCCCTCTCCCGCAGACTGAGATCCCATCCAGCCCCAGATAGATACGATTCTGTGGTTCTGCTGTGCCCTTGGCAAAGGCTTCTTTTCCTGCCTGTATCCAGACCCAGTGGGTCTCCCGGATGGGAGCGGTGGGCATAGCTTGGATGTGTGTGAATATAACCAGCCTGTGGCTAGTTAGCCGCGTGGCCAGCGTACAGTGTACTGTACAGTGTACTGTACAGCGTACAGCCCATAGCTGTAATTAATGTGGCCTGGCTCTAGGGCGACCCTGAGGGATGCTGGCCAAGGGGGTCCCCCCATTCTTGGGTGGAGAAACGGCCGCCAGGAGCGTTACTGGGACTGGGCCACCTCTGCCAAGCCTCGAAGAGGGGAAGCCGGGAACAGCAGAGGCCACTTGGGTTCTGCCTGGAGCCGAGGAAATGAGCCAGTGAGTCTCCACACAGAGCCAGGCGGTACTGGGCCCCCGGGGCTTGGAGCTGATCCGCTGATGGAGCGCTGAGCAGGGGCCTGAGCCAAATCCCAGTGTCCTGGCTGCCTCCTAGACCTAGAACGGGCTGGAGTGAAACCTTGGGTCCAAATCCCCAGGAGCTTTGGATTCAGATCTTGACTTTGTACCTTGGTCCCCGTTGCTCTGGGTGCTAAGGACAGCCCCCTGAAGGGCTGCTCCTCCAGAATCACCCAGATTAGAATCCGGTGCCTGCGAGGTGCTGAGCATCCTCTGCTCCCATTGACCCAGCAGGATCAGGCCCTAGCATCAATTTTCCCGCCCACCCAGGTCTCTGCAAGACCCCTAGGATCAGCAGTGCCCCAGGCAAGATCTTGTGAGGAGAGCTGCACTTGTGTCTCAGCCTGGGGACCCTGACTCCAAACAGCTGACAGCAGAGCCGGTCTGCCCTGCCTGGAGGAAGTGAAAGGGATCCCAGAGAGATCCCAGGATGTTAGCGGGGAGCTCTGCATAGTGAGCGGTGTAACCCATGGGCTGTCAGTCCTGGCTGAACCCAGAAGATGGGCTTGTTTCTGATGCTCTCCCCATGAGTCTGTCTGCCTCTAGCTAGGAGCCAGAGCCGGCACATTCGGGGCACTGGGGATTCGGCTGAATACCTCCAATAATGGTTTTCAATCTTTGCACTCTGCACAAAGGAGGAGAAAACCCCCAGCTCTGGAACAATCACTGAGGACTAGGACAAACCTCAGCCCCGTTTCCACACAGCTCGCCCTTGGGGAGCAGCATGCCCTGGCCCCGCTGTCCTACCCCATCATTTAGTGGAGCAGGAAACTAAACCAAAATCCATCCCAGTCACCCTCCCCGGGCCTGATTCTCACTCTCACAGGGCCCCTTCACACCACTCTACGTTTACCTCACCTTGGGAGGCCCCTGTGCGTAACCGGAGTGGACCGGGGACCTAGGTGTGACTGAGAGTCAGGCCCTCAGACTACAGAGAAGGCTGCGAGCCCCAAGTTCGGTTGTGCATCCCTGGGCGCTCAGGTGTAGGGATCTCGTTACGCTGGCGCGGGGTCACTGCTGTGGACTGGGGATTGAGGATCAGCTGCCTTTTAATGATCTATCTTCTGTCTGTGTGTCCATCCCTATGTCTGTGTGTCCATCCCTACCACTGCTACATCCCACTCTCCCTGCCCGTGGCCAGCGGACTGAGTGTGCACCAGGGTCCAGTCAGCCCCCACACTTGGCATCCGTGCCCCCACCCCAGGCAATCCCACTCAGGGTGTTTCTCTTATTGGCAGAGCGATCCTGGCAATACGACATGGCACAGGGTTCATATTTACAGCCTGATCTGCTTGTCTCAGTCACAATCCCCCGCTGAGATCAGTGGGAATCCCTCAACTTTGATGGGTCTCTGAGCCAGCGCTCACACCAAGGGACTGGTTTGAATCATAGAATATCAGGGTTGGAAGGGACCTCAGAAGGTCATCTAGTCCAACCCCTTGCTCAAAGCAGGACCGATCCCCAATTTTTGCCCCCGATCCCTCAATGGCCCCCTCAAGGATTAAACTCACAACCTGGGTTTAGCAGGCCAATGCTCAAACCACTGAGCTATCCTATATTTGCCTGCGTTTGATGGTTTTTTTGGGGGGGTGGGGTGGTTTGCCATTGGTGGGTGGCAGTGGGACAGGGCTCCTCACTGCAGACTCGCGTTGGGCTCTACCTGCCTCCGCCATCCCCACCGGCAGCCCAGACGCTGCCCTTGGGATGCATAGGGCTGGCCAGGTCTGTCGCTATTGCAGTGGGCACCGCAGGGCACGGCTGGCTCTTCCGGAGCTCTGCGGGTCCTGCAGGCGCACCACCAGGTCTGCCCCAGTTCCCAGGTCTGGTTCCTCGCTGTCACGGCTCAGCCACACTTCCTAGCAGAGCGGCTCCCTCCACGCTCCGTGCGCTGTGCTGACTCAATGCGCCGGAGCCGGCTCTGTGAAGGAGCAGGCTACAGAATTCACATCCGGGCTCTACTACCCCCACAGCACCACGGCATTACAAACCCAAAGGGCTTTGAAACCAGCAACCGGCCCCAGACGAGGTAGGGAAAGCTGGGTTTAGCCTCCATCTCCAGCCTACAGGGAGACTGGTGTGAAGCCCAGAGACTGCAACGGGGCTGTTCCGTCCTGCCATGCTTGGAAATGGCTACCTATTGCGGGTATTTATCCATCCCCTGTTACCAGGATATCTGAGCCCCACCCCGTCTTTAGTGTACTGAGCGTCAGGGCTGCCATGCGGGCAGGGGCAGGGCAGCACTGCTAGCCCCATGTGCAGGGGGGTAACTGAGACACAGAGAGGCATGGCCACACAGGAAATCAGTGGCAGAGCAGGAGCTTGACCCCTAGTCTCCTAAGACGCTGGTTGGGGCTCTAGCCCCTGGACTATCCCAGAGCCCAGAGGAAGGCACCCATGGCAAGGCCCAAGCAGCGCCATCAGTGGGGCCTTCCCTTGGGTCCCGTGGTGCATGCTGGGTGATGTAGTCCCCACGGGCTGCACTTTTGCATGAAGGTCCAGGGCCCAGCCTGGCTGTGGCTGCTCCTCCAGCCCTCGGGATAGATTTGTAACATCATAGAATCTCAGGGTTGGAAGGGACCCCAGGAGGTCACCTACTCCAACCCCCTGCTCAAAGCGGGACCGATCCCCAATTTTTGCCCCAGATCCCTAAATGGCCCCCTCCCCGAATCCAAGCCCAGGTCCTGCCAGGAGGGCACATACAGTTCCCCTGCCCCTGGCTGTGCCAGACCCCGTCCCTGGGCTTTGTTTGTGGTGAGCTCTGCAGCACTCCAGGGGGGCGCCCGCACAGCATGGTCCTCCATGTCCGACTGCGGGGAGGGCGGAAGGGAAACGGCCTTGAAATCTAATCCAGGATGCTCTAGAAACCAATAGTGCTGAGCTCAGCGTCTGCGAGCCTGCAGAGGAGTCTGCTTATTTTTAGATAAGATGGAGCAGGGGCTGGGAGTGCGGGATGCAAGCTGCCCAGCCTGCCTGTGTGGCTGATGAGGTGGCGAGGGGCGGGGAGACTGCAGGCTGCGGCAGGCACTTCCTTTGCACCATCGCTCTTGAAAATGTAACGTGCGCTGCCATCATTCTAGTCTTCCCTTTTTTTTAACCGCCTTTCCTTTGGGAGGGGCTGCCACGGGAGCAGGGAAATCCGTAGAGTTACTCTGCATGTACCCCAGTGTCACTGAAGCCAGGATCTGGCCCCTCCTCCATCCAAACGGCGCCGCGCAGGCCAAATCCTGCAGTCCTTACTCAGTCAAAACTCCCACTGAGGTGGGGCGCTCAGGCAAAGGGGGTAGTAGTGCCCCCTGGGGCTGGAACAGCAGCGTGGGGAGTGTTGATGAGATCTGCTTCCCAGCCCTGCAGAGACACTGCTCAGCAATTTGGGACAGGAAGTGGAGGGGTCTGCCTCCATAGGAAGCAGCAGGAGGAATTCACAGAAGTGCTTAGGGCTGGTCTACACTACAGACTGAGGTCGACATAAGCCATGTTAAGTTGATCTAATGATGTGTGTGTCTGCAGGACCAAGTCCCTTCCACCGACCTAAGTGGCTTGTAACGTTGACTAACCCAGGTTTGTTAATGAGACACGTGATGGCTCAGCCCCTTGGCGTCAGGTCTCCTAGTACAAGGAGTTACAGTTCTGCTGGAAGTTGCAAGTGGCCCACACGTTGGGTAGGATGGACACATGCACACACACACACGAAGCACCTACATTGTGTGAGAAAGAGAAGACAGCCAGGCTACATTTCAGCAGCAACAGTGCTGGGTTTCCTGCATACCTTGTTTCTTGTCACTAATGAAGTACATAAGCTATCCAGGCATCATTGAAAGGGCACCAGGAACGGAGACCCGGGGCGCAGGAGCAGCCAGGAGATGGGCATGTGGGTTGCAAAAGTCTGATGCCCATGACATAAGGAGGAAGGCAAAAGAAGGATGGGATTGTTAGTCTGTGGAAGAGAAGAATGAGGGGGGATTTGATAGCTGCTTGAAAGGGGTTCCAAAGAGGATGGCTCTAGACTGTTCTCAGTGGTAGCAGATGACAGAACAAGGAGTAATGGTCTCAAGTTGCAGTGGGGGAGGTTTAGGTTGGATATTAGGAAAAACTTTTTCACTAGGAGGGTGGTGAAGCACTGGAATGGGTTACCTAGGGAGGTGGTGGAATCTCCTTCCTTTGAAGTTTTTAAGGTCAGGCTTGACAAAGCCCTGGCTGGGATGATTTAGTTGGGGATTGGTCCTGCTTTGAGCAGGGGGTTGGACTAGATGACCCCCTGAGGTCCCTTCCAACCCTGAGATTCTATGATTCTAAAACGCCCGCGGTGAGGCCCGTCCCTCCTCACAATCATGGGAGATGTGGTAAAGGTTCAAGCAGCAACGTGAACTGGCTGTGAAAGCTGCAGGGACTGGCAGAGTGGCAGATGACCAAAAACCACTGATGCTGCTCCTGTTGGGGGTCTGGTGCAGAAATGTTGGGCATATGTGACAGGTCTATGTGAGGGACACAATGCTGGTACAGGCAGTACATACATGCAATGGGTCTAATGCTGGGTATATGGGATGGGTATATGCCCTGTGCATATGTGATGAATATAGCACTGGGTGGATGGGACAGGTGTAACGCTGGCTATATGTGATGGGTACAATGTTGGGTATAGTGATGGTTGTAATGCTGGGTACACACACTGGGTATAGAGTTTGGGGCAGTGCGCAGTATATGAAATGGGTATATGCATTGAATAGAGCAATGGGTATAGCATTTGGTGTAGCATGGGGTATATGCAATGGGCACAGCAATGGGTGTAGCGCTGAGTATCACACTGAGTTCCATATCAAGGGTAGAGGTGGGAGGGAAAGAACGACAGAAGGAATCGTGAAAAGGTCTGGGAGTCACAGGGCCCCCAGGAAGGGGGTTCCCCTTCCAAGGCCTGGCCCCTGGGGGCGGAGAAGTTCATCGTCACACCTTAACCTTTAACAAGTCCCGTCCTGTGAGTTGGCCCATCGTGGGGCCGGATTGTGGTGTCTGGCGCACGCCAGGTGCTCAGCACGTTACGGCAGTCCGGCCCCGAACAACGCCCTGGCTACAGACCCTCACTCTGGACTGCCCCCTGCAGAGAGCTGCACTGGGCACTTGCCAAGGCAGCACTGCTCAGCCAGGCAGCAGGACAGAGAGATGGGCAAGCGCCCGCAGAGGGGCAGAGGGCACGTGGCTGGAAGCCCCAAGTTTGAGCAGGGCGGGGAGCATTCAGCAATGCCAAGCACCTGACTTGGAGGGGGCATGGGGCCACTGGGCTGGCGTGGGGAACGCCCAGCCATCGGGTGAGTGTGTGGAGACCAGGATCAGCCCCACGCCTAGGGGAGGACAGAGGCTGAGCTGAAAACGCAGGGGCTAAATGTGCAAAGGGGGACTCTTGAGGGCAGGGGAATTGCTGGGTAGGAAGCCAATACTGCTGCTGTCTAGTCTGGCTGTGCATCCTATACCTGTAGCCTGGCTTAGGGGTGGGAGCGTCCAGCACCCTGCCAGCTCTGACGGGTGTGGTGGCTAACAGGTGCCCCAGGAACCGCGATGGGACGTATCAGATCACCTCCCCTGGGTTGGCCTGGAGGTCTCCCATCTCTCTGCTGGCCCAGGTCAACCATGCTTGGTTTGAGGAGGCAGCCAGCACACAGCCTGAGGCTGTGTCTCCATTACCTTCCCCTCCCTGGGCCCACTTCTGCCACCAGTGTACCTAGTCTCCATGCCGCCTGCTCAGGCCTGGCCAGTCCTGTCTCAGATCCCCCAGATGGGACCCACCCTGGTGCTGGGCTCGCCCGTGGTGGCACTCCATGACTGATGTCACAGCCCCATGACACCATAGCAAGGAAATCACGTTGCCTTGAACAAGGTCTGGGAGCTCCAGGATGGCTCCCTGAACCCACTGAGACTCTGCCACAACCCCTGGGGCAGGTGATCACCCCTGGCCCTCCCACAGCTCTGGCTAGCTTGCCCCTGGCTAGCTTGCTCTGAGCCCCCCATGGCACCTACTGCCCCGAGCATGCCAGGATGTGGCATTGCCCTGGGGAAGGCTGGCCAGGGCCCGGGTGGCAGAGAGCAGCTGTTCCAGAGCCAGGTGCAGTGGACAGGCCGGGCGGTGCTTTGTACCAGTGTGCAGGGCTGCCTGGCGAGGGGGCTGCAGCCACAGCAGAGGAACCCAGGGCTGTTTCATGGCGCCATCGGTTCTGAGGTTGGACGCTTCCTCCATTACTGGCGGCGGGCAGGCAGCGGTGAGGGCAGGAGGCTCCGTGGGGCACGGCAGCCCATTAATCATTGTATGGGAACAGCAAAGTGACCTCTGGTTAGTGAGCGCAGACCACGCAGGGGCCATTACAGCACAAATGATATTACATAAAGCAGCCATTAGTGTTTGTCTGTTGCCAGGGGAACCAGAGGCCTGCTTGGTCATGGTCACTAGAGGGGAGGAGGGAGAGGTCTTTCTTTCTTTCTTTCTTTCTTTCTTTCTTTCTTTCTTTCTTTCTTTCTTTCTTTCTTTCTTTCTTTCTTCACTCCCTCAACCTTTACAATTCCCCCCCACTCCTCCCGCAGTTTGATTTGAATGCAGCATTCTGCTCCACTTCCTGTCCTAACCTCTTGCACAGCATTCCTGTGCACTGTTACATGGTTGCCGTGTTCCACCCCAGAGGTGGCTGCATTCCAGTGTGCCATGAGTGAGCCACGTGCAGCGTTGCTGTCCAGTATTCAATTATTGCTGTGCTCCAGCCCAGTGGTGGCTGCAATGACCCCCTACCCCTTCTATTAGCAGGAGGAGGTTTTCCTTTCACTATCAAAGGGATCCTCTAGGGATACTGTGAGGAAATACTCGAGTCAATTTCCAGCCAACAGGGGGCGCTGCGGGGAATGCGACAAGGTCACTAAGACAGGGTCCAACCACTGACAAGGGCTGGTCCGGAGCCCAGCCGCTCCCAGCTCCTACTCCTAAACCTGCGAGTCACAGCTCATGGGGGCTATTACCATCTGCCTGGGGCAGATGAGAACCAGGGTGGGTGACTCCGCCGGAGCCAGTGAGCACCGCCTCACTCCACCACCCTTTGGGGCTGCACTGTGCACTGGGAGGATGGCGTGCTGGTGGAATTAATGGGGGGGGGAGATGGGGGCTGTTGGGCCATCTAGGGCAGGCTCGACCCAGCGCTCCCCACTCTAATGCAGCCCCCAGCTCCTTCTGTGGCTGCTTGGTCCAGGCCAGGAGTTGGGACGTCCCCCTGTGACTGCCTCAGGCTGGGAGCAGGGCAGAAGCGCAGGGTCTATGCGCCCAGCAGCCTCAGCACTGCATCCTCTTTCTGCGTGGGGCAGCCCCACACGGGACATGGGCATCTTGTGGCCAAGGCAGACTTGCCCCTGCCATCCTGAGAGCGGGCTGGGGGCAGCGGGCTGGTCGCTGCCAGCAGGGGGCGCTGCTCAGAGCGGGGCCTAGGGGCCTGGTGTGGGGTCAGGATGTGGGGAACGGGGCTGGCGAGGGGGTGCTGGGTTGCAGAGCCTCATGCCTGGCTTTTCCTTTCAGATTCAGAGCAAAGCAGCAGTCCGAGGACAGGGATCGGCTCGGACCAGGAGGACAGCAAACCGATCACATTGGGTAAGTCAGCACTGGGCAGGGGGGTCCCCTCACCCCTCTCTTGCCAGCTTGTGGGAGGGTAGATCTCGCATGTAGACCCTATTTAAAGCTCGCTCTCAGAACCCCTTCGGGGCAGGGAAAGAAGCCATTCGGGTACTGAGGCAGTTGACACCCTCCCCGTTCACCCTCTGCAAACCCAGGGGCCAGGCCTCTCGCTGGCCACAAGAGTGATGACTTTGGGGCTCTCACAGCCTAGTGTCCCCTGGTGGAAAATCTCTGCACAGCGAGGCCTGAGAACAGAGGAGAGGGAGGAGGCGTTTCTTAAAGCCCCAGCACCTGAGGTCAGGTGCTTATGGGAGAATCTCAGCTTTGGTTTAAAAAATACCCCAGGGACGTTTCTCACCCTTGTGGCTGTGGAGAAAAGCTGGAAGACCTGACACCTCTGCAGCCTGAAGGCAAAGGACAAGAGCCCCCGGTTAGTTAGCTGTTACATCTCAGGATTAGTGGGGACTGCCCCATCATTCTGGGGTGCTTTGAGGGAGGCAGGTTTCTGCTCAGAAGAGGCCGGGGCTGGGACAGAGGAGGGGCTGTGGGGTGGGACTGAGGGGCAGCAGCAGAGCTGTTGCGGGAGCCCTGGACTGGAAGCATTGGGGGGTGATGGGAATTTAGGGCCATTGCAGAGCTGTGGGGGGACCCAGCACCAGAACAGTGGAGGGGCTGCAAACCAGGGGCATGGGGCATTGGCAGAGCTGGACATGGGAAGCTTGTACAGCGCTCGTGCATGCTATGCCAGGCTCTCTTGTCAAATTATCGCCCAGGCCGCTTCTCCCAGAGCGGGTGTGGGGGGTCCTGAGGGGCACAGAGAGAATCACACAGCTGTCCCAGGCTCTTTGCCACAGCGCTCCCCACCTGGGGAACAGCTGAACAGACCTCACTCCTGCCGCAGGGGGCCCCAGCCCACCCTGGGCCAATGCAGTCCCACGGGCGGGTTCTCACTCCTGCCGCAGGGGGCCCCAGCCCACCCTGGGCCAATGCAGTCCCACGGGCGGGTTCTCACTCCTGCCGCTGGGGGCCCCAGCCCACCCTGGGCCAATGCAGTCCCACGGGCGGGTTCTCACTCCTGCCGCAGGGGGCCCCAGCCCACCCTGGGCCAATGCAGTCCCACGGGCGGGTTCTCACTCCTGCCGCAGGGGGCCCCAGCCCACCCTGGGCCAATGCAGTCCCACGGGCGGGTTCTCACTCCTGCCGCAGGGGGCCCCAGCCCACCCTGGGCCAATGCAGTCCCACGGGCGGGTTCTCACTCCTGCCGCAGGGGGCCCCAGCCCACCCTGGGCCAATGCAGTCCCACGGGCGGGTTCTCACTCCTGCCGCAGGGGGCCCCAGCCCACCCTGGGCCAATGCAGTCCCACGGGCGGGTTCTCACTCCTGCCGCTGGGGGCCCCAGCCCACCCTGGGCCAATGCAGTCCCACGGGCGGGTTCTCACTCCTGCCGCAGGGGGCCCCAGCCCACCCTGGGCCAATGCAGTCCCACGGGCGGGTTCTCACTCCTGCCGCTGGGGGCCCCAGCCCACCCTGGGCCAATGCAGTCCCACGGGCGGGTTCTCACTCCTGCCGCAGGGGGCCCCAGCCCACCCTGGGCCAATGCAGTCCCACGGGCGGGTTCTCACTCCTGCCGCAGGGGGCCCCAGCTCACCCCGGGCCAATGCAGTCCCACGGGCGGGATCTCACTCCTGCCGCAGGGGGCCCCAGCCCACCCTGGGCCAATGCAGTCCCACGGGCGGGTTCTCACTCCTGCCGCAGGGGGCCCCAGCCCACCCTGGGCCAATGCAGTCCCACGGGCGGGTTCTCACTCCTGCCGCAGGGGGCCCCAGCCCACCCCGGGCCAATGCAGTCCCACGGGCGGGTTCTCACTCCTGCCGCAGGGGGCCCCAGCCCACCCTGGGCCAATGCAGTCCCACGGGCGGGTTCTCACTCCTGCCGCTGGGGGCGCTGGGGAGCCCCAGTCCAGCCAAGCCCCGTAGAAGTGGGAAGGTTTTAGCCGAGTTTTGCATTGCAGCGGCCAGCAGCACAGACACCTGCTCCTTCAGGGGCCCCTCTTCCAAGGAGATCAGACAGCCCACAGCAGGACCAGGAGCTGGCAGGGTGAAGCCCAGGTGCTCCCAAGGGGTCATGTTTGTGCTTCCCCCTGAGAACTGCTGGGGCCTTTTCAAGAGCTCATGGTTCCCTCTTGCCAGCAGTCGATGAAGAAGATGCTGAGGGCATCCAGGCCTCTCCAGTGGGCACCCCAAGCCAGTGGTTCTGTGCCTGAAGGCCAGGCTGAGGCTCTGGACTAAGGCACCCGCCTTAGGCGCCCGTATTCACAAGCTCCCAGGCACAGAGTCAGAATAAACATCCCTTTGCATGAAGCGAGCTGGGAGCTCAGATTCGCGCAAGGATTTGCAAACACGGGCCATTAACTCAGGGAGATGGGGCTGGGCTGGGTGCGGTGGGTAGCGCTGGAGAGAGGGTCAGACGAGCACAGATAGAAGAGCTGGATGTTAATGGAGGGCAGAACTTTCCCCACCCAGGCAGGAATATTAACCCTTCACTCTAGGAAGGCCGCTTTCCGGAGGATGGGGGGGGAGGGGGGAGGGTAATTGGGTTCTGCAGATGAGGTAACACCGAGAGGTTCATCTGTTAGTAATGTCAAGGGAGGGGTGTCCACAGCGACACCCCGGAGTTCGCACCACGGCTGTGCTGGGCCCCTGCAACAAATATTACTTGTTATTTGTATTAAGTGGCACCTAGAGGCCCCCAAGAAAGATCAGGGCCCCACTGCCAGGAGCTGCCCAGACACCAAGAGAGACAGCCTGGCACCCCAAGGGTGGGAAGGGGACCCAGAGGCCCAGAAGCAGGCCAGTGGTAGAGGCAGAAGGAGAACCCAGGTGTCCTGAGGCCTGGGCCTCCCCACTAGGCTGCATGGTTTTAGAGAAAGCAGCTGTCCACGTCACTGACAAAAGCACATTTTGGTCGGCTGCGTCTGTGTGACTGAGCCAACAAGACGGAGGCAGAAGAGCAGGGAGAGAGGGCTCCCAGCCAGCCTGCGCCAGCTAAATCCCTGGCTGCCGCTGGCCCAGGGCATCCCCAGAGCAGCGCCCGGAAGTGCTGGGGTGAAAGGTGAGGCGCCGAGATGGAACAGAAAGGAAGCGATTGGATTTTGCTAGATGGGAAAACGCCACGGAGAGGAAACTGCTGAGCCAGGGCTTTCTCCTTCACCTCCAGCTTCTGCCAGCAGCTTCTCAGCCGCCGGTGACGCTGAGACCCAGACTGAGCCCGTCGCTGCTTGTGCACCGCCCCGCACTCTCGCCCCCTGCAGCAGAAGTGCTGACTCGGCAAACCCAAGCTGCAGGAGGGGCTTGGCTCCTCAGTGCCTGGGGTGACATACGCTCCAGGCAGATGCTGAATAGTTTCCCTGTAAGGGGACTGGGCTGAGCGACAGGGAGACCGCAGACCTGGCTGGCCAGGAGCCGGAGTTTTTATCAGCTGGTCTGTGGAGCGTGGAATGAGTTTGGCAGGCCTCAGCCCAGCTCCCCAGCATAACAGCCATCCTCGGACTCGTTGCAGAGAGGCCAATGGAGTGTTTGCGTGGACCTGTGGCAGAGGGCTGCAGGACAGTGGGCGCATGCCCTGGGATTCCAGGTGCAGGATAACTGGAGACGGGCGGGGTGGTGCCCGTGGTAGGATCAGGTGCCCAGAACGGGGGCTGCATCTCAAGCTGGCAAGTTCGCAGTTTGCCCCCGTTCACTGACTTTGCTGTCTCACTGTGAGCGCCAGGATCTCCCACCTGCAGCTGCTTTCCACTGAGTCACTCCTGTGGCTGGGTTTGGTTTTCAGAGTCACCCACCACGTGCCGGAGGCCCCTGCGTTCAGCTCTGCCAGTGTGCCAGCCCCAGGGCATGCGGGCAGGAGCTTGACTGCCAGCTGGGGGACGGAAGTATCCAGGACTATTAAACCATCAGTTGTTACTGAGAAGTGGCACCTGGAGGCCACCCCTGCTGGCAAGCTGCGTGCCAGCCCTAGACCATTGTGCTGTGCGCTGCACAAACATACAGTCGAATCCGCCCCTGCCCAGAAGAGTTTAAAGTCTATTCAGACAAAAGAAGGAGTTTTAATCTCCATTTTAAAGACAGGAAGCTGAGACCCAGCGAGCCAAAGGGACTTGCCCCTGGTCACGCAGGGGATCTGCAGAAGGACTGGGGTCAGACCTCTGAACTGTGTGCTCTTCTGAGACCCAGACCCACAGCCTCAGCCCAAGACCATCCCGCCTTTGTGCCAGTTAGCTGCTGTTCTACCGAGCCTGCCCTGATGATTCCCATGCTCAGAACTGCATACACCAGCCTTGAGACAGGACTTGTTAGTCCCCAAATACAAATACAGGCCAGTGTCACTGTCCCCACTTTACAGATGGGGAAACTGAGGCACAAATCTTGTCACCCTAACTTGATAGATTTCTTTGAAGAGATTACAAGTTTGGTTGGTACAGGTAATAGTGTAAGGCATTTTGGCTTGGTACTCTAGGATATTTTGATTAAAAACCGAGAGCAATACAAGATCAACACGGCGCCCATAACATGGACTAAAAACTGGCTCACTGATGGGTCTCAGAACGTAACTGAATGGGGACGCATCGTCAGTGTGCTTCTAGCGGAATCCTGTGGGATCAGTTCTGGGATCAGTATTAAACATTTTTATCAACGACCTTGACAAGAACATCAAATCATCACTGATAAAATTTGCAGATGACAAAAAGGTTGGTGAAGAACAAAGCTGACAGGTCTCGGAGACAGAACAGGCTAGTTTGCCTGGTGAGCTGGGCACAACCAGCCAACCTGCAAAGTCACACATGGAGGAACTCAGAGCATGTGCCACCACTACAGGAGGCGATGAAGAAGATGGAGAAACGTTCTCTCTTGCCACACAGGGCAGGAGAAGAGGCAGTAGGTTCAAACGACGGCAGAGCAGATTTAGAGTCTGTCTCACTAAGAACAGTAGGACAGTGGACCAGACCTGCCTCGGGACTTTGTGGAAGCTCCTTCACTGGGGGTTTTGAAAGGAGGCTGGATAACCACCTGGCTTGGACACAGCAAATCCTGCCTCTTGGCAGGGGTTAGACTAGATGGCCCTTGTGGTCCCTTGTAACCCTACAGTTCTTTGGGGTACTCCTGGGGAAGCAGTGCCTCTGAACAGGACTTTGGGGTCATGGTGGATAATCAGTTGAGCTCGCTCTGGGTTACTGTGATCCTTGGACGTAGAAACAGGGGAATCTCAAGTAGGAATAGGGAGGTTCTTTTATCTCTGGATTTGGCTCTGGTGCGACCGCCGCTGGGACTTTGTCCAGTTCTGGTGCTCACAATTCAGGAAGATGTTGATCATCGGGGAGGGTTCAGAGAAGAGCCCTGAGAATGACTAAAGGATTGGAAAACCTGCCTTGTAGTGATAGACTCTCGGCGCTCCAGCTGGTTAGCAAAGAGAAGGGTGAGGGGTGACATGGTAAGTACCTGCATGGGGAGCAGGAATTTGAGAATCGAGGGCTCCTCAATCCAGCAGAGCAAGGTCTAATGAAAGCCAGTGGCTGGGAGTTGAAGCTAGACAAACATAGATGACAAACAAGATGCACTGTTTAGTGAGGCAAATTAACCATTGGAACAATTTGCCTGGGGCCGTGGAGGGGTTCTCAGCCCTGGAAATCTTTATATCAAGTGGGGAGGGGGAGTTCTCCCAGCTCTGTGCTCGTTCCCCAGGAATTAGTTCAGGGACTAGTGCAGTCGCTCAGAAGAGATGACCACAATGGTCCCGGCTGACTAATTTAGGAATAAGTGAAGGGACTTGAGTCATACCCAGGCCAGGACTACCTGCTGTCCTGTGCCCATGCCATAACAAGAATATCCAGAGTAAATGTTTTAAAAGCAGAAGAGCTTGAAAGGAGAATGAACCCTCCTGCTTCAGGGCAGGAGCTGACTTCTAGCCATGGGGGCCAGGAGGGGCCTGTGCCTGGGGCAGATACCCCATCACTGCGGGATTATCATAGAATCATAGAATATCAGGGTTGGAAGGGACCCCAGAAGGTCATCTAGTCCAACCCCCTGCTCGAAGCAGGACCAATTCCCAGTTAAATCATCCCAGCCAGGGCTTTGTCAAGCCTGACCTTAAAAACCTCTAAGGAAGGAGATTCTACCACCTCCCTAGGTAACGCATTCCAGTGTTTCACCACCCTCTTAGTGAAAAAGTTTTTCCTAATATCCAATCTAAACCTCCCCCACTGCAACTTGAGACCATTACTCCTCGTTCTGTCATCTGCTACCATTGAGAACAGTCTAGAGCCATCCTCTTTGGAACCCCCTTTTAGGTAGTTGAAAGCAGCTATCAAATCCCCCCTCATTCTTCTCTTCTGCAGGCTAAACAATCCCAGCTCCCTCAGCCTCTCCTCATAAGTCATGTGTTCCAGACCCCTAATCATTTTTGTTGCTCTTCGCTGGACTCTCTCCAATTTATCCACATCCTTCTTGAAGTGTGGGGCCCAAAACTGGACACAGTACTCCAGATGAGGCCTCACCAATGTCGAATAGAGGGGAACGATCACGTCCCTCGATCTGCTCGCTATGCCCCTACTTATACATCCCAAAATGCCATTGGCCTTCTTGGCAACAAGGGCACACTGCTGACTCATATCCAGCTTCTCGTCCACTGTCACCCCTAGGTCCTTTTCCGCAGAACTGCTGCCTAGCCATTCGGTCCCTAGTCTGTAGCTGTGCATTGGGTTCTTCCGTCCTAAGTGCAGGACCCTGCACTTATCCTTATTGAACCTCATCAGATTTCTTTTGGCCCAATCCTCCAATTTGTCTAGGTCCTTCTGTATCCTATCCCTCCCCTCCAGCATATCTACCACTCCTCCCAGATTCTTGCCCCTTCCTCGGAAGCAGCTGTTAGAGGCAGGATACCAGGCTAGATGGGCCCCTGATCTAATCTGGCAAGTCCTGAGCTGCCTCTGTTGTATCTCTGATTAAAGCAACATTCTGGCTAAGAATTTCAAGACAGTTACAGCCGCCCTGAGCACTTATGACCCAGCCCATGGAGAGAATTAGAGCTGCTTTCACACCACGGGTTGGGGTTTTAAGTTATGTGAGTGTGACATGAAAGCGGGTCAGGTCAGTATGACATGTACGTCAGTTACTGGATATCTGACACACAGGTGCAATACGTGGGAGCCAGCATGAGTCACACAGATAGGAAATTAGATTTCACAGCCAGCGCCTGGGGATCTGGGCTGGGGATCCCTCGCCCTCTCCGAGCCCCAGGCAGGAGCGGGCAGCGCTCAGAGGGCAGGGTTGTTGACAAGGAGTGAAAAGGGTGGGGAGGAGCCAGGCTGGGCCATGCCGATGCTGCTCTGGTGCCCGTTGGGCAAGAGGATCTGAGCTGACTTGGGAACTTGGCAGGGGCCCATGGGCTGGCAGCTGCTGGGCGAGGATGCAGATCGCGGCTTTAATGCATGCAACATGGGAGAAGCCAGGCTGCTGGAATGTCTGCTCCAGCCATTGGCCCAAGCAGACCATGGGAGGTCCCCGGGGTCCTGCATCTTGGGGCGGCTACAGCATCTCTTCCTTGCCAGGGCTCTAGAGAGCTGGCAGCCCCGGGAAGCGATGCCCAGCACATGCTGCAGGAGGGAGGGGGAATCTCCGGCCCTGCCCACCCTGGCCTCTCTGCAGAGATGCGGCCAGCAGCTGAGGTGCCATCTCTACCCAGGAGCTCCTCTCCCCTAGGTCCCTGCAGAGCGACGGCTTCCAGCATCTAGGCCCCTGGGCTGGATTGTGACAAGGCTCCCTGGCCCACTCCAAACCCGGAGCCAGCCCAGCTCCATGGCTCTGCTAATTGATGGGCAATTAACTCAGTGAGCCAGCAATACCTCAGGCCAGGCTGCTCTGGGCCAGGAATGCACCTGGCAGCTCAGCTAGCCTGAGAGCCTTGCCTCTGACCTAGCGAAGGGGAGCCCTGGACCTTTTGCAGGCCTCTGCCTCAGCTCCCAGGAGCAAGGCTGGGACCAGCAAGCCAGCCAGCTCGCCCCATCTGCGGAGACCTGGGCACCAGGCTGCTCGGTCACTACGGTGGGGCGTCATGACACATTACAGGGCAACAGTGGCCCCCGGCGGCCGTGCAAAGAGGCAGGTCCTCGAAATGATGGGTTATGGGTGGAGGGCTGGGGCAGAAGCCCACCCCAGTTAGAGCCGCAGGGAGGGAATGGCGGCGACTCTGGTGCCAGTGGTGGGTGCCCGGAGCCGTGTCTCTCTGCTCCTCTCACCTCTCTCTCTCTCCCCGCGGCAGATACAACAGACTTCCAGGAGAGCTTTGTCACGTCAGGGGTATTCAGCGTCACGGAGCTCATCCAGGTCTCCCGAAGTGAGTACCAGGCTGGCAGCTGGGGGCGCATGTGCGCGGCGGCAGGCAGGAAAGCCGGTGGGGCCCCAGAACTTTCCCTAGTGCTGACAAACACGCCATTGCAGGGTGAGGCAAAGCCAATCACTTCCCCTTCCACCCCCGCAGCCCCTCCAGGGGAGCAGACTGCGTGGAGTTTGGCTCAGGGCTTGGTGAGCAGGTCTGGGCACAGCCTGGCAGCCTCATGCCAATGGCTGTGTTCCTGAGCCCTGTGGGGGGCACCAGTCCTAGTTGGCATAACGGCCAGGGTGAATTTCCCCCCAGGAGTGGGTAGCAAATGCAGCTTTCCCGCGGAGCAGCAGGCCCAGGGGAGCTCTGACCGAGCGGGACGTGCCTGCCCCAGGCTGGGTGTTTGATTAGCCCTCCTGACGCGGGTCTCTCTATGTTGTGATCCACAGCACCAGTGGTGACAGGCACGGGGCCAAATTTCTCTCTGGGTGAGTTGCAGGGTCATCTGGCCTATGATCTGAACCCCTCGAGCACTGGCATGAGAAGGACGCTCCCAAGCACCTCCTCCAGCGGGTACGTACCAGCCTCAGCACGGGCTCTGGGGGCAGCAGGGCCAGGCGAGGGCTGGGCTGGGCCTTTTCTAGGCCTTCTCTGTGCAGCACGGTGTGGGAAGGGCAAGGCAGGTTCAGTCCTGCTTCAGCCAGATGCGGGGCCTGCCGGCATGCCTAGTCACATGCGTGCAAGCACCTTCCTGGGCACACGCGCTCTGCCATGCACGCAGAGACCCGGATGTACAGACATGTACACGCACACGGGGACACGCATGGCGCTCCAGTCACACACACCGACAGAGCCACCCAGGCACGCTTGGAGCCTCATGCACGTCCGTGGACTCCTGCACACACACACCGGGCAGCAGCGTAAACCTCCTCCTGCGCGGCCCCAGCTCTGGGGTAGTTTGGTCCACAGAACAGAAATCCAGGGCAGGTTTTTCCCTTTGCTGGGCTGTAGCCAGAATCCAGTGCGGGCTCCTCTCCTCCTCGCTCCTAGTCCTCTCCCTGCCTGGCACACTGTGTCCTTGGGGAACTCCTGCTGCCCGGGCTCCCAGCCGCTAGCCTGCCAACCTCCTCTGGTGGGGAGGGGGATATGTGTTACTTAACCCCATCGTTGCTGCAGCGCGCCAGCGACCTGCTGCGGTCACAGCCCTGCGGGGAAGAAATCCAACAGCGACATGGTTAACCAACAGGGTTGGCTTGGTGGCTTCCAAGGCCAACTTAGAGCAGCCCTGAGCTTGGCAGCTGTAGCACCCCGGCGGCCTGGGCCTGTCCGTGCTTCCATCTAAGCAGGGCCAAGGCTATGCAGGAGCTGGATGGGAGACTGCTTGAGGAGCAGTGATGGGGGCTTTCACCCCTGAGGCAGGCCTGGCCCGCCTGCTGCTCGGGCACTGTGCTCCTGGGGGCTGTTGCATAGCGACTGAGGCCGGTGGAAACTTAGGAATGAGGAGAAGTATTAGCAGCCGTGTGCGGGCTCCCTGCCTCCTTCGGACGGGACCTTGTGCCTCCCTGTAATCCCCGTCCCTCTGAATATGGTCTCTGCCACTTCCGGTCCTAGACTGCTGTGTGGCTATGAAACAGCTGCTGCGTTCCCCCCAGAGGCAAACGGGGAGGATGACATTATTCGGTGGCTGCGGGTGTGCACCCTGGAAACTAATACGAGAGAACAGGAGCCAGGGAGCTGAGGGAGAAGCAGCCCGCTTAGGTCTCTGGGCAGAATTTGGCTCTCATGGGCTCTGCCAGGTTACTGGAGAGCAGAATTTGGCCCACAGTGTCCATTTCCCCTGCCAGGGAACGTGCTGGCAGAGACCAGGCCCTGTGGATTTCCCACCAGATGAGCTAGGCGAGGGGAGGGGGATCCTGCCGGCCTCACCTCACTGGTTGGCAGAGTGGATGAAGCCTCAGGGAGCCCCTTCCTTTCTCTCGTCTTTGATCGGGGCCAGCGTGGGTCAGCCACGCCCTCGGGCACATGCTTAGAGTTAATTGGCACTCCGGGCATTGCTGGCCGCACTGGGGCCTGTTTCTGGCCTGGCTTGCTTCACAGGCCAGGCCGATGCTAAGAGCCAATTCAGTATCACTGCGTTGCGCAGGGGTGTGAAAAATCCACCCCTGAGCGACGCAGTTCCACCCCTTAGCCCCCTGCAGAAGTGCGTGGGAGGGCTTCTTCCCTTGACACAAGGACCCCTCTTCGGGAGGTGGATTAGCAAGGCCGAGGGGAGCAGCTCTCCTGACGCTGCAGCCATGTGCATGAACACAAGCCCCCAGTCTGGCTCCCAGACCACCCCTTCCTCTTGGAGCCCACTGGGGTCGCATGGGTGTAACTGAGAGGAGTATTGGGCCCAGCAGCTTCATTTCTTCTTGTCACTGACCCCAGGGCTCCCTGCCACCAGCTCCTCCCTGGCAGCAGCCATAATGTGCCACGTCTGTATGGGCTTGGCCCAAGAATCTCCATGTGCATGAAGTCGGTAGCCTCCTCTTCTGCCATGTGCACCCCAGGGGACACTCTGCCCCAGAGTGGAGCATGCCCCTGAGTAATGAGCGCTCCCAGCTGCCCTGCGAGGTGATAAAGTCACATTCCTGCAGCCCTGTCTCGTGTCAGGTGGGCCACTCACTCAAGCAATAGGGCCATAAGACTGGGCTGGCGACTCGCCTGAGGTCAAATAGCCATTCAGTGGCAGAGTCCCTTACTCTAACCACTAGACTACACTTCCCTCCCAGAGCTGGGTACAGAACCCAGGCATCTGGACTCCTAATCCTTGGTGCTAATCATTAGACTGCACAACACAGCGAGGGACAGAGCCCCCGAGCCCTGCCTGCCACCCCTTGGCTCTCAGCAGGAGCCTATGGCAGCGAAAGACCCTGGCGCATCAAACAACTCTCCATGGGTTGATCAATTCTCCTCCCTCCCCTTCCCCAGGAGTAAACGACACAAGTCTGGCTCCATGGAGGACGACATAGACACAAGTCCGGGGGGCGAATACTACACCTCGCCCAGCTCGCCCACGAGCAGCAGCCGCAATTGGACAGAAGACATGGAAGGGGGTAGGTATCCCACCCGGGGCCCTTCCCTTGCATGTTCTCCTGGCTCTGGCGCCAGGTGGGGCGGTGAACCCGGCTTCTCCTTTCTGGGTTTGTCACTTTGGCTTAGGAGCCGGTTCTTGGTTCAGAGGATCCCCCAGGCGATGAGAGACCTAGATTATCATAGAACATCAGGGTTGGAAGGGACCACAGGAGGTCATCTAGTCCAACCCCCTGCTCAAAGCAGGACCAATCCCCAATATTTGCCCCAGAATCCTAAATGGCCCCCTCAAGGATTGAACTCACAACCCTGGGTTTAGCAGGCCAATGCTCAAACCACTGAGCTCTCCCTTCCCCGCCGAGGCAGAGCAGGGAAAGGAGCTGTCCCCTGCATCCTGGGGCATCCCTGCTGCTGATCACTGGCTTCACAGGTGCTGTATGTGGGGGCATGGCCAGGGGGTGAGCCAGCGTGCCATCCTCCCTCTGCCAGAGACCATCAGCCGCAGTCTCACTCTGCCAGGCATGCTGGGCTCACTACCGGAGCTCCTGGCTGGGTCCTTGGCAGCGCTGTAGGAGCCCTCAGTAGGTGCACGCAGATTTCTCTAGGTGTCTCTGATGACTGTGCCGGAAATTTCCATGGGTCCACAGGGTCTCCCCCAGCACAGGGTCTCTGGAGTTGGGGCTGGGATCCCCACAGAGGGTCTGTGTCAATGAATCTTCCAGGGGAGGGCCAGCAGCTCTTCCCGTGAACTGACTTCCCCGCTCAAGAGGCCACCTGGCTCCCCGCCCGGCCCCTGCACTCGCTGTGTCCCTGCCCCTGCTGCCCTGTGCCCCTCTGTGCACTGCCAGGCTGGGGCCCTGCCCCCACCGCTCCCCCTCTCCACAGGTGCCCCATATTACTGAGGAGGGATTTCTTCCTTGTTTGATGTTTTGTCTTCCTGTCTAGACAGCCCCAATTAGCCGTTCATTAAGAGAAGGGGGTGGGGGTTGGCTGAGCTAATTAAAGCAATACAGACCCTTTTTCAGATGGCTGGTTCCTGGGGTCCCATGCAGCGCCAGTTCTCCCTGCAAGGACCGCCGGGGGGAAGGGGGGTTGTACATTATCTTGTATGTATTTCTTTTTATAATCTTGCGATTTCTGTCCCCTCCCCTTTAAATGTAGCCGGCCACCCAGGAAGCAGGCGTGGGGAGGTTCCCCGGGGATCTGCTGGGTTGGGGGGCAGCGGGCACTGGCAGCTAATGGCCCCGTGGGATTCACCCCCCAGCTTCACATGGTTAGGGACGTTTTGAAAGGGGCTCTTTAGCTTTCCTGCCTCTCAGCCGGAGAACCCCAAACTATTCCCCACCCCCAGTCCTTGGGCCTGGCCCCTGGTCCTCCCCCTACACTGTGTGCGTGTGCATCTGTGTGTTTGTGTGTATGCAAAGGTGCGCTGGGGGTGGGTGTTTCAGACTCCCAGATCCTGAGCCCCCTTCCAGAACCTGTGCCGTGCTGGGGGTCCAGGGCCAGAACAGAATCACAGCCTGATCCTTTGTCTGCCCTGCGGGGCGCGGACCCTGTCGTCCGACCGGGAGGCTGTCTGGACTGCAGGTGTCCCCTGAGCCCTGCTGGAAGTGCCATATCGCAAACTGGACACCTGTTCTGGGCTTTGCACCATCGAGCCAGAATCTAATTGTGAGGGACCTGGCCCGGCTGGGGGGCACCTAGGACAGTGTACACAGCCCCTCCTTCTCCAGCGGGGGGGCAGAGAACTCTGAGCTCCAGCAGTTCTGGGCAGCAGAGCACACCGAGAGGCCCGGTGCAGAATCTGTCCCAGAGCAGAATCTAGTCCATTTTCCTCCCTGGATTTCCTCCTGATTTACACCAGCCTGAGAACCAAGGGCAAGGTATCGGTGCTGGGGACACAGGACTCCTGGGTTCTAGTCCCAGCACTGACTCAGCACTTTGGGCTGGCCCGTCTGTTCTCTGTGCCTCGGTTTCCCCACCTTGGGGAGAATGGCGCTGACCCCAAGTGGGGAGGCGTCTTGGTGGTGTTCTGAGTTAGCAGCTGCAAAGCACTTTACCCTGGGATTGGAAAATCCCAGAGCCGGCTGAGCTTTTTGGTCAAAGCTGGTTTTGGATGTAAAAGGGCCTTTTTCTTTTCCAAAATGAAAATTTTCCACACAAAACCCCCTTTTCTTTAGAAATTTGGGGGAGTTTTTTTTAATGAAAAACAAAAAACAAGGCAGGTTATTATGTAAACCCTGCACCCCCACCCTGCATTTTTGCTGTCTGAGTTTTTCCTGGGAAATGCCCTTTTCCAGCTGGCTCTATTGATGATGATGAATGTGAGCATTGCTTTAAAGATCCCGAGGACAGGTTATGCAATCTTCCTCTGTTCAGGCTCCTGAGTTTTGCTGGCCCCTTCGATATTTGCTAGAGGGAGTAGCCCCTAGCAGCCTCCTCCCGGCCCAGGTCCCTGGCCTGCTAGGTGTTGAAGAAACACCGAACAAAGAGAAGCTTTCTACGTCACAGACAGATCGTGTTGTGTGCGCTGTCTGGGTCTGGACTGTACTGGGAGCCGGGTTGCCCCAGGTGTGGTGGAATAGCCCTGGGGTTGCTCTGCCTTACCTAGCTGTCTACAGACTGCCGGGCAGCCAGAGTAGCCAGTCACTGTCAAGACATTGTAGGCATAGTGGCAAGGAGGAGTGCTCACCCAGAGCCAGGAACAGAACCCAGGAGTCCTGGTTCCCAAACGCCCTGCTCCAACCCTTGGCCCTCCTGGGCTGCAGCTTTCTTTTTTTTCCCCTCGACTCACTAGCTCCGCCAGCTGTTGGAGTTCAGGGAGAACCTCAGCTCTGGGTGCGAGTGCATGAGTCCCTCTCTCGCTGTGCCCCCCAAGCCTGGCCGGGGAGGGGAGGGTGTAAGCCATCTGAGAAGGGATGTGCTTAGCCGGTGCCTCGCAGGGGGGTTTATTTCAATCCTGAACTGGATGTTCTGTGAAATCCTCCTAAATGAACGTCTGAGAACGGGCTAAACCCATTAAGGCCGGCTGGGCCGAATGGCTGGAGATAAATCCTCCATGGCACTATGGCAGCAGGATTAACTCCCTCTCAGAGTTCCCCACTTCAGGCCGGGGGGAGCCCCGGGTACCCGGATGGGGAAGGGCAGACGAGCCACATGCCCTCTCCAGGGGATGCCCAGTGTCGTGCGCAGCCACAGGGCTCTGCCCTGGTGGGAGAGTTCTGCCAATGCCCATGGGCTGAGGGGGCTGCAGGGGAAGCTGTGGCCTGGGGGGGAAGCAGAGGCCGGGTTGAATGCAGGGCACAGCAGAGAGGAGGGCCTGGGGTGAATTGGGGAGGGGCGGAAGGGGAAGGGCGGAGCAGTGGGAGACGGGGTCAAGGGGCATGGAGAGGGATTGCAGTGGGCAAGTGGCGGTGCTGAGTCAGAGGAAGCAGCTGCCCAGGATGGGGGCTGCCCTGTACAGCCCAGGGGAGAGCAGAGAATCAGGCACTCCAGCCGGAGACACCATCCTTCCCCAGCAGCAAGGGGAGCCATCCCCAGCCAGCCGCACACCGCCTCTGGGCCTGCCAGCTGGAATCACTTGCAGGTGTGGGGGGAGCCAGTTCCTCCAACTCCTCTCCCCAAATCCCCTGGGGCGCAGCTGTCCATGTCCTGTGCCCGGAGAGGCCTGGGCACCAGGGAGCACGGGGGAAGACAGTCAGTCCTGTGGGCAGCCAGGGGTCAGAATAGAGCAGGGTGGAGCAGGTGCAGTGCACGCTGGAGGACACTAGGGAGAGCTGGTGAACACTGGGGGGCAGCTGTTCCATTTCGACAAGTGCAGCTGGCTCCTGGGTGAAAGGCAGTGAGGCAAGCTGGGGGCAGAGACCACCAGCCTGGAGACCTGGGCCCTATCACCTCTAGGACCGAGTCTGCCAGCCTTCGATCAGCGGAAGGATAAAACTGCAATGTTTGGCCCTCTGAAAGCGAGGATGAGCCAGCGGGACTGTGGTGCCCAGCCCTGGAGAACCCAGGCGTCCGGGCCTGTTTTAAAAACCGACCTGAATTTCTGGCTAAAGCTCCTGCTGAGCCCAAGCCTTCCACATGGGTCAAAGCCCTTCACCCAGGGCTTCCCCTTGTCACCTACCTTAGCTAGGCCCCCTACGCTGGCATGGGCACTGTTCTCACAGCACACGCAGCCCAATGGGAGGCGGGATATGCTGGGCCTGTTCTCAGCAGATCCAGCCCGTGCTGGAGGCCAGCGATAGGCGCTGCTGGGAGGAGATTCCTGCCCTGCATTCCCAGACCGAAGCAACAAAGATCTTGACCCCCATTTCTGTGCTGGCAATGGGGGTTGGCCCCTGGCGATTAGAGCCAAGAGGCCAGTGGTGCAGACAAGGAGAGCTCTTTGCAAGTTGGTGTGGATCAGAGGCTGGGTTGGGAGCCCCTCCCCGTGGAGGTTCGGTTCCAGCCCTTCTCCGGTATAACTGTAAGCCAGCAACTCCTGGGGGTTCGGTGCCATTGGGGAGCGACGGCAGCTGTGTCATTGCATGCCTCCTAGTGCAAGTGCAAGGTCAGACTGGGCAGTGCCACGCCCGAATCAGCTCGGGAGATAGCAAGCAAAGGGGGCTTTACACCACCTTTGAACCTCCCAAATTCTGGGCTGCGATGGGGGCGGGACTGCCCCGGTGTGTTAGAATAGCCCTGGGGCTGCTCTGCCTTACTGCAGCCATACTGGCCCTGCATGGACCCCTGTGCAGCCCCGAATAGCCAGCCCACACAGCACTCCAGCCACTCCTCCTCCTGTCCCCCATACACCTGTCCTCACAGGTCTGTGGGGGTGAGGGGCCTACACTGGCCTTGGGGAGACGATCTCATCGCAGGGACATTTCCCCTGCTCAGCAACCCTTCCCCCCCATGGTGTTTATGCCTTTTGGCTCCTTGTGCTCAGGGCTCGAATCCCCCAGCTCAGCACTCTGCAAAGCTCAACATATTTTTAGCTCTCCTAATCTTTCCTCATAAATCAACAGCCAACTATCCCGGCTGGGGCCCATAACGGGGCAGGGCTGGGGCGGGGGTCTCCTGCCTCCAGGAATGCCAGTGACTCAGCACCACAAGCTGAGCAGAGCAGATCTAGATCCAGAGGGTTTCCTTTACTTTGGGTGACGCCCAGTGGCAGAGGGAAAAAGAGCGTCTCCGTCCCGTTGCTTCGACAGGGCTGATAAAGCGGGGCTTGGCTGGTTCCCATTCTCCTCGACACAGGCACCTCTGCCCTGACAGATCCCCCAGTGGGGAAAGCAAAGGCCCGGCAGGGTGGTCGGCCACGCTGGGGGCACAGTGCCCACGTCGCACAGAGAATGAGGGAGGTGCTTACATGGCTCAGGATTTAATGGGTGCCAAATGGCCTGTCGCCGCAGGGCTGCCTTCTCAACTCAGTCACCAGCGTAGAACACCACAGCCATCAGATCCACCTCAATTTATCCAGCCTGGGCCTGTCTGGCCCGGTCCCCACCTGCCCTGGGCCTGTACAGCCCTGCTCCAGCGTGTCCTGGGCCTGTACAGCCCTGCCCCCGCCTGCCCTGGGCCCAACCCCCTCCGTATGGCCCTGACCCCGCCTGCCTTGGGCCTGTATGGCCTGCCCCCCATGTCCAGCTCCTAGGCAGAAGGGCCACAGAGACTCTGTGCACTGCCCCTACCCGCAGGTGCCACCCCACAGCTCCCATTGGCTGCTGTTTCTGGCCAATAGGAGCTGCGGAGCTGGTGCTCAGGGCAGGGGCAGCATGCAGAGCCCCCGTGGCAACCCTTAGACCTAGGAGACGGACATGCTGGCCACTTCCGGGAGTCATGCAGAGCCAGGACAGGGAGGGAGCCTGCCTTAGCCCCACTGCATCGCCAACCAGACTTTTAGCTGCCCGGTCAGTAGTGCTGACCGGAGCCGCCAGGGTCCCTTTTCAACTGGGCGTTCCAGTCGAAACGCGGACACTTGGCAACCCTACCCCCACTGCCCCGAGGCTGTACAGCCCAGCTCCAGCGTGTCCTGGGCCTGTACGGCCCTGCCCTGGGCCTGTCTGGCCCTGCCCTCACCTGCCCTGGGCCTGTACAGCCCTGCTCCCGCCTGCCCTGGGCCTGTACGGCCCGGCCCCCACCTGCCCTGGGCCTGTACGGCCCTCCCCTCCCCACCCTGGGCCTGGATCCCCCTGCCTTGGGTATTTCCCTGCCGCTGCCTGGCCTGGGCCTCTATTTGCTCTATTCCTGGCTGCGTAACTACGGCCCCAGCCTTCCTGTGGGCAGAGCGCTGGTGCTGTGGGACAGTGTGCCCTGCAGAGCCGGCGGTTCCCCCGGGAGCCTGGGCCCTGCGTGGCTGGACGGGACGGGACGGGACGGGACGGGGGGGAGGAACATGCCAACCCCAAGGGCTCTGCTCAGCAGGGTGCAGGAGACGCGGCTCGGGCGGCAGGTGGTGGGTTTCGGTCCTGGAGAGGCCAGGACGAGGTTCGGGTGGGTGGCCTTGCGCAGAGCTCGCCTGCTATGTGCCCTCCCCCCAGCTTCCCAGGTCAGGGCCCGCTGGGCCATTCGCCCTGAGGGCGGGAGAAGCGGGTCGGAAACACGGAACTGGAGCCATGGGCAGTGGGGTGAGGCTGCCCAATGGGGAGGAGGGAGACACCTGCACACCTGGGGATGCATACTCCTGCCAGCACATGTATGCCAACGTGTACACACGCACATGCACACACACGTGCAAACACGCCTACCCTTGTGTCTACACACACACACTCACACATGTGCCTGCCCATGTGTAAACACACACACACAGCCATGCGCGCACGCCGCTGCATACCAGTGTGTCCACTCACGTACATGTGAATACCCACGCACATACGCATACCGACCCTGCTGCACACCCATGTGTACAAATGCACAACTGTGCACTCGCACACACATTTGCACACATCACCATTTGCACACACACACACGCTTGGCAGTCAGCTTGTCGCTTCGACCCCCTGCGAGCCAAGCAGTTGAGCCAGGGAACGTGACCCACTTCATAAGCTCCTGCCCATCCCTCTGTCGCTACCTAATTAACCAGAGCAAATTAGTGGCTGTGACAGGGCCTCAGGAGCATCTCTGGGTGCTGCGCCCCCTGCTGGCTCTGCACAGCAATAAGCCAGCCATGCCCCTGGAGTTCTTTCCGCTGCGTCTTGGCCAGTGACGCCCAGCCCAGTCCAGCCCAGCCCAGCCCAGCCCAGCCCAGCCCATCCCAGCCCCCTTTCCTGGTTAACGCCGGGCACGCCAGAGCCCTTCCTTGCTCCCACAGCGCCCCATAGGCGCCGAGCTGCACTGCATGCAAACCCTCGCCTAGGGACACCAAGGGTAGCCCCTGCCCCAGGGTCTGGGAATAGGGGACGGGATGGATAACTGGATGATTCCCTGTTCTGTTCCTTCCCTCTCGGGCACCTGGCACTGGCCACTGTCGGAAGACAGGATACTGGGCTGGATGGACCTTTGGTCTGACCCAGTGTGGCCGTTCTGATGTTTGCTCCCCCGGGTTCTAGGCTCAGTCGCTGGAGGGAGCCCCCCTCTCACTCTCCCCAGTCACAGTGGTGATTTCACTGGGCTGTCAGTGCCTTGGGCCAGGGCCAGAGTGAATCCATTCATTGGCCATCTCTTCTGGCCTCCGGCCTCTGAGCCTAGCGCTCCAGGGGATGGTATGCCTGGTGGGAGGGGGAACCCTTCCTGACCCTGGGGATCAGATTCTGCCCTGACGCCTGACACTGAATGGTGCTTCTGATGGGCTCCGCTGTGGATTTCATTTATGGGCCTTTTAAATGCTGCCCCTGGGCACCATCGTGGGCCCGAGCAGCGGGGGGCTGACCCTTAATGGCGCCGTTTCTGCTTTTCCCACCGCTCACTAGGCATCTCCCCCGTGAAAAAGACGGAGATCGACAAATCGCCCTTCAACAGCCCATCGCCCCAGGACTCCTCTCCAAGGCTGAGCTTCACGCAGCATCACCGTCCGGTCATTGCCGTGCACAGCGGTGAGTCTGGGTCTCCGGGGGCAGCAGGGCAGGGCGGTTCCTTTGTCATTCACTGCCCGGGAAGGGAGGCTGGGCGGGGGGCTCAGGCGGGGGCTGCACTAATGCATGTGTGGCTGGTATCATTTCTGCTGCGCCCTCAGCCTGCCAGGCCCCCTGCAGGCAAAGGGCTGGCTCTGAAGAATTTGCAAGGGAGAGCCACCAGCTACAGTCTGCAGGGTCTGCGTGACCGGGGTTGGGGGCAGAAAGAACCCAGCTTGGTTTTTAGCCCAGCATCCCTTGGGCTTGTGGGCTGGGCCCTGTGTGATTGGGGGTGGGGAGGGACAGGGGGTTTAAACAGGGTGGTTTCTCAGAGCGGGACTGGTTTGCGAATGGCAATGGTTAGTTAGCACCGTTCGTCTGCCAAATGCTTCACCAGCGTCAGCGGATTCCTCCACGCACCTTCCCCCCGGCCCCAGAGGCAGGTAAGGATCGGGGTCCCCGTCCGAAGATGGGGAAAACTGAGGCACAGTGCGAGGTTCAGTGACTTGCCCAAGGCCATAGAGGGGCCTCGGGGACAGAGGCAGGATGAGGGCTCGGGAATCCCTGGCTCCCGGGTCCCACTGCCCCACCGCGATGCCCCGAGCACGGTGCGATACAAAGTCGTAGGTATAAGGCAGCTGGGCTGTGTGGGGCTGCCACACACCCCACCATTAAGGGGGCACCGGAACCAGAGCGGAGTGCCTGCGGGGCAGGAGGGGGTGCTAGGGCGCTGCCTGGCCCGGGGCTCCGAATGAAGGCCACCCCGGTCCTCTCTTTGTCTCTCCCCGGCTCTAGGTATCGCTCGAAGCCCACACCCTTCATCTACTCTGCATTTCCCCACCACCTCGATCCTCCCCCAGGCGGCCTCCACCTACTTCCCCCACACGGCCATACGGTACCCGCCTCATCTCAATCCGCAGGACCCTCTGAAAGATCTCGTCTCACTGGCCTGCGACCCGTCCAATCAGCAGCCTGGACCGGTAAGGAGCTGCCTAGGCAGCCCCCCACCGCTCCCCCACCCTGGGGCCTGTGTGGGGGAGAGTCCCACAGGGCCGATGCAACCTGGCTCCTGCCAGACTGGCCCGGCACATCCCGCAGCATCAGAGACCTGTGAGCTGGGGACGGCTTGCCCCAGTTCTCCATGCTGTCGCCAGCCTGAGGCACCCAAGCTTGGAGACTGCACCGAGCGGCACCGTAGGAGCTAGATGAGATAGACGGGGTTTCTCTGGGTTCCATCAGGGTGAAATTCCCCCCCCCCCCCGCACACACACACCTGTGCACCGCTCACAGACAGCCTGTGGGCTTGGCTGGGGCGCAGGCCTGTGGCGGGTCCCTCCACAGCAGAGAAACGCTGACACTTTGCCCCGAAGAACATTCCATCCCGGGTGCAGCCCATTTGCAGGTAGGAGCAGTGCTTTTCCACTCCCCCGGGTCGTTTTCCTGTCCCTGAGGCGTTCGCTGGGAGCAGGGGGTTTCATTCTCTGGCCCAGGACAAACCCCTGAGAACATGGTTTGATTATTATTTTTAAATACCAATTAGTATCTTTTCCTCTTTCATTTGACTGCAAAGCAGGCCAGGGAAGGGGTGTTGCTGGACTGGGGCCAGCCCCTGGTGCATGGGAAAGCCCCCTGCCACCACACCCTGCCAGGACTGAGAACTAGGAAGTAAAACTGACAATAAACAGAAAGTGAAACTGAGCCAATGCAGCCAGGCTGGGGCAGAAAGGAAATTAGCTCAGTCTGTAACGCTGGCAGGTGCTAGGACACAGCACCAGGGGAAGGATGGAGGGGGGGACCGACCATTTCTCTCTTTAGAGCGTCCTTTGAAGTATAACAAATGATTTTCAAAAGCTAAGGCCCAAGTCCATTGCGAGAGTAGAGGGGTTTCCTGCCCCACAGACCCATGAACTGTCTGTCCCGCAGCACGTGTGCGGATGACAACCCCCCCACACACACACTTTACCTGTGCTGCCAAGTATCTTTCGACCCCCCCCCCAACTCATTCTGTGCCAGGCACCCATGGTGCATGGGGATGTGCTGTTTCCCTTGCCCCAGGCCCTGTTAGTGCTGCCTGGTCCCTGAGGGGGCGGGGGGACTGTCTTCTCTCTGTGTCGCCTTCTGCTATGAAACCTCTTCCTTAGCTTCTGCTCTGGCCCCCTCCGGCCCCCCTGCAGCACCCTGGACAGTTCCAGCAGCGCAGGAGCAGGTCAGGACTCATCCACCTGCTGCTGAGACAGCCTGGACCCCCCCAGCCAGGACTAGAACCCCGTCCTGCCACTCCCACGCCGAGGGAGCGCTTGCCAAGCTGGCAGTGGTCGTAGGTCCTGTATCCTCTCTCCCACATACATGCCCCTGCCTCTCTCCAGACTCGCTCCCAGCACTGACTCCTGGCTGTCCCTTCCTCCCTGCCAGCAGCTGGCCCTTCACCCAGGAGAGCCATTCTGCTGGGCACAGTTCAGGCTCTGCTCCTCATCCCAGCACATCACTCCGTTGGGTTTTCCTGGCGGATCCCCCCTCCCCAGTCCCTGGCTGGCTGCGGGTTAATTTCACCCACCCTCCCGCAGGGAAAGGGGGCTACAGGCAGACTCTGTCCTCTGCAGCCCTCCAGCTGACTAGCCTGCTTTGGGAGCTGGGATTTCACAGCCCCTGCACAGGCAGCCTCCGGTCCAGGAGGCCAGCGGCCAGAGTGAGGGGCACAGGCAGAATCCTGCCCTCGCCCCAGAGTCCTGCATGGCAGCTTCTCCCGCTGGTGGCTGGGCACTGGTGCAGCAGCTGCGGGGACGTGACCCCCATGCTCAGGTCCGGCTGGAGAGGCAGAGCCCCCACCGGGCAGGTCTAGGAGACCACACAGGAGCCTTTGAAAGCCGCAGAGCGGGTGGCGGGGAAGGAGGCAGATCCACAGCCTTTGAAGCCTTCAGCTGGGCCCCTGCATCCTGGCCCAGGCCCCCCAGCCCCAGGGTTTTGATGTAGCAGCGACTGCTTCCCAGCTGGCTCTGGGCCATCTCAGCTGGGCGTCCTTCCCCACAGGGGGCTAGTTCAAAGGGCTACCTGCCATGGGGCTGACACGGAGGGGTGCCGCCTGGCGAGCCTTGGCCTCAGAATTCACTCGCTTCCGCTTCCCCCTCCGGATTCAGAGGGCAATTTGGTCAATGTTAGGGAGTCTAAACTGGGACCCCCAGGCTCTGCCCATGCCCCTCAGTCCCGACCCGCAGCCCCCTGCTATTCCAGTGCTGCCTCTCCACCCACAACTCTGCTGATGCCCCTCAATCCCAACCCCCAGCTCCCTGAAACCCCTTTCCTGTGTTGCTGGCAGAGCTGCACCAATGCCCCTCTGTCCTGGCCACCTGTCCCTGCCGTTCATGTCACAAGCCCAGCTGGCCGATTACGCAGTGGCTGATCTGGGACCCCCAAACTCAGGTAGCTGCCCCCAAAGCCGGGGCGGGTGCGTCTCATGGGACTCGCTCGCAGTCAGCGGATCCCCGGCTCCCCCCTCGCCGGCCAGGGCCTCTCGTCGTGCACTGAGAGCAGGCACAGTGGGAGGCGGGCACAGGCCTGTGCAGGGCTGGTACCAGAACCTGGGGTTCCCCAGGCTGCCTCCAAGCAGGGCCCTGGCTTTGCATCTGCTCTTTCTCATCAGCTGCCCCAGCTGGTGCCTGAAGCCCCTCCCTCGCCCCTGTCCCCGAGGCCTCTGTCTGGACCAGACCCCTAGGGTGCCCACTGCTAAGGGCAGGGGGGGGTTGCATCTCCCCATCTCCGCCCGGCTGCTGCCGCGGCCCCCCGCCATCGTCCCAATGGCACCTCCGGCGACGCGCCCGGGAGGGCCGGCTGCGCGGGCCGGGCGCGGGCCTGTGCGGCTCTTGCTTCCTAATGGCTTGTTGTTTGTTTTTGTCTGTGTTGTGTCCCCAGTTAAATGGCAGTGGTCAAGTGAAAGTGCCCAGTCACTACATTTCCACCCAGATGCTGGCGCCACCACCTCCCCCTGGCATCCCCCGGTTGGCTCTCTCTCCTGACACCAAATCCACCACGACAACTTCCGAGGGCGGGACAACCTCACCGACATCACCCAGTAAGCAGCCCGCGGCATTGCCCGGCATCGCGAGGGGCTAGCCTGGCCCCGGTGCCATCCACTGAGTCCCGCCCCCGCCATGCCTCCTCTTGCCTCCCTCCCTCCAGCTCTGCATCCATCCCATCACACCCGGCAGTCACGCTGGGGCTGGGGAGCAATGGGTGTTGTCTGCAGCCTCATGCCCGGAGCAAGGGGCTCAGGGGACTGGGCGTGGAGTTGTTTGGGAGCCAGGGACCCCCTACCCTTTAGAGAGCAAAATCAGTCAGTGTCTGACAGCCTGCATGGAATGAGTTTGCTGGGTCTCAGTTGGCTTCTTAGTGGGCAGGTCTTCAAGTCGCATCCCCTGCTTGGCCCCTCAGGGCATTCTCAGGGCACTGAATGGGCCACGGACACTGAGCTTCCCTCTCTTGTACCCAAGGCCTGCTTCACAGCCCGAGGGAGGGTCCGGTGTTCCAGCAGGGAGCTGGCCTTGTGCTTCCCAGGACATGGGTCTCTGCCGCTGGCCACTTTCACGTGCCTGGGGAGGCAGGTCTGAGCTGGCGCTGCTGGGAACGTTCACCGTGTGCTGCTTCTCCGCTCTGCCTGGCAAACCCGCCTCCTTCCCTGGCCTCTCCACGGTGCATGTGGCCAGGTCTGTTTCACACCAAACGTTCTAGGGATTTCCAACCCAGGATGGGCGGGGCGGCCGGACTCCTGGGTTCTGTTCCTAGCTCAGCCCCACGCTTCCTGGCAATCCTTGGGCAAGTCACTTCATCGCTCTGTGCCTCAGTTTCCCCATCTGGCAAATAGCTGTGGGGGTGGAGCTAATGCCTGTCCCATGGGCTGGCTGGGGGTTCCATTGGCTAACGGTCATGGTGCATTGAGCTCCTCAGATGGAAGGCATTAGGGAAGGACAATGTAGGACTGATGGTTGGAGGATTAAATCCATGCATCCATTGGCATGCATGGTGCCCTGAACTGCAGGGGCATTCTCCCAATCACTGCGTATGCAAAACTAAACAGCAACGGTGGAAAGCTGCAAATGCAGTGGAAACTTCAAAGAAAGAGAGTCCATGATGAGTCTAACGAGCCAGAGGCCATGCCCTCGTTAGCGATGGCAGTCAGTGGCTAATTCACCTATCAGCTTCCAGCCCATGAGGATTTGTAAGGCACTTTGTGCACTGAACATGTCTATGGGTCCAACCAGAGCCCCATAAAATTGGGGCCCAGCCCCCTACAGCCTGTGAGCATCAGAGCTGGAGCATTCTTGGGGCAGGCTGTTTGGAGCAGCAGCTGGTCCCTGTCACCCGGCATTCACCCAGCATGGGCAGCTGGGAGGGGCAGTGTTTTGCCCTGGAGTTCAGGGCAGGCTGGGGTCTCAGACAGGATCCCTGCCCCCCAACCTGATGTCACATCCAGTCCATCCCCTCCTGCCCCGCTCCGTCCTGCCTGTTTTAAATATCCCAAGCCATGCGCCTTGCCGCTCTTCACCTCATTCCCCAGCTGGAGCTGTCTACCCCTTCCAAATGGTGGAGCTGGGCCATCCCATGGGCTTGGCACAGTGGGGCGTCAGGGCACAGCATCAGCATGTCAGAGTGTGCCCCATGGCAGAGGCCTAGCTCCCAGGGCACCAACTTGGTCCTGCAAGATGGTCTCAGCTCACGTTGCCATCACATGTCATTGCCTAGCACCGCCCAGTGCATTGGCTCAATCCTGGCTCCTCAGCCGGGCCCCCGCAGAGCATGATCTGCCACACACACACCCCCAGGCCACGTGCCCCCTGGAAGCCCAGCTGCCAGCCACATCCCGGTGAGACGGAAGCGGCACCCAGTGCTGCATGGAGCCTGATTGCCCTGCGCATCCCCCGGACCCCTAGCTTGAAAGGCTGGCTGTGAGTAAACGGTTCCCCCGCCAGCAAACCATAATCGCCGACTGGAAACCCAGAGCTCGCTGATGGGTGCGAACGAGGAAAGACTCGTCAGTTATGGATGGGGCAACTTGGCAGAGGCAGGAGGGAGCCGCCTTCCAGCTAGAGTGGAGGAGGCATGTTTGGAACGAGCTGGCGCCGGGAGGGGCTGCCTTGAATATTTTGTCGGCATTGATGAATGATGAATTTTTCATCCACTCCCTCCAGTCTGGGAAATAACCGTCCAGAGCCGCGGGACATGGAGCCCCCACAAGCCAAGGGGAAAGGTCCCAGCATCCCTGGGGGCTGGGGAGCAATGGGAGAGCTGGTGGCTCTGCCAATCCATCCGCAGCCTGCGCAGTGTGTCCGTGGTGCTCCCTGGGATGGCGAGATGGCAGGGCTCAACGCCCCCCGTTGAGCCCCCGACCTCTGGATCGGTAGCACTACGGGCTCCTAAAGCTCTCTACACAGCTCAGCCACTGGAGGGGGCCAGTGAGCCACCCCCGACAGCATGGGGCACAGACCCAACGGGTCTGTGTGGAGGCTTCGGGACACACCCCGGGGAGTCTCCCCAGGTGCCTAGGGTAGCTGCTCTCAACGCATCTGACGCCTGCTCCCTTTCGCCCCACCCATGGCCAGGCCCAGTAGCACCGGGAGGCACCTCCTAGCCCAGCTTGTATTAACCCTCCCGCTGGGGCTGGGCCACCCCTGGCTTGGCCGAGTTGGCAGCTGGGCCATGTCAGAGCAGTTCCATGCACAGCTCCAAGCAGAGACTCAGCCTTCCCCGAGGCTCTGAGAACTACAGCTCCCAGCATACTGTGCTGCAACAAGTTCCACCCCCTCATCTGAGGGCAGTGATTAAAATGCAGGGGGGTTAGTGGAGGACACGTTACCTAGTGGGTAGAGCAGGGGCTTGGGAGCCAGGCCTTCTGAGGACCAGTCCTAGCTCTGCCACTGATTTGCTATGTGGCCTTGGGCAAGCTGCTTCACCTCTGGGTTTCCCCACCATTGGCGAAGGGCTGCGGATCACGCTGTGCCTTGGAGCACGGGGTTTTGGGAAGCTCTCAGATCCTAGCATGGGAAGCGCTGAGTGCTGTGTGTGTGATCCTGCTCTCTGGGGGTTGGGACTAGAACCATGTGTCTTAGTCCCTGTACTGCTGGTATCACCCTGCTGCTGCCCAGGCTGTGTGTAAACAGGATTCTAGATTCGGGAGGTCTCAACCCGGCACCTTTCGCCATCACTAACCATTCAGAGCAAGTGTATTTGAGAAGCACCCACGGGACATGGATGCAGTCCATTCCCCAGGCCCTGCCTCCCAGCCCGCCATCAGTATCAACACAGAGGAAGCGAAACCCTTTGGGGAAGCTAGACAGAGCGACCTCATTGTATAAGTAGGGGCATAGCGAGCAGATCGAGGGACGTCATCGTCCCCCTCTATTCGACATTGGTGAGGCCTCATCTGGAGTACTGTGTCCAGTTTTGGGCCCCACACTACAAGAAGGATGTGGATAAATTGGAAAGAGTCCAGCGAAGGGCAACAAAAATGATTAGGGGTCTGGAACACATGACTTATGAGGAGAGGCTGAGGGAACTGGGATTGTTTAGTCTGCAGAAGAGAAGAATGAGGGGGGATTTGATAGCTGCTTTCAACTACCTGAGAGGTGGTTCGAGAGAGGATGGTTCTAGACTATTCTCAGTGGTGGAAGAGGACAGGACAAGAAGTAATGGTCTCAAGTTGCAGTGGGGGAGGTTTAGGTTGGATATTAGGAAAAACTTTTTCACTAGGAGGGTGGTGAAACACTGGAATGCGTTGCCTAGGGAGGTGGTGGAATCTCCTTCCTTAGAAGTTTTTAAGGTCAGGCTTGACAAAGCCCTGGCTGGGATGATTTAGTTGGGGATTGGTCCTGCTTTGAGCAGGGGGTTGGACTAGATGACCTCCTGAGGTCCCTTCCAACCCTGATATTCTATGATTCTATGGGGCTCCCAGGCCAAGCCTAGCCGATGGAGCCCAGGCCTGTGCCAGGGAAGCCTGGTTCTAATCCCAGCTGTGTCCTGGGGTGGCCTCGGCCATGTCCCTTCGCCTCCCTTCCCAGGGGCGCGCGGCCGCTGGTGCTGGGCCGCGGTGACTGATCAGCGCATCAGAGGCGCTTGCCGTTTGGCAGGCTAATGAGCTCTCGTTTCTGTCCCCAGCCTACTCTGCACCCGGCACGCCCCCTGCGAATCGCTCCTTCGTGGGATTAGGACCAAGGGATCCGGGGAGTATGTACCAGGCACAGGTAAGAGCTGCGCGCACCGGGGGCCTCCGTGTGCCACAGCCCCGCAGGGAGGGAGCGCTGGCCTCCCACAACAGGGCCTCTTTGTGGCAGGGACCCTGCCTTCCAGCCACAACCAGGACTTGGCTGGGAAACAGCCAGCCCCGTGGCCAGGCCAGGTGGCAGCATCCTGGTGGCTCAGCCTCGCTGGCAACTGTCTTGCTTTCTCCGGTGATCTGGTTCCCTGTGGTCCCAGGTGGGATTAGGCCGGCCTGTGGGCCTGTGAGCAGCAAGGCCCTGGGGGAGGAGCACGGCCAGGCAGCCTGTCTAGAGAGAGCGGGCGGCGTCCTGCCGAGCCGGCGTCGCGCAGCCTCCCCTGTCGTCCGTCGCAGCCCTAGGGCTCACCAGTGCCGGGCCCAGCTCCCCAGGGCAAAGCGAGAGCAGAATGCCCCCCAGGCAGAGCGGAGGGGGTGACGGCCCAGCATGGCCAGGGCTCAGGGCCGGATTCAGTCACTCAGGACAGGCCCGGCAGAAGGGGCTGGCTAATGTGGCTTTAAGCCTCTGCTCTTTCCACACGCGAGGCCATGTGGGCAGCAGAGAAGAGCGGCCGCGCGGTGCTCCCCGGCCAGGCCCCCTCCGCCGGACGCCCGCAGCGGCATGGGTGCCGTGCCCTTCCTCCAGTTCTGTGCCAGCCGGGGAGGAAGCTCAGGGGGCCATTGGTACCTACTTTAAGGGCCCTCAAAGCCAGAGGCAGTGCAAAGGGGCCTGTGTGTGCCTGGGAATTGGGCTCTCCCTGGGCGGTGGGCGGCCTGTGTTCCAGCGTAAGCCCAGCCGAGGTTTGTCACAGGCCACGACGCCTGTGTCAGACCCAGGTACAGCAGCGCACTGGCTCGCCTCGCCGGCTTCGTCTCAGTGCATTCTGGGAGAATCCGGGCCGCTGGCCCATCGTGCCTCAGCAGGGGGCGAAGTGCCCAGGGACACGGGTGCAGAGTGGCACCAGCGTGGCAATGCATCCCGGGATTGCTGGTGCACAGGGAACAGGGAGCAGGGCGGAGCCGCCAAACCGGTTCCACGGAGACGCCCAGGAGCCAGCCTGGGCCGCTGGCCGAGCGACCCGTGCTGGGCTGCCGTGGGGACGAGCCCTGCATCAGCCTCGTGTGTGTGCGGGCCCAGCCCGTGACTACAGGTACCATTGGAGATGTGTGAGGGGGGCCCGAGCCCTCGTGTGCCAGGTGCTTGCCCTGCCTAGTTCCACATGGTCAATTGCTAAAGCAGGGACCGGAGCCTGGGGGAGAGAAGCAGGGTCCCGCTCCTGCCAGTCACTGCGAATGCCGGGCAACAAGACACTGCCTTAGAGACAAATCCCACCCAACTGCTTGCAGGGCGGAGGAAGGCCGGGCGCGGAGTGGGCTGACGGATTAGCACTGTTTTCGAGGCTGGCTCACTGGGGGGGGGGCAATCACAGACTTTGACCACTAAGTCTCTGGTTCAAGCCCAGCCAGGGGATGGTCTGGAGTGGCTGCTGTGCAGCGGGTCTGGGGAGCCCGGTTGCTCCCCTCACACCGCCGCTGAGGGGTCTCTGAAGGGGGCTCCAAGGTTGCGTGGGTCAATCTGGGCCCCTGCTGCTGCCCGAGCTGGGGAGAAAGGGCCCAATGCGAAGCCAATAGAAAGACTCTCATTGGGTTTGAACGGGGCATCGGAGGGAGGGAGGGAGGTTGGTCGCCCGGCCTGGCCCAGTTCTGAGTTCACTCCGGAGCCCATGCTGGACTCTGCTGTCCGTGTCTTGGCTCTGCCCCGGCCTCCCTCGCTTTCCCAGCTGCCTTGGGCACTGCAGCTGCCTGGAGCCCAGCTCCCACCTTGGCACCCGACCAGCACGCCAGAGCCTCGTAAAAAACAGGCCACTAAAAAAACAACTTGGCAGCTGGCGCTGAGTGGCTGTTGAGCCTGCCCCCCCCCCCACCCTGGCCAGATTGGCACAGCCGCCGCTTGGCATCTGATTGGCTGGCTCCGTCGCGTGATGGCCGTCAGCCACTGGGATTCCTCCGGCGACGTTGGCACCTGGCAGAGATGCTAGGCGGAGCGCGGCTGGTGGTGCAGCGAGGAGCCGTTACCCTCCCCCCAGAGCCCCCACGTGAGCTTGGTCCGGAAGGGGCAGCTCTTTGCTCTTAAAGAAACAGGGGCTTAAAATTCCACACACACACACACACACCCCCGCCCCTTCAGAAATGAAATGCCTCGCCCCCAGCCCTGACTCTGGGCCCAACCCTGCTGCTGGGAGTGGCTGGACCCTGGCCATGCTGCGGGCTCACACACAGCCCCCAAGGCCTGTCACAGCTGGAGCTGGGAGCTGGAGTGTGGATTTTTCAGCTGCTTTTAATTAGCATCGCTTATTATTTAATCCATAATTCATTAGCTGGTGTTTGCAGGGCACAGCGTTCCCAGCTGCAGCACTGTGTCACTAGGTGGCACCCTTCCCTCTAAGGCCCGGCTCCTCGGCCGTGCAGCCCAGGGACCACGTGGCTTTAGGCTGGCACTGCAGTTTGTTGTGCAGAGTAGGGCGGCCCCTGGCGGCCCCTGTCCCAGAGCCCCTTGCGCTAGGCGCTGTACGCCCACAGAACAGAGGCCATCCCTGCCCTGGTGCTTACAGTGCTGACAGGGAGAGGCCAAGGTGACAGGGAGACTAGGAGACACGCCACAGCCGGCACTGGGAGATTATTACAGATTGGGGGAGGGAGTTCCTAAGGGTCTGAGATCAGGGTCCTGGCCAGGACCCTACCCCGGGACCTGCTCCTGGGATTTCCACAGGGCACAGGATTCCTTGTCGTGTCCCGTTCTGAGCGGCTGTTGTTAAACGTCGTGTTCCACCCCAGAGGGGGCCGTGTTTCAGCAACCGGTGGAATGAGCCCAGCGTATCCCTTCCCTCCGTGGTGGGTGTTGGTGGGTCTGTGTCTGAGGAGCCAGGGGTGAGCCCCGCCAGAGGAAAGGCCCTGCATCGGGGCTGATTAGGCGATCGCATGCTAAGCAGGACAATTCTAATGACGAACACATTAGCTGGGTGCCTCTCGGGAAGCCCAGCTGTGACCCAGCAGAACAGTCACCTCTGGCACGAGTCAGACAGCCTCAGCTCTCCCAGTGGTGCTGGCTTGGCAGTCCCTGCCGCTCTGTGTTCAGCCACAGCCTGGGCACCCCGGGGAGAGCCCAGAGCACCACGAGGGGCCAGAGGGCACGGCCAGGCCTCACTCGGTCCCTGTGGAATGCCAGCCAGGCTGCCAATTAGTGCCGATTGTTCTGGTGCCATTTGTGTGGCGGACAGTTGGCAGCGAGGTGGCGGCGAGCCCTGTGCTGCCGGGAATTCGCCCCCCTCCGCTTTTCCCTTCTCCATTTGTCCACGTGTTGGCAGAATGAATGCAAGGACTGTAAACACTGGGCTGTTTGTCTGGTGTCTCTAGGGGAGGTTGGAGGCTGGGAGGAACTCAGGTGAACACTGAGCTCATTCATTGTGGTTTGAACCCCCCAGGGAACAAAGGTATGTGCAGAGAGACCAGGTGCGCTGCTGCCGGCTGCCTGCGCCCTCCGCTCTGCACAGCATCGGCTAATGTAAACTGCAGCTCGGGTTGCTCTGCCAAGGGGCCAGGGCACTTCCAGAGAACACCGAGCAGCTGCTGACCCAGCAAAGCGGGGGCTAAACTAGGGCTGTCAATTAATCACCGTGAACTCAAATGATTAACTCGATTAAAAAAATTAATCGCAATGAATCGCACTGTTAAACAATAATAGAATACCAATTGAAACTGATTATAAATATTTGTGGGTGTTTTTCTACATTTTCAATATGCTGATTTCAACTACAGCCCAGAATACAAAGTGTACAGTGCTCACTTTATATTATTATTTTTGATGACAGATATTTGCACTGTGATAAAGATAAAGAAAAGAAATAGAATTTTTCAATTCATCCCATACAGGTTACTGGAGTGCAATCTCTTTATCCTGAAAGTGGAACTTACAAATGTAGATTTGTTTTTGTTGCATAACTCAAAAAAAACCCCATGTAAAACTTCAGAGCCTACAAGTCCACTCAGTCCTACATCTTGTTCAGCCAATCGCTCAGACGAACATATTTGTTTACATTTACAGGGTCCTACCTCTAATTCCCCACCCTGTAATGCACTTTCACAACAAAGAGATTGCACTACAGTACTTGTGTGAGGTGAATTGAAAAATACCATTTTTAAAATCTTTTTTACAGGGCAAATATTTGCAAACAAAAATCATAATAGAAAGTGAGCGCTGGGCACTTGGTATTCTGTGTAGTAAGTGAAATCGATATATTTGAAAATGTAGAAAACATCCAACAATATTTAAATAAATTGGTATCTATTCGTGTTTAACAGTGCGATTAAACCTGCGATGAATCGTGATTAATTTTTTTAATTGTTTGACAGCTGCGGGCTAAACCCAAAGCCCCGAATACCACGTGGTTTTTAGCAAAAGTCGCACCCCATCCCCATGGTTGCTCTCCGCTGATCATGCTGTTACTGCAATGTGTGCGAGTGCGACCTCTGCTGACTGGCTTCGGAAGTGCTCCACTGCGTGTCATAGCCTCTGTAGGGCTAGTGGGGGAGTTGGCTCAAGGGGCAGGGCCTGTGCTCTCAGCGCCGGCAGAGCTGAGTTCTGTTTCCCGCGTCGCCGTGCCGTGTAGCAGAGGGACAGCTGGGAGACACCAGTACCTACAAGCGCGGTTGCAGGACATGATGCCTGGGATCCGCTGCCCGGCTGGCTCCACAGCGTCGCGCTGGGCTCGCGAGTGGTGGGAGGCCAGGAACAATCCAGGGTGCCGCAGGCAGCAGGGTCGCCATTCACGGGGCGGGGAGGTGGGATTCTTCCGGCTGAACCACCCCTTCAGCAATGGTGGGGTGCTGTGCTCTTCCCTCAGGGTCATGCCCGATGCCTCAGGGTGACACTAGGGGGTTCTGTGCTGAGGGCAGCCGGGTGGGCGACTCAGCAGGGCCCCTTTTCCCTCTGTGTTTAGTGCTGCGACACTAGGGGTGCAGAGAGCAGGTGGGTGACTGGGTAGGAGGTGCTGTCCCCTCAGAGCCCCAGTGCAGTGCCGGGGGGTACTGTGGGGCACTCTGCCTTCCAAGTCAGTGCTGCCCTCGTGCCCAGCTGTGGAGCTGCAGGATGCTGTGCTGGGGGGAGCTGTGCTCGTGATCCTTGGGGTGTCTCTCTCCCCACTGAGCCCCGCCTGCCCCACCACTCCAGAGCGCAGCAGTGATGGATGATTGACGTTCCCAGCGTCACCCAAACACCTGCGTTGTCCTTGGCTCCAGCCACAGCTCCCCGGCTTTCCCCTTCGTCCCGCCCGTTCCCCACCTGGGCCAAGCCAGATGCAGTTAAACCTCAGAGGGAAAGCAGATCTACAGAGCAGGCGCGTATCCGGAGCTCCAGCCACCAGCAGCAGCCTCTCTCTGCCCTGGCCACTGACTCCGCTCCGTCTCGGGGAACAAGCGTGCCTTGTCTCCTTCCTTTTCATGCCCACTCCCCCAGCCCCTCTCTCTGCCTCAGTTTCTCAGACATTTCCCCAAGGTTGGGGGCGGCTGCAGAAACCCAGTGAGTCAGTTCAGTTCCCAGCGATCAGGTGTCACCGGACGGCCCCCAATGACAGTGACAGGGGGTCCAGGCCTGGACTGGCCATTGGGATTGCACTCAGCACCGGGGCCCCCTGCCCTGCAAAGACACAGCGCAGGGGGGCCTTGTGCTGCCACCTGCCGGGGAAATGCAGAACTGCGGTCAGATCTCAGTGCCCACACGCTCCCACCAAGACAGCACATGAGTGACCTCGGGGACGCGGCCTCCTGGCTGCTGCACGCAGGTTGTGCCCTGGTTTTCCTAATTCTAGCCTGGACATTGTCTGTTTGTGAAGCCTGGCGTAGCCTGTTTATTCCCCCCCAGGGATTCCTGGGGCACCCCAGGACACTGAAACCCCAGCGCCGGGGGAAGAAGGGAATTTTAGATCCTGTCTATATAAGGAAAGTTACACTGATGTAAATGGATCCCGTTACACCGGCACAAACCCTTAATCTAGACACATTAGGTGAACTAGATAAGTTCATGGAAGACAGGTCCATCAATGGCTATTAGCCAGGATGGGCAGGAATGGTGTCCCTAGCCTCTGTTTGTCAGGAACTGGGAACGGGCGACAGGGGATGGATCACTTGATGATTCCCTGTTCTGTTCATTCCCTCTGGGGTGCCTGGCATTGGCCATTGTTGGAAGACAGGATACTGGGCTAGATGGACCTTTGGTCTGACCCATTATGGCCGTTCTTATGTTATTATTTTAAACAGTTTAACACTGGTCTAAACCAGTTCAGTTTGTGCTGGCAAATTACAGGCTTAAGCTAAACCAGTGTAAGTAAGAGTTAAACCAGTATGAGTGTGTCTACACATAGGGCTTCATACTGCTTCCCACTCCACAGGAAAACCAGGGACAATAAGATCGCCCAGCTCCCCTGCTCTTGTCCCATCTCCCACCTCCCCACCCCAAGGCCTGGCTCCTCACCCCACTGCATTCCCACCAAGCTGTGTCTACGCTGCCAGGGGGGCACTGAGAGCACGGGACAGACAGGCCCTTGGCTCCAGGACCCAGAAGGAGCAATTGCAGGGCAAGTCCCATTTGTCCCTTGCAGCCCCAGGGTGGAGCATGCTCTGTGGAGATGGCACCTGCAGCCCCCTCAGCACAGAGGAGCTGCGAGGGGCTGGAATATGCTCAGTGCGCGTGGAATCTTCGGTGCATTTAGCTGCCAAACTATGACAACTTTGATAAGTCCCTGGAAAAATCATGGAGCAGGTCCTCAAGGAATCAATTCTGAAGCACTTAGAGGAGAGGAAAGTGATCAGGAACAGTCAGCATGGATTCACCAAGGGCAAGTCATGCCTGACTAATCTAATTGCCTTCTATGATGAGATAACTGGCTCTGTGGATGAGGGGAAAGCAGTGGGCATGTTATTCCTTGTCTTTAGCAAAGCTTTTCACACGGTCTCCCACAGTATTCTTGCCAGCAAGTTAAAGAAAAATGGGCGGGATGAATGGACTATAAGGTGAATAGAAAGCTGGCTAGTTTGTTGGGCTCAACGGGTAGTGATCAATGGCTCCATGTCTAGTTGGCAGCCGATATCAAGCAGAGTGCCCCAAGGGTCGGTCCTGGGGCCGGTTTTGTTCAATATCTTCATTAATGATCTGGAGGAAGGTGTGGATTGCACCATCAGCAAGTCCGCGGATGACACTAAACTGGGAGGAGAGGTAGATATGCTGGAGGGTAGGGATAGAGTCCAGAGTGACCTAGACAAATTGGAGGATTCGGCCAAAAGAAATTTGATGAGGTCCAACAAGGACAAGTGCAGAGTCCTGCACTTAGGACGGAAGAATCCCATGCACCGCTACAGACTAGGAACCGAGTGGCTAGGCAGCAGTTCTGCAGAAAAGGACCTAGGGGTGACATGGACGAAAAGCTGGATATGAGTCAGCAGTGTGCCCTTGTTGCCAAGAAGGCCAATGGCATTTTGGGATGTATAAGTAGGGGCATTGCCAGCAGATTGAGGGACGTGATCGTTCCCCTGTATTCGACATTGGTGAGGCCTCATCTGGAGTACTGTGTCCAGTTTTGGGCCCCACACTACAAGAAAGATGTGGAAAAATTGGAGCGAGTCCAGCGGAGGACAACAAAAATGATTAGGGGCTGGAGCACATGACTTATGAGGAGAGGCTGAGGGAACTGGGATTGTTTAGTCTGCAGAAGAGAAGAATGAGGGGGGATTTGATAGCTGCTTTCAACTACCTGAAAGGGGGTTCCAAAGAGGATGGATCTAGACTATTCTCAGTGGTAGCAGATGACAGAACGAGGAGTAATGGTCTCAAGTTGCAGTGGGGGAGGTTTAGGTTGGATATTAGGAAAAACTTTTTCACTAGGAGGGTGGTGAAGCACTGAAATGGGTTACCTAGGGAGGTGGTGGAATCTCCTTCCTTAGAAGTTTTTAAGGTCAGGCTTGACAAAGCTCTGGCTGGGATGATTTAGTCGGGGATCGGTCCTGCTTTGAGCAGGAGGTGGGACTAGATACCTCCTGAGGTCCCTACCAACCCTGATGTTCTATGATTCTATGTTTCTCTACTGAGCATGTGCAAGCTGAGATTTCTGAATTTGGGCAGATTTTCATGGGGATGGAAGAAGGCAGCTCCCTGCAGGCAGACACACACACACCGCCAAATTTCTAGTCCCTGCTACACAGCACCAGGGCACCAGAGCTGCTCAGCTAAACAGCTGGAAGAATTGTTTACACGGGCACAACAATGGGTTTTCCCCAGCCTCACTCAGAGGAACGGGTGGACCATTTTGGTTGGAATTTTGCTAAAAAATCCAGCCCTGAGCAGAGACCTGATGTGGGCAATTTCATACCGGATGGTTAAAGTTCGTCAGAAAACAGAGTCTGATAATGGGAAGCATCGGGCAATCAGTGGCGCTGCCTGGCTGCCCTGCCAGGAGTGGATTCTTTGCAAATCCTTCTTCACCCCAGAGACATCACCCCACTTTCTGAACAAGGCCCTTTGCAGTATTCCAGGAGGCTGATCTCCTGCCCACAGATCCCTGCGCTCAGCTGGGCCTGTCCTCCCGGCCCCAGCAGCAGGCCCTGTCTGCTGGGGTCCGTCCCCCTGCGGAGGCGCTCACTGCATGTTCTAGCGAGGCTGCCAGGATCCCCCACCCCATCCAACAGGACGTGGTTTCCTCGGTAATTTTCCATTCCCTGGCCCTGTGCAGCCAGCAGACACGGTGCTGGCACAGCATGGAGCATTCATAGAAATGAGTCAGACCAGGCTCGGAGCTGGGCTGCTGGAGCCCCAGGGAGCCAGCTGCAAATAATTCATGGCGCTCTCCAGCAGGATGGAGGCTCGGAGAGGTCCCTCTTCCCCAGCAGGCAGCCAGGACTTCAAAGAGGGGCTCGGCCCAGCCCCCTCTGGCCCCTGAAGCAGCAGGGATGGTGCAGCAGGACCCCAGGAGTGGTGAGACGGTGCCGCAGGCTGAACAAAGGGCGCTGTGCGTGGCCCGGCTTGTCTGGTGTGCTGGTACCCCCGGCAAGAGGCTGGGGCCATTTTCCTGGGGTCACCTGGAAGGAGAGAAACTAGGAACGAGAGAGCGGTTTGGTTCCCAGGTCTGATCCGAGGGACTCTGCTGGGTTCTCATCCAGGCTTGCCCTGCCCTCTGGCAAATGGTTTCCCATCTTGGCTGCTCGGTTTCTCCAAACGACTCAAGCGAGAGGGCTTCCCTCGGGCTGCCCCAGGGAAACATCTGGGACTGGGGCCAGGGCCTCAGACCACATCCCAGCCAGCCTGGGCAGCATAGTTAGGGGTGCACCCCCAAGCCACCACGCCGGTGTGCTAGGCACTGTTCACATGGGGCGAGACCCCCCCCCTTCAGTCTAACGGGACAAGGCGAAGGGACTTGCCTGAGCAGTGGCAGTCAGGAATTGCACCCAGGTTCCCTGAGTCCCAGGCCAGCGCTCTACCCACTAGACTGCATTGCCTAGCTCGGCCTGTGGGGCCTGCCTCTTGCTCGTGCTGCCTGTCTCCGACTGGAAGGGGCAAAGCTAGGGACCTTCTGTAACGTCTGAGCAGAGCACGGGGGAGCCAGGGCCCCTGTAACACTGTTGGGCCGAGCTGAGCCAGGCACAGGGGGCAATGAGGAAACTGAGCCCTGTCGCCACGGGCAGCACAAAGGGGCACAGCAGGGGCAGCCCCAACCTCCTGCATCAGGGGGCTCCTCCCGCCATGTGCCCCCTTTGGTCTCCTGGCAGTGAGGAGACCGCACCCCAGCTCCCTTCCCCCCGACTAGGCCCAGCGATAGGGCCGAGACCCGCAAAGCAGGGGCCGGGGAGCAGGGAGCGCTGGACCTGGCTCATCCCCTGAGCACAGACAGCGCCTGCAGCTCCAGCCCCCAGCTTTGCTCTGCAGTGAGAGGCTGGGAATCTGCCAGCTGCCCCACCCACCCAAGCCAACTGGCCAGGTTTCCGTGCCAGATTGTTACCGCACCTGGGCTGGCCACATGCAGCAGTGGGACAGCAGGAGCTGGGACTGCACCCTGCCACACTCCAAAGGAAGAGAACCCTCCGGCCATCTGCCTGTGCGGGGCTATGTATCACATCACCTACTGTTACAGGGCAGCCACCTCTGGGGTGAAGCTGGGAAATCTTGCCCGGCAATACTGCCCCAAGGTGGAGGGCAGATGGCGAAGAAGAGTCTAGAGTCCATGTGCGGTTGCCCGGGGCCATCCGGGGAAGGCTGTAATTGCCCCACAAGAGCATTTGGCCCAGCGCTTGCAAACAAAATCCAGACCAGCGTGGGATCGCCGATGAGCTCAAAGGATCAGGATCTGGGTTTACACCTCACCTCACCCAGAGGGATGTGCCTTCTATTGACCCCTCCACCTGCCCAGCGCCGCACTGGGGTCAGCACTGGCCAGGAGGGGGAGTGCCCCCTACTGAGCCCCCCAGTCCCAGCAGCACTATGGATTTGCTGTAAAGGTCTCTCATCCAGGCACTGCCTAGGCTGTCCTCCCGAGCGGTCCACGCTGAAATGTTGGCCCCAGCACTGCCCCACCCCGCTCTGGGTACGCTCAGATTCGGAGCCTAGTCCAGATCCTTGCTCGGCCACAGGGGTCTGAGAGCCGGTGGGATGGCCCAGCCCAGCTGCGGGCCCTGGGAAACGGCACATGCTCATCCATGGAGATTCCAGAGGAGCCTGGGGAGCCATACGCTGCTGCCCCATCCTGGGGGTCTGAGGCCCTTGCAGAGGAGATGGGATCATGATTCAAAGCCTCTGTGGAAGTTGAAATGCTGGGGACACAACCAAGCCGAAGCGAATATAGGCCAAGGCTCAGACAGCTGCAGGTCAGGCATCCTGGAGCTTGGGGGCAGGAGCTCCGACCGCACAGGATACACCGTCTGGTTCCTGTTTCCGCTGCCTGGAGCAAGCTGACGGGTTTTCCATGGACCATATGGCGAACTGGCCTGTCCTGGCCGTGCCCTGCCAAAGCCCAGCGGGGGAAGAAGCAGGACTCGAGAGGGCTCCCACTGGGCCTGCTCAGAGCAGAAACCCAAACCTCAGGCAGCCAGAGCCCCGGCTTACTGGGGGCAAGGGACGAACGTGGGCAAATCACGTGAGGAGCAATCAGTGCCAGTTCTGCACTGCCTGGGCACATGCCACACTGGGTGCTGCCCCCGGCAAGCATCACTTGTGTCATCCACAGCGCAGGTACCACAGCAGGGCAAGCTGCCCCCCCTACCCTGGGGCTGCTCTAACAAACTCAGGGCCAGGCCGGACCCAGACAGCTGCACAGCCACGGCTCTTCCTGAGCCCCTCCTGCTGTAGTATCTGAGCACTTCCCACCCCTTGATGAATTAACCCACCAACCATCTGGGTGGCAGGGCAAGGCTGTTATCCCCACTGTACAGAAGGGGAAACTGAGGCACAGAGAGGCCAGGCGACATGCCCAAGGTCACACAGGAAGTTTGTTGCAGAGCAGGGAATTTAACCCAGGTTCCCAAGTCCTAGACCATCACTCTAACCACTGGTGCATCCATCTTCTCTCCCCCACAGCATGGGGCTGGGGGGGATCTGGTTCTCCAGTGCCCTGGACCTTGTGTCCTCATTTGCACCAGTGCCAAGTGGGCATAAGATGCCCCCAAGTGGAGATGGCAACACTTGGCACTGGCTTTGCCCAGGTGACCCAAGGTGCAGGGTACTGGAGAACCAGGCTGGGGTGGCCCAAAGGGCCTTCAAGCCACCTTCACCCCATTGCCCTCACCTCTCTCCAGTCCTGCCCCACTGCAGGCACAGCAGTGTTGACCCAGCTCTTCTCAGTGTCTGTGAGCCTCGATCTGTGTGGGTGCAGGTCGAGGCAGTCCTGCATTGGAGGGTTGCAATCCAGGTCGTGGGAACCATCATCCCCAAAACTAATAACGCACCGGATTATCAGACCAGCCTGACGCTAATCCTCTCTCCAGCCCGGGGTCGGGTCACCCGCTGATGGTGCTTCTCCCTGCGTGACCAGCACGATCAGCCTGCTGTTGTTACACGTGCACACCCGGGCAGGGGGGTTGAGGTGGGCTTGCAGGGGAAGCTGCCTGGTCCAGACCAGCTCAGCTCTTTCCTCGGGGTTCCCTCACTGGCTCCTCCTTCATAAAGACAAAATACCCTCCCGCACCAGGGAGCTGCTAGGAACTTTTATCCATCCCCAGGGGGCACATCCTGCACTCGGCTGGATCCTCTGACGTATTCATTGCATATCAGTCTGCTGCTGAGCTTGTTAGCTCTTGATGCATCACTTTTGTATCACACTCTAGCCCAGGGCTAGGATTTCCAGCCGTTATCTGAGTGCCAGGGGTCTGCAGGGAGGAATCATATGGTGCATTTGACTGAACCCAATGTTAAATATGGGAAGCCTTGACCAAATGGAGCTGAACTGATCGGTGGCAGGGGGTGGGACCCTGCTGTGATATTAAATACACAAAATTGCTTCTGTGAATAAAAGTCTCCTAGTTTTAGGGATTTCCATAAACCTGACAACTGTGGCAGCAGCCAGAACTGATCCCTTTCTAATGGGCCTTTCTATTTCCCTCAGTAGGACTGGATTTCCAGTTTTTAAAAGATGTCTTTTTGTCTCTAACCACCTCTTTTACTCTGTTGTTCAGCCATGGTGGCATTTTTGAGGGCCCTCTTATTGTTTTTTTTTATCTGGGGCCTACATTTAGTTTGAGCCTCTATTATGGTGTTTTTAAATACTTTCCATGCAGCTTGCAGGCATTTCACTCTTGTGACTGTTCCTTTTCATTTCTGTTTAACTAGCTTCCTCATTTTTGTGTAGCTCCCCTTTCTGCAGTTAAATGCTCCTGGGTATTTGGTATTTCTTTCCCCCACCCCAAGGATGTTACCTTCTGGTCGTTATAACTGAGCGGTTCAGTTCTGTTCACCTCTTGGAGCAGATCCTGTGTGCCCCCCAGGACTAAATCAAGAATCTCCCCAGGTGGGTTCCGGGACTAGCTGCTCCAAGAAGCGGTCATTAACGGTGTCTACAAATTTATCTCTGCACCCTGTCCTGTGGTGACATGTACGCAGTCAGTATGGGGCTTGATGAAATCCCCCATTATTACTGGGCTTTCTGTTTCTGTAGCCTCTCTAATCTCCCTGAGCCTGTCCCAGGCACGCTCACCCTCCTCGTCAGGGGGTCGGTAATACATTCCTACTGCTCTACTTTTATTATTCACACGTGGAATTTCTATCCACAGAGATTCTCTGGTACCGCCTGATTCCGTTAAGATTTTCACTATCTTTGACTCTGTGCTTTCTTTCACATACAGTGCCGCTCGCCCGCCAACACCGCGACTCGGTCATTCCTGTATATTTCGTCCCCAGGTATTACCGTGTCCCGATTATCATCCTTCCACCAATTTTCTGTGATGCCTCCTAAATCAGTAGCCTCATTTAATACCAGGTGCTCAAGTTCAGCCATTTTAATATTTAGTCTTCTAGCGTTTGTGTATAAGCACTTATAACATTTGTCGCTATTTAGTTGGCTTCCTTCATGTGATGTAATTGAATGGGACTCTTTTTCATTTGACTGTTTCTCTGCAGTTCCTACATGCACTTTACCAACCTCTATCCCCTCCTCTCTGCTAGGATATAGAGAATCCCCTTTAATAAATCCTCCCCTAAGGGATGTCTCTGAACCGTTGCTCCTCCGCACCTCTCAGCTTTCTCCCTCCTCAATGAACTTTTGAATTTTCCATGCCAGCAATCTGGTTCTGTTTTGGCTTCGGTGGAGCCCATCCTTCCTGTACATGCTCCTCTTTCCCCACATGGTTCCCCAGGTCCTAACAAACCTAAACCCTCCTCCCAGCACCATCGTCTCATCCCCACGTTGGAGCCCTGGAGTTCTGTCTGTCTTACTGGCCCTGTGCTATTTCAGAGAATGCTCCCAGGGAGGCTCTTGACTCGAATCTCTGACCTAGCAGCCTAAATTTGGCCTCCAGGACCTCCCTCCTGCCTTTCCCTATGTCACTGGTACCTACATGTACCACGACTGCTGGCTCCTCCCCAGCACTGCCCAGACGTCTGTCTAGATGGCTCGAGAGATCCACAACATTTGCACCCAGCCGGCAATTCACCATGTGGTTCTCCTGGTCACCACAACCCAACTCTCTATACTTCTAATAACCAACCCCCCATTACTGTCTCCTGTCTCTTCCTAACAACAGGGTCCCCTCCCCTGGAGGGGTGTCCTCTGTGCGAGAAGATACCACGACGTCTTCTGGAAAGAGGGTCCCAACTACAGGACTCAGTTTCCATCTGTTCTCCTTCCCCGAGACTTTCACCCTTCCCAGTAGCACAGAAGCTGCCAGACTGGGGCTGGGCCCGCTCTGCTGTGTCCCGGAAAGCCTGGGCTGTGTCCCTTAGCTCCTCCAGTTCATTCACTCTGGTCTCCAGAGCCCATACTCAGTCTCCGAGGGCCAGGAGCTGCATGCACCAAATGCTCATGTACACCACCTGCTCGTATGTGCTGCATTCAGGGCAATAAACTGGATACCCCCCACCCAGCTGCTGGCCGTCTGCCTGCGTTATTTTGACTCTTCCCCGGGGGGTGGGAGGGTGTTTGTTTGTTCTTTGTGTGTGTGATTTTGGTCCGGATTTTGTTAGGTGGGGGGCATTATTGGCCTAAGTTAGGAGAATGTTTATTAGGGTGTGTTTGCTTCTCATGCTCCCTCACTAGATAGATAGATAGATAGATCCTTCATCCAAGGATTTCTGTGTACTATTATAACATGAAGGAATTCAACTCCCCGAGAGGCACCTGAGTTTTATTATTATTCCTGGTTTAGGGATGGAGGAGCTGAGGCAAGGGGTGGCAGTAACACTCACTGCTCGTGTTTGCACTGTTTTGTATCATAGCAGCACCAGGGCAGCTCAGGACCCTGTTGCACCAGGCGCTGTAGTGAGAGGCTGTCCCTGACCTGAAGAGCTGGCAAGGCTAAAAGACATGGGTTGGGAAGGGAAATGGAGGCACAGAGCAGGGAAGTGATGTGCTGAAGGTCACATGGGGGCTCAGTGAGGAACAGAACCTGGGGCCCGGTTCTGCAGGAGTCAGCGGCACAGACTGGTATGGAAAAGCCGCAGTTTTGGGACCTAGGAATGCTGGTCCCCCCTACTCTAACCACTAGGCGTTGTACAGCTGAAGGGTTAAAGAGAACAAGCTACTGGCCAGGGAGAGGTGGAAGGAAGAGGCCAGGCATTCCAGGCGGGGAGAGCCAGAGCCCACTGCCTGCAGCAGGAGGGTCACGCCCGGAGCCGTCTGGTTGCCAACAGAAACCAGACATGAGGTAATCGCGGGATGAACTTGAATTTGGGGGACTTAGGGAGCAACACAGAGGCCAGTCGAGGGCAGCAGCAGTTCTCTCAGTGCCGGAGGCCTCTCGGCTGGCCTGCTCCAGCCTCTCCAGCCTGGCCGCGGAGTCAGGGCTGAGCAGTCCCCGACCCAAGGCCTCGGCCCCGGCCAGCCCCCCCGACGCCCTGGCTGCACTGTGTCGGCGGGACGTCCGGCACAGAGAAGGAGCCGGTGACTGGTGTGATTAAAGAGGGCTCAGGGAGTCCCGGCTCCGGGGGCCCTGTACGGGGGTAGGAGCTCGAGGACTTTGTGGCAATACCTAGCCGGTGCTGAGGTGTGGCTCTAGATTATGGAGCCAGTTCTGCCCAACAATGCACAACCTTGGCAGCGTCTAGAGGCCATACATGTGGGGCCAGATAGAGAATGCCAGGGCGGCATGAGGGAGACACCAGCAGCCCACGCTGCCCCCTCCCAGCCCCTTGGGGAAAAGTCACCCCTGTACAATAGCAGCCGAGTGCACAGAAATTGCTCTGGAAAGCAGCAACCCCAAAAGAGTTTGGGGTCAGAGTGGACCAGCACCCCAGCGTGAGGCGGTGGCAAACAGGGCTAGTGTGATTTTACCTCTGCGTCTGGCGTTGGTGAGTCGATCCTGGACACCGCATCCAGTTCTGGGTCCGCAGTTTAAAGAGGGTGGGGTGGGTGCAAAAAAGAGCCAAAGAACTGATCCGAGGCCTGGTCACTCAATCCAAGACCTGCTGGTGTCACTTATCTCAGCCAGCTCCTCAGCGTCAAGCAGGGGACGCGCCTTTGTCCAGCCTCGCCACAGTCACATCTGGGTCCCCTCATTCACCCCATGGCCCCGGCAATCTCCCATTGCAACGGACCGTGAGAGAAACAACTCTGACGTCACACACCCTGATGGGGACGGGACTCTCGGCAGAGGGGGAGCAAGGCACGGCAGGCAGCCCGGGAAGCCCCCGTAAGCCAAAGCAGTCCCTGCAAGGGAACAGACTGCACGTGGGGCTGCCCCTTTCCTGGACCCAGGATTGCTGCCCCCTACTGGAGGTGGTGGTGGGGCCTCCCCACACTGGCGTCCCTGTCTCACCCCGTCGGGGGGGGTCTGGCACCCAGGAGGGGTTTGGCCCACTCCCCTGCACCCTGACACACAGCGAGGGGGAAGCACACTGCAGTCGCCGGCAGCCTGAGCCCCAACACTGAGGTCGTCAGTCCGCTTCGGGCCAGATCCTCAGCTGGTGTAAATCTACAGAACCTCTGCTGAAATTCCCTTTACACCAGCTGACCACATGCTGCGTACCCAGCTCGCAGGGCTTCGGTTCCCCACAACAGACAGGCAGGCGAGCGGGGCAGGGGCTCTCGGCAGGGAGAAAGTCTTGTCTAGTGGGCAGAGCACGGCATGGGCACTCAGGCAACCGAGTTTCTGGTCCCGGCTCTGCCACGGGCCCTGCTGGGTGACGCTGGGCCAGGCACTTCCATGCTCTCGTTCCCCACCTGTTTGTTATCTGTGTGTCCAGCCCCTAGCGCACGGGGCCCTGCCTGGGGCCTCTAACTAACAGCCGTGGAGAGTGAAAGAAAGCCCATCCTAGGAGCCAGCTGGCGCCCGGGGGCTGCAGGCTAGCTGGGGACACTGAGGCAAAGGCAGGTCACTGTGCATAACCACCCACCAGAACATGGCCACGCGGTGGCTGGGGCAGGCGATGCCAGGGGCTGTCCATTGCTTTGCATTTGGGGTGCGGCTCCTCTCTCCTCCTCCCTCGCTGTATTTAGACCTGGGTGGGGGGGATTGAAGAACTGAACGTTTCAGGGGAAAGGCAGCAAGGAGCGTAAATAGCGACAGAGAAGAGCTGTTGGGAAGGGAGGAGGGACCCTGGCTGTGCATGCAGGCCTGGTGAGAGGGGCTTGGCTCCGCTGCCCTGCAGCGCCCCGGCTGGGGCTGGCAGGAGGGGGTCAGCCCTGACCTGTAAACCACCCTCCACTTGGCTAATTAGGATGGGACTCAAACCATACCTGAGCCCTGGCGTCTCTGCAGCAGGCGGACGCCTCTGGGGTTGGGTTTTGGAGGGCAGCTCACACCACGGGCCTCCACCCAGTGCCAGCTAGCGAGGAGGGAAGCTCTGTGATTGTAGAGGAAGCTGGCAAATTACAGGCCCCTGCTCTGAGGATCAGAGGCAGCCATGGTACTAATGGAGACTTTTACATCCCTTCAGTCCCTCTCCTCCCCCACTGGCATGCCCCACAGCTGCCACGGGGGTGGGAGCTGCAGACAGAACAGTGGCAGGGGGCTGTTGGCTTCCCAGCCAGAGGCCGCACAGAGCACATAGCCCGTAGCAGGGACCCTGCCCTGAGATCTCATGGGTGGGCCTTGGGCCCGGGGCTGCCCCTTTATGGTGTGGAAAGCGGGCCCCACTGATGAGCTCCCCTCCACCCCAGCACCTCTTGCCCCCCGCTCATCCGCTGTTCAGGCAGGAGACGCTGGGGGGGAGGGGGAGGAGTGGGGGCAGGAAGAAGAAGGGCAGGGGTGGGGCCTTGGGGGAAGGGGTGGAGTGGGGATGGGGCCTGGGGCAGAGCGGGGGTCAAGCACCCCCGGGGAAATCAGATAGTCAGCACCTCTGCACCCAGGGATGCTCTCTGGAGAGTGGGGGGCTAGCAGGAGGGAGGAGGGCGTGACTCCAGATCATCTGCGAGAGGAGAGCTTGCACGGAGAGCGCTGAACTGTGCTAGGTTTGCTCAATGCCCGTTTGACTCAAACACTCGAAAAACCCCTGGAAGAACAGCTCTCTGTGTTAAAAACTTAAACCCCTGTCGGCTGAGAAAGCTCCATCCCCCTCCTCTCCGAGCCAGCCCCATCCTCCTGCTCCTCCCCAGGGAGTCTGTCTTAGGTACTTATCTGGCTCCCAACACCGTAGCCTCTGGGCATCTCACAGTCTTTAGCCTCATGCGCCCATGAGGTGGGGCAGCGCTCTTATCCCAGTTGCACAGAGCGGACACTGAAGTCAAGGGCAAAACTCCCATTCAGCTCAAAGGAGCCAGCTGCCGCCACCCACAGCTCAAGTCTCAAGCTCTACAGGAGGGACCTGAACTCAGGTCTCCGGCGTCTGAGGCACATGCTCTAACCACTGGGCCAGGCTTCCTAAGCCTCCCGCAGCAGAAAACAGCCTGTTAAAAAAAAATCAGCCCTTTCCCCTCCATGAGAACCCCCATCCCAAGAGGCCCCCAGTCCTGAGCGGCTGCCCTGTGATTGCTGCAAAAGAAAGAGGCCTAAAGGTCACTTTTCCACCTGCTCTTCTTGGGTTGGAACAGGCTGGGCCTGTAGGGTGACCAGACAGCAAGGGTGAGAAATCGGGATGGGGGTGGGGGGTAATAGGCGCCTACATAAGGAAAAGCCCCAAATATCAGGACTGTCCCTATAAAATTGGACTTGTGGCACCTTAGAGACTAACAAATTTATTTGAGCATAAGCTTTTGTGAACTACAGGGAGGGATAGCTCAGGGGTTTGAGCATTGGCCTACTAACCCCAGGTTGTGAGTTCAATCCTTGAGGGGGCCATTTAGGGATTTGGGGTAAAACTTGGGGATGGGTCCTGCTTTGAGCAGGGGGTTAGACTAGATGACCTCCTGAGGTCCCTTCCAGCCCTGTGATTCTATGAAATAACTTTGTTAGTCTCTAAGGTGCCACAAGTCCTCCTGTTCTTTTTGCAGATACAGACTAACATGGCTGCTACTCTGAAACCTATAAAATTGGGACATCTGGTCACCCTAGGCTGGGGGGAGGGGGGTAAACCCAGGGAGGCAGATGAGCTGCTGGAGCCTAGCTGGGTTGAGGACGGAGCGTGATGTGTGTCGGAGCAGGATTATCAGCCGGAGCTGCCTTCGCTAGGAGGGACTGGACTCGGGGGCCCAGGGAGTCCCTGCCAGCCCTGGGGCCTGTTCCTCCCTGTTTTCAGAATTGCCCCAAATGTCTCCCACGTGGGTTGAGACCTGTTTCTTGAGCTGAAACACACTTTCCCTCGATAAAAGCAGGTGCTGATTGGTGGATGGGTTGGGGTGGGGGGCGTCTCCCATTCTGTGGCTTTCTGGTGGGTGGGATCAGGGTCGGTGTGATCGGCCAGGGGTCAGGAACCCTGCCCCCGAGTCCCCATTCTGCCAGCAGCTCACTTGGTGTCAGTTAGGCCCTTGTCTTCAGAGAAGCTCATCAGCTGCAGTGTTGTCCTGGGGTTTGCACCTCAGTTTCCCCCCCTAGCATGGAGCTAATGCTGACACCCCTCTCGGGAGCATTGCGGTGCGCTCAGTGCTTGTTCAGAAAGCCTGGAGCTGACCGGGTGGAGCGGAGGCCGCAGGGCGTGAGACCAGGAGGGAAGGGAGGAGAAAAGCAGGCGGGCAGAGCTCTGACATGTCGGGAGCTGGCTGAACGCGCGGACCCGCAGAACGGCGCCATCGAGCTGCCTGGGGTCCTCTCCACAGGCCGCGGCTGAGCTCAGCAGACACCATCGGTGTCTGACTGGGGCCAGGCTGTGGCGTTCCCTCCCTCCCTGCCTGGCAGAGCCCAGACCTCACGCCCACATTTTGCCACATGTGCCCCCCCTTTTGGAAGTGTGACTGCAGCAAGGAGGCTCCCGCAGGGAGCGCCGACGGGCACAGGAGCTCAGGGCACTCCGTAGCTCAAAGCAGCAGTATGCCCCAGTAATGCAGAGGGGAAACCAAGGCACAGAGCATAACTGCTGTGCCTGAGGTGACCCAGGAGTAGCTGCATATCCCTCAGTCCCAGGGCAGCGCCCTCCCCACTGCACCAGCTCAAAGATGGCAGGCAAGGGGCGCCAACGGGCCCCACAGCGCTGCCGTGCTCCAAAGCGGCACATGTGGTCCGGGTACGATTAACACCTGCAGAGCAACAACCCGGGGCGCAGTGCGAACCAGCGCGCCTCGGGGTCGGGCCCTTTGCTTCTAATACAACGCAAGCTGAGGCCGAGGCTTACGAGCTCCCATCAGCCTTTGTGGGGGGAGGGGCTTGTATGCAAATCAGTAACCGCAGCATCTGTTCTTTCCCCCCCCTTTCTTTCCTGCTCAGTCCTGGTACCTGGGATAATCACAGCTGCCCCATCCCGTCGCCTCCCTTCTCCTCTGCTTTGGGCGTCCCGAGAGGAAAAGAAGTAACAGCCCCAGGCCCAGCCTTTCGGTGAAGATGGAGAGAGCGAATTACCGACGATGACGACGACGAAAAGAAAAAGAGACCCACACCCAAGACGTTACAAGGAAGGAAGGAAGGAAAAGGTTCAAACTTTTTTAAAAAGTAAAAACAAGCAAAAACCCTACAGACAAAACAGCGATCCACGCACACGACGATGCGGAGTCCCGTTTGCCAGAAACACTATTTGCCCTGCCGGCTGACCTCCTGGGAAGAGAACGGACACAGCTCATGACACAGGTCTCTTCCAGCAGCAGCAGCGCCAGAGTCTCGCCTGCAGTTCTCCAAAGGGTTGTATATGCAAAATTGTCTTTCCAATTTACTCCTTCATTCTCGCCTCTCGTGAGTAGAAAAGAACAAATTTCCCAGGCTCCCCCACCCCACCCCAGCCCACCCTTCTCAGCGAACTGTTTACTTTCCAGGAGGGTGCTGGGGCTGGGTGGGAAGGCAAAGAGACAAGGCATTCAGTTGTTTCTGAACCAGAGGTGCTGGGTGGGGCAGGCGAGCACTCCTTCGTGCTGTTGCTCCCTGTTCCACCCCAGACAAGACGCCTCCAGCCAGCTGCTGGCCCAGAGTTCGGACAACGCGTTCGCCTTTTCTTTGTTTTTTCTTAAATGCTCTATGCCATTAAATGCTCTTCGTTAGGGTGGGGAACGGAGCCCTCCTGGGATCTTGGCACTGCTTTCTGGTGCACTAGAGGAGCGGCATTGTGGGGAAGCGGGGGTGGCGGGGGTACACGGGCTGGAGCCCCTTTAATCCTTCTCTTTCTCGGATTGCCTTTGGGCACTACCAGCTGCAGAAGGGGAGGGACAGAACTCGGCTGTCCCCTGAGCTGAGCCCCGGGCTGTGCATCTGGGCTCCTCTGTACGTAGAGCCCGTGTTTCCAGGCGAGGAACAAGCAGGCCAACCGGGGAGCAGGGCACTGGCTTCAAGGGGGGACGTTGCCACAGCTTGGAGCCTTGGCACGAGCCAGCACTGCAGGAGGAGATGGGTCCGAGACTCACCATCCGGCTGGCTGGAATGCGCAAGGCGCAGAGATAACGCTGCTGTTCAGATTGGCACTAACGGGCTCTGGGAATTAGCCCTGGAGCTCCGTTTGGAAATGAAGGGGGTGGAAATTTCTGAATTACAGATCGGCTGAAACAGCTGAGTCCAAAACTCCAAATCTCTCCTCTGGGAATAATTCTCCCGATGGCGTCTGCTGTTCCCCAGGTGCCTTCCCCTGCTGCCGAGCCCTGCCAGCCGGAGCCAGCTGGGAGCAAATCCCTGTCTCTCTGCAGTGAAAGACACGACGCCAGTGTCCTGCTGGGTGTGGCGTGGCATAGCTCCGTCGCAGTCCATGGGTGGGACTATTCCACCCTTACGTGGGTGTCATGCCCATAGTGCAGGGCTGCGCCAACGTAGCGTGTCACACTGGTAAACTTTCCATACTGGAGCTTATGCCGCGTAGCTCCTGGCAAACGCGGGGCCTGTTTGAAAACCCCGCAACTCTCTTTGTGTGGGGGCGAGGCGGGGCTGGACTCTGCTACCAGGGCAGGGCCTGGGATTTGTGTGGACTGAGTCTTCTTCTCGCTTGGCTCTGGAAAGTTAGGATGGGACAGGTGGGCCGAGGGGAGGGAAGGGCGGAGCGAGATTTCCCCCGCGCACCTGTGTACAAAGAGCTATGCACACCTGTGGACAGGTACCATGTAGACTAGTGGCGAGATGGTTGCAATTGTGTTGCACATTTTGTAGGAAATGCACTTTTAAGAGGGAATGATAAAAAAAAGAGCAGCAGCAGCAGGAGAGTGGAGCTCCCGGCACTGGCTTGTTGGGAGATTTTTTTTTTAAAGAGAGAGGATTTGCTTCCTGAGAGGCTGCACCACAGATGGGACACACCCTCCCCCCCCACCACCCCGTTTGTGGGGCCGGAGTAGGCCTTGGATCCGTGACTTGGGTAGGCAAGGTGCCCTAAATTCAGACGGGTGGGGGCCGTGACACTGCTGGGCTCTGCCCAGCTCAGACACCTCCCCATTTCCTTCTCCCCGGCCAGTCGCTCCCCAGCCCCCGCCATACAACGCAGTTCCTGACTGGTTCAAGTGCCTGAATTTTCTACTGCCGTCCCCTGGGCGTCGGCGAGCTCAGAGAGCCAGGGCCGGGGCTGAGCTTTCACCTGTCCGCAGGGCTGTGGGAGCCGGGCAGGGCTCGGGATATTAGCGAGACGCGCCGTGGAGGTGGGCACTGGACCCGCATGTGTTGGCGAGAGAGATGCTCTCGAGTTACACAGAGCTCGTCTGCCTGCCGAGAAGCATGAAGACAAACGGCCCCGTTCACTGTGATCCCTGGCTGGGCCCGAGAGTGGCACGCGCGCCAGATTTACATGGGGAAATCACCCGGTTCGCTGAGAAGCTAAATTAAACGACACGAGCCGGAGCATGGGCTGGGCTCGGCGAGGGAGAGACCAGGGCCGGACTCTGCCGACCGATCCAGGATCCTGAGGGGGTGAGACGCCGTTGCCAGGCAGTTGTTGGAGGGCTGCCTCTTCCGAACGAAATCTTTCACGCATGCCGCACACGCGGCAGCAAGAGAAATGGGGCCATTGGCTGCGCCCTTTGGCAGTCGAAAGTGTGACCAGGGAGAGGGGGGCCTCTGCTCCCTGGAACAGCCATGCCTGGTGGGGCACTGGTGCTATGGGACAGAGGCCCCCGCACACCCTCGGATCCTCTGTTCGGTCACGGCAGAGAACCGTGTGAATTCACCGAGCCAGCACCGTCCTCCCTCCCTGGCCCATTTCATGCCCACCCAGGCAGCCCCTTAGGAGAGTGCTCGAAAGGTCCAACCTGCTTCCTCACCAGTTCCTGTCCGAGCATGGAGCGAGCCGTGGGTCTGCAGTGGGGCCCGGAGAGAGGAGACCCCGCCTTGGCCCTCTGCAGGCAGCACCGCCGGTTAGTGCCTTAGATCAGCAGCGGGAGTGCGCTGCCCCTCCCGCCTCCAGCACGGCTGGGCCCCTGGGCGCCCCTGCCCGCTGTCTGCTCCGCTTTATGCAGGCAATTGCCTGTGGTGGAGAAACAAGGGGCCGTCCCCCCACTTCCTTCCCATAGATACACCAGGGGTGGGGGAGGGATAGCGGCAGGGCAGGTGTCTCTGGGGAGGGGGAGCCCAACGGCCACGGAGCAAAGCGGCAGGAATCCACGCAGAGAGAGGACCACCCAACCGCCAGCACCTGTTGGCATAGCCCAGCGCCAGGCGGTGCCCTCGGGAGCCCAGCGCTGCTGTTCCCCAGCCACGGGGCATATCAAACAAGGGGAGAATCCCAAAGGGGAGTGAGGTGCCCCACTCCCAGTGACTGTCAATGGGACCAGGCCCCACCTGCCTCTATGCCTGAACATCAGTGAGTCAGCCCGTCCCCCCTCACACCCACCTCCACCAGCACGGGACCCCGTCTAGAGCTGGCCCCAGACGACAGCCTCCTTGGGCACAGCAAGAGCGGCAGTTTGCCCCCTGGCCAGCCCCTGCCCTGCTCCCCGGCTCCAGGCTGTGCTGCGCCCGGCGAGGGGAGAAGGGGCGCTATGGGGCCGGGCATTCCCAGCCCGAGGGCCGTGTACACTTCCTAATGGAGGAGAGAACCAGGAGGAAAGGAGGAAGAAGATGGCAGAGGAGCGATGACTGGAGAGGAAGGCTAAAAATGGGCTGCTGGGCAAAAAGGAGCCAGGAAACTGGAGCGCTCTTCGCAGCAGGGAAACGCCAGGCACCTGCAAGTCATACCTGCACTGCTTCTCCGCTGGGCCTACACTGAGTCCTCTCCAGAGCGGCAGGAAAATCCATCTCGGCCCTACAGTCCTGTGCACCCCAGGCCACGCTCCCCTCCTGTCCCCGCTCTCCCCAGGAGATACCCAGGTTAATTATGGGGGGGCAAAGGATTCCAGGTCTGGTTCAGCCTCCCCCACTGCCCTCAAGGCTGCTTCCTGGGTCCGTTCCAGGGGTGCACAAATAGACCCCGCTCCGTTGCCTGCAGGGACTGACTGGGTATTCGAGGCTGCAGCAGATGCTGATCATCTGTGACAATCATTTCTACCCCCCCGCCCACCGCAATGGCTTCCTGCTCAGCCCAGAGCCCCTCGATTCCTCTCTATCTATCCCCAATCCACCCCCGTTATCTATCTAATCTAATCTATCTATCTATCCCTATCCACCCACCATCTATCTATCTATCTACCCACCCCCTTTATCTAATCTGTCTATCCACTCCCTTTATCTAGTCTATCTATCTATCCATCTATCCCCATCCACCCCCATCTATCTAATCTATCTATCTATCCCCATCCAACCCCTTTATCATCATCTATCTATCTATCTATCTATCTATCTATCTATCTCTCTAGCCCCAGTTGCATCTAGGCACTGGCTCCAGTGAGAATCGGAGGTGCTTTCCTTTGAATCAAACTCTTTGCCCCCCGTGGCTTTGTATAGTTTTGGGGGGTGTTCTCCCACTATTTCTTCCCCTTCCTTGTGCCCCCCACCCGCTTCCCCTCCGCCCCCTTCTCTGGCATGCCCGACAGGGAGATGCTGGTTTCTCCTCCCCGACAGGAGCTCGGGCCTTTGGAAGTGGCTTTCAATCAGGCAGCGAGTCAGACACGAAAAGGAAGAGGGGCGCTCCTTTGCTCCCACCCCGGGTACACGTTCTGCTTCCCCAGAGCTCGGGGCGGCGCGTGGACCTGGGGCAATTCACACAGCTCCCAGGGCCTGCGCGGCCCAACGGACCATCCAAAGCCAAAGCGAGGCGGGGCTGGATCAGGCCTGATGCGATCCCAACACCTGCATTTTCCAGTGAGGGCTGTGGCTTCGGCACCCTGCTCTCAGCGCTGGGTTTTGGGGGCTAGACTGGCTGGTTCCAAGGAGCCGTTTTCACAATCGGGCCCAGGGGCTGGCCAAACCTTGCATACCATGTCCAGCTCCAAGGTGGGACCTTATCTGGCAGGGGGACAGAGGGACCTCATTTCTGGTGCCCCTGTGGGAGGGGCTGACACAGGAAGTCCAAAACAAAAGCAATTGATGGAGAGGGGGGAAAAATTTAAAAATACAAAAAAAAATAAATAAAATAGAAATAAACTGCATGGTGCTTTAACAGGAACTCATGTGACCTAGCTCAACCAATCAGCTACTGGCTGATAATGTGCATGGCAGACTGTATAACTGGCTCTACCTTCCCCCCCTGACGAAAAATCATGTATAAAAGAAAAAAAGTTTAAAAATCCATGTTTCCTAATTTGCACGAAATTTGATACCACATGATGTGCCTTGCCTTCTAAGCCTAAGTGTTAACCGTACTGGTATCACCACACAGGAATAGCTGCATGCACTGGTTCTCGTAGTAAAATTAAGGGGGGAGGGATGGGACTTTTCGCCATTTGTCAAACCCTTCAGGGTTCAGTTGGGGGCTGTTGTTTGTTAATTTTCTTTTTTAAGTGTGTGTCGGTTCTGACGTCCTGGGGAAGGCTCTGCGCGGCTCAGAAATGTTGGGATGGCGTCACATAGGGCTGGGGTCGAGGCTCAGCTATGCTGGCGTAATCCGGGGCGCGCCCCCTCTGATCCTGCTTATGCCTAACTTGCGGCCTTTGTAACCCCATTGGCTTCAATGGGGTTACTCCAGTTTCACACCATTGTGACCCCGTTCACATTCAGTGCAGTTACTCCAGTTTCACACCAGCATACTGAGATGATGAGTCTGCCCCCAGACCGTACGTTTGTTTTATAATCAGGCGTTATACCCCGACCCCTCCATACTGGCAGACAGGACACAGAAATAAATAACCAGGGAACCTTCCTGGGTTTCAGAATCAGAAACCAACGAAATTTGCAAGGGGAGTGTGAAACAAACAAAGCCCTGGCCTGGAGTCTTTTGTCTGATTGAGGCAGGTCCGAGAGGGGAGCTGAGGTGAAGAATAACCTCCTGGTTTCTAGTGCTCCCAGCAGGAAGATTGTCTTGGCAATCAGCCCCAGGTAGAGATTTCTTTTGCCCCCTCTCGCCCAGCCTCCCAACCTGTCCAGGCCAAATTAGGCGGTAGCTCTCCCTACATTAGCCATGCACATGGTTTCTTTTTGCTTGCATTGGGCACTGAGTTGCCAGGCTTTCCTGTTTATTACCAGCTTCCCCTCCTATACGTCTTCCAGCTGTTCATACAAAGTGCATCTTGTATGAAAAAAATATGCAATACCTGTTTTGTCTGTGTTGATAGCTCCGTTAGCTGAGACTCTCAGTGACTGATCCAACCCCGGCGGGGCAGTGGGAGGGGTTTTGTGGCATGGGGTGGGGGAGGTGGGATTTTGTGTGTTTTTTCCTTTTCCTTTTTAATTGACCAAAGTTAATGAGCACGGCAGCAGAATCTCCCTCCTTCCTCAGCCAGCGCTGGGTGGGGGGGACGGGACACGTGTACGTTCTGGTGTGGCGGGGAGGGCGGGGGGAGGATTCATCGTTGGTATTAGCATCGTGTTTCCTTTGAGAAGGGCAGGTGGTTCTGAGACGGGCCTGGATCCTAGAGGTCAGGTGTGAAGCCAGGGCCAGGCCCACACCCTGACCTCGGAATCAAGGGCAGCTGGGGGATTGTTTCTATCTTCCCGGTGATTTTATTTTCAAATCACATTGATTTACCTCCTGGAGAGGGGAATCCACTGGCTCCTTCTGTGCTGAGCCTCCGGCCATGCACCCAGAGAGCTCAGCAGCCACGCTGGACTCGCGGGCTCCCAGGGGTGGTGGGTCGTTGGTGCTGGCTGGAGGGGATGTGATCAGGCCAGTCCCTAGGGAGGCATGCTTCACAGTGTGACGGGAGCGGAGGGGCGTTTTCAGGGAGATGGCGGGTCTGCAACGTGCTGGGCTGGCAGGTGCGCGGTGGGTTTCCAGTGAAGGGAAACGGGGAGCAAGGGGTGCGAGCATCCAGATCAGAGAGGAAAGGTGTGTGAATGCCGGACGTGCTGTTCCAGAGGAACCCCAGGGCCGTTGCCTCTCCAGATGCTGCTGGGACAGTGCCACCATCAGCAGGAGAGTCTCTCTCCCCCTCGCAACGAGCCGGGGTTCTTCTGGAGCCACCCGCAGGCTATGGAGCTGCACATGCCTCACTCACCCCACTGAGCCCAGATCAAAGAGACCCCCTCCCCAGCCAGGGCAGGATTCACACTCCCTGGGTGCGGCCCCCCGTACGTCACCTGCATTTAAATATATAAACGTGAGTTCTCTGTAGGAGCCTCGCCAGGGCCTGCTTGGGGCCAGGCCACGTGGGGATGAGCCAGCAAAGGGGCAGTTGAGAGATCCCAGTGTCGCATGCCCTCTCCGGGCCGGTCTCCCCCAGGCCCTGGCACTTGCCGTGAGCAGTGTGTGCACCGTAGCGCCTCAGCCTGGTTTGGGAGGCAGGAAGAAGAAAATTAGACTAACTTTTTTTGGTACAAACCCTACAAGAAATGGTTCCCGTGCCCCGGGCTGATGGGGGCCGTTCAACCATTCCACATGTCACAAACCAGCAACCTTCCCACCCCCCCGACACACGCAGCATGGCTGGGCCAGCCAGCCAAGCATCAGGAGCCAGCCTCCCAGAAATGATGAGACTGGCTGGAAAATCATGAGATTTAGAGATAAAATATGGGTTCTTTGGCTTTCTTACCGGTGCTGGAGTCTCCAGAGGATTTCAAGCGGGTCTCCCAGCCAGGACGGCTAAAACAGGCCTTTAGATTTGAAACGCAAGTCTCCCGAGAAAGAAAAGGAGTACTTGTGGCACCTTAGAGACTAACCAATTTATTTGAGCATGAGCTTTCGTGAGCTACAGCTCACTCCTCCACCTCTGTGAGCTGGGGGTGCGAAGGAAAACAAGGCTGGCCATTAAACTGGCAAGCGTGGGCAATGCTGGGAGATGCCGGGAGTGCCCCCCCCAGCTGGACGTGATGGCTCTGGGCCCATTTCTGCTGCCCCAGGGTCTCACTGACTGCTCAGGTGGCTCCAACTGTGTTACGCCTGATTTACACCAGTGCAAGTGAGATTAGGGCCAGGGTCTGCCCTACACCAGGATGGGACAAGTGGACGGAGCCGTCTGCAAGACTAGCTGCTTTAAAAACACCCTGGGCTAAGGTCTTGCACTAGGCCTACGACCCACTTAAGTGCCACATCAGCCCTTAAGCGGGACATAGGCGTTGGGGAACTTGAGTCATCGTGTGCCAGCCCTCTGCTGAGGGGTGAATTTCATCCCAGTAGAAGGATCTACCACTGCGGCAGGCAGTTACCACCATCCACCCGTCATTCCAGACTTGCCACTGTGGTATGGTCGCCCCCTCCGAGCCAGAGATGCCTTGGAAAGACGGAGGCTTTGCTGCCCCTCGCTCACGCCAAGCGCTGGCAGGCCCCCTGCTGCTGACGGTTCCACACACACGCACACGACGTGAACAATTAGCCAGAGCCAACGGACCTGGAAGCAAAAGTGGCTTTGTTTGAGGAGGAAGGTTGTTTGTGTCAAGAGTGCTAGATGATGGCTTTGCGGTGGGGGGTGGCTGGGCGAGCGACCGGGACAGAGGAAGGCTAGAATTGTAGAAAGCTCGTCGTGGGTTTGGTTTCCTCTCTTGTGTATTTTTTTTTACTGTTGCATTCTTCGTGCCATGGGCCGGAGAGGGAGGGATTTGAAGCAAGGGATGCATTTGTGGAAAGTCCTTGGGGGATCTTTTTATGCAATGTGCAGTATTGTTTTCTGCAAGGACAATGCAACGCGGGTAGCTGTAGTTTATTTTAAAAGACAAAAAAAAAATCCCCCCAAAAAAGACAAAAAAGAAAAGAAAAGCAGGTAAAAAACCCCACAAAAAAAAATCACCCGCAACCTAACCGACAAGTGAACGAGTTTGCAGGCCACACACCCGCTGTGACCGACTCTGCGGGAACCGGGCTGGGCGGTAACCCCACAACAATCCAACCCCTTCAGTGCAAGAGCTCCTGACACAGCAACTGCCTTTGTGTTCATACCACGGAAGAAGGGGTGGAGGCAGGGGGTGCTGGATGCTTTCTCGGTGGATGGGGCCTGAGTCAACCTCCAACCATGCCCAATTGCTCATGTGGGCACAACGCCCATTGAGCTGAGCTGGGCTTTGGCCTGTGCATGGCTCATACAGCTGAGCCCTAAACAGAGTCTGGCAGAGAAATCCAGGTGCGGACAGCAGCCTCTCTCTGTGGCAGGAGTGCAAAGCACTGCTCACGTTTTCTGTCCCACCCAAAAAACTTCCGCTCTCGGCCAGGTAAAGATTGGCTTCAATTTTTCCATTCCGAGCCTTCAGATTCCAGCATCTCTGCAGATGGAAGCTGTTGGGCCGGTGAGATCTTTGGGCCAGGCCAGGGCCACCAACCCAAACCCCAGAACTGTCTAGCTGTAGCATTTCATTTTTTCTGGCTTGTTTCAAAGACAGCCACAAAAAATCCCCCACGAAGAAATTGCACCTTACCAAACGTTCCGACCAATCCAGGGGGGCGCTGAGCAGCACGGGGGCGCAAGCGTTGGCTAGTTGACTGGGCTCTTTCGCGTCCACCAATGAAAGGGAAGCTCACACCGCCCCCTCCTCCTCCCCTGGGAAAATTTGCACTGTTTCACTCACCACACTTTTCTTTGCCGTTTCTTAGTTACCCCAGCCCCAGGGGCCAGGAGAGGGGCCCAGCAAGGGGGCGACCGAGGCAGGTGGGACCGGGATGGACTGCAGCCTGCAAGGTCTGTGTGATCAGACAGCCCAGAGACCAGGCACAAGAGTTCAGACCCAGATCCCCATTCTTCTGAAGTCCAGGCCTTGTCAGAGCCAGTTTTGGTTCAGGTTCTGGGGGCTGTTTGTGTCGGAGGCTGCAGCTCATTGCTAGAGACCAGCAGGGCAATCCTGCACTCGCTAATGCCACTGACCCCAGCGGGGTTAGTCCTCATTTACGCGAGGGCAGAATTCGGTCCCCTGGCCTCCACCCCCTTGTCTGAGACGTGCTCCCAGGCCCTGCCTGACGGAAATATGCAAATTCCATCACAGTCTCCACCTCCGTTGTCTTTTGTACCCTTTGAGGGTTAGTTTGGTTTGGTTTGGGGTTTGTTATTTTTTTTTCTCTGTGACTTTTTAACTCCAAACAAGGCAGCAGCCTGAGCTGGGGAGCAGAGATCACTGCGCGCGGTAGACACTTAGCACGGGATGTTGGGTTTGGTTGTTTCATTTTTTTTTTCTTTCTCTGCTGTATCGATACAATCACATAGTTCAGTCATTGAAATAGACACATAGCCGTTCACAACGGTCTCTGGAAATATCTTGGCAAGGCAAGGATCTGGGGCGGGGCGGGGGGGGGTGGGCTGATGCTGCCAGGCACTGGCAGGACAGGCCCATGGGGGAGAAAGGGCACGGGTGGTGGCTGGAGAGAAATACACCCCATCAGCGTCAAGCTAAGGGTCTTGTTTCTCCACACAAACTCCTGGAACTTTTAGCTCTTCTAGAGTCTCTAGACAATCAGCTTGGGGAGCAGCCTGTGTAGCCTTCGCTGGCATGGAGGGCGGACAGGGACTGTGATGGACCCAGTCCAGACTTCTTCCCGGGGTTCTGAACAGTCCCAATCCCCAACTTCCACTGAGAGACAATCCCAAGACACACCCTAGGCTGGGGAGGTCTCCTTCCCTCCAGCCTCTGAGCCATGCACTCAACCCTCCCCAAGCAGAGACAGCCCCCATCCGCTGGACCCCTCCATGCACAGCCAGGCAAGGCACAGCGCTTGCTGAGTTCATTCATGCACTACAGTTTCTCTGGAGGGTTCTTGATTTTTTCGTTGTTGTTGTTGTCAACGTCTAAAAATCTAACACAAAAAGTTCTCGTGACCTACAAATAGAAAACCATGTACATATCTCTCTCTCTATATATATGGTGCTACAGGGACTGGATCTCAGAGCCTTGGGGACCTGGGCACAAGGTCAAATGTATCTACAGCTACCCCACCTGCTCCTCTCTGGAGAGGATGATAATCCAGCTGTTCCAGTTTTAATGTCGTTTGTTTCGTGTCGGGAAGGAGGCTGGGGGCTGAGCATAGGACCTGTGCATGCAAAATCTAAGAGCAGACAATCCTTCGTCACAGCCCCGGGGTCCCCTGGGCAGTCAAGGTACCTTACATCACAAACGAGGGTATCTTTTGTTTCGTTGTAATATGAGTTGGAAATTGCCACTTTTTGTCTCTTCCGCTTGCACATGGATCTTGGGGCTTGGTCTGTTTTAAAGGAGCAAAGACGCTGCTTGGCTGCCACTTCCTTCCATATTTAGCTGAAGTATTGGGGGCTGGGGGGGGGGCAGATCCTCAGCAGACAAAAGGCCCCAATCCTGCTGCAGAGGAGCCTTACGCCCCTGTCCAGCCAACTAGTGCAGCCCAAGCTAGAGTCCGGCCGTGTTCCGCACAGCACGACAACGAGAGGGAAGCGCTGTGCTGAATTGGGGCCGGGAGGGGTCTCACTGAAGTGACTGGGCTCCCCCGCATGCATTGAGCTAAGCACATGCCTAAGTCTGTGCAAGCACAGGCGTGAAATCCCTCTGGCTCCACCGAGGCCGCCCGGGAGCTGTGCCGAAGGACCCCAGCGAGGGACGTAGCGCCTAGTCTCTCCCCTCGCCCTTCTGCCCTGAGGTGGCTCCCAGGGTAGGAGGAGAACTTACTAAAGTCCCCGTCACTGGGCAAATCCAGACCTTTCTAGATTAACAAAACTGGAATTCCTGTCGGGAACACCCAAGTTATCACCAGATCCTCCCCCTCCTCCTTCCCCCACGTGTCAACCCCCGACTCCATCAGAACTGGGGTTCCTTCAGGTTGGCCCAATTCACTTTGGCGGCCCTACAGGCTCCAGAGCCCCTCCTGTTCTGGTTACTAACGACGACGACAACCATAGTTTTACACACAACAACCAAAAAAAAAAAAAAAGCGGCAGCCAGCAGGAATCTGAAATACACCAATACCAAAAATTCTGACGAAGCAGTGCCTCTTGCTTGCTGCTGGCTTGGCTTCCTTTTTTTTTTTTTTTTTTTTTTGCCCCACCCTGCCCAGGATTTTGGAGGGCGGGCAGCCGGAGGGAGGGGGGGTTGCTTATACAACCATCTTGTATGTTTCCTACGCAGCACTGCCTCTGTCCCAGGGAAAGTCCAGCTTCGTCCTTTGCCCTGCTGTCCGGATGGGGCAAGAGGGTGGGCGGGGTCAGTATTTAGTCACGCCCACCCAGCAAGATCATTAGCAGAGGGGGCAGAGTTTTTTGTTTCATTAAAGCCTCAAGAACTTTGTCTGGAAAAAAATCGAGGGCTTCCTTTGTGGGAAAATTGTAGCAGGGCAGGGGCCAGGGTCGGGCGCACACCGGTGGGACTGACATTCTGGGGTCAGTCCATGGTTTCTTTCCCCCGGCATCTGAGCCAGAGCCTCCCGAAGTCAGTGGGAAGCTAGCCATGGCCACAGCTAGGCCTTGGCTCAGGTTCCCAAGGCACGGCTCGGCCGGCCTTTGAGTCCTGCCACGGGTTGCCAGGCTCAGAACGCCGCCATCCCCAGCCAATCCCGCCCCTGCCTCGGGCTGGCCCCAGAGCTGGCTAGCATCCCCCTCCCCTGATGGCAGGGTGAGCTCGGGGGGCAGGCGGCGCGTCCTTCCCCGTGGGGCTTTCTCCAGGCTGAGGCTGGTGAGGCTAGTGCCGGGCAGGAGATATTTCCCGGAGATACGCTGGGACCGAGTGGAACGTTGGTTTTTCCCTTTGGTTTGGATTTCATTCGGAAGCTCTTTTGTTCCTTCCTTTCCGTTGCTCTGGGGCGGACATTGCAGCCACAGTTATTCTGTTTCTTGCTTCTTGCTTGCGGCGCCACGTTACACACACGTACCACGGCACCAGGGAAGGCCGAGCTGCGGGGCGCATATCGCATGGGCGGCTTCTTAGACAGTGCCTGGTGGGCAAAGCTCTCTGATCAAACCCCCTCCGTTGGCCCCCCGGCTCCCCCACCTGCATGTAGAGCCCCCTCCCCATTTCCTGCCCCACCCCCATGGCTGGATAGCTCCTTTGGTTGCTTCCCTGGTGCCTCACAATATTTGATGATAACATTGTACGCAGCCATTATTGTTTAGCAGATGCTCCTGCCTACATACACCTTACTGAAAGCGACTATGGGTTTTTTCCCCCCTATGCAAAAAAAAAAAACAAAACAAAACAAAAAAAAAGTTTAAAAAAACAGAAAGAAAGGAAAAAAATAAGAAAAAATGTATAAAAATTAAACAAGCTATGCTTCAACTCTACACTGTGTCTGGGTTTCAATGCAGCCGCCAGGCCGGAGCCTGCCAGCCCTGTGATGTGGGTCGGTGTCATGAGCCTTGGTTAGCAGCTGGAGAAACTGAGGCACAAACCGGGGCGGTGGCTTTAGCCAGGGACACGCAGAGACACCCCAGGGGTCCCGCTCCCTTGTTCCTGTGCATAATCCCATTGGGCAACCACACTTTACAGACTAGCGTGAGAAGGATCGGTGACCATGCTCTGGGCCTCCATTAGTATGGTGGGGACCCTGAGATGGCCCCGCTCCTGGTCAGAGCATCCTCAGTCCTGGAGGGTTTCTCATTTTTGCCTCTTGTCAAATAATCACTCCCATTTGCCATTGGGGAAACTGAGGCACCGAGGTCCCAATTTGGAAATGCGCAGAGGCCTGTGTTTAAGTGCCGTGGGCACAGTGCGTCACTGCTTCCTGGAGCCAGGCTCCAGGGGATGTGACCTGACATGGGGCAGCAGCACAGCCCAGGTGTCCTGCCTTCTCTTCTCACTGTGCCGTAACTTGGCCTTCTTCTGCCTGGGCTGGTCTCAGGCGGTGACACTGCTGCCCCTGCAACGCTGGGGGGTAGGAACCGCCCCCAGCACCCCACTGGGGACCCCATCTCCACAGCTCATCACTCGACCCGCAAGCCTCCACACGGGCCAGGAAATCAACTGACCAGGTCTCAGTGCACGGAGCCAAGATCGGATTGTTTAGCTTTAAACCAGCTTAGTAAATAACCAGGGACGAGCCCCTGCAGCGCGAGCCAGGCAGGCCCACACACAGCATGTTGCTCCCCAGGGCTGAATTTGGGTTGCGTAGACCCCACAGCACAAGGGCCCCCTGCTGGCCAGAGACCTCAACCCCTCTGATTAGTCCCTCTTAAAGGGGATTCTCTCTCACCCTGCCGCTCAAACATGGGTTGGGAGGTCACAGCCCCCAGGAGATCCCCATGCAGACCCCACGGTGGGCAGGTGCCCGGGGCTCCCCCATGCCGATCCCACAGCAGGGAGGTGCCCGGGGCTCCCCATGCCATGTCCACAGCCCTGCAGGGTTCACATGCAACAGTGAGGCCTGGCCTGATCAGGAGCGCGCGGCTCAGCGGGGATTATGGGCACTGACAGAGATACCATGCCACCCAGACCCCCCCAATGCCCCACTTTGATGTCAGGCTGGTACAGGCCAGCCCAGGGATTCTGCCAGCACTGCAGGGACCAGGCCAATGGGGGTCAGGGTGGGGGGGCACAATGGTGGCATGAGACCCCCCAGCCTCTCCCTGCAGATGGTGGTCCGGGCAGGGTTGTGTCCTGGCCTGACCCTGTGAGCCCCGCACCTCTGGCACATCTGCTCTGATCCAGCCAGTTCGGGCCCCTGGTGACACAGCGCCCTGCTGCCTCGGCCCTGCTGTGTTAATTAGTTGCAATAAAGGGGCCCAAAGAGTCGGAGGTGTTCCCGCACCCCAGGCACCGTCCAGCATTAACTGGTGCCAGCGGAGGCCAGGGTTGGTAGCAGGAGCCCAGCACCGAGGCAGAGACAGTCACAAAGGCCAGCAGGGTATTGCCTGAAACCCAAAAAAGCAGAGACCCGAAACGGGATCACGAGCATTGATCCTGGCTCAGGGGGAGGTTACAAGGTCAGTCCACAAGCCGTCTTGCTGCAGAGGATGGGGCCGTTCTGAAGGAGCATCACAGTCTGCAAAGCAGCTGGAAGGGAGCAAAGACAAGGGGGAGCGAAGCTGGGGGAGGCGGCTTTCGGCCGGTTCTTGGGCGCCAGGGCGGCTGGTCAGGCACAGACGGACGCTCTGGCCTGCCAGGTCGGCCATGGCAGCTCTTGCTCCGGTCCCCAGCTCACCTCCGCGGTCAGGGCTGGCCAGGTCCCTCTCTGTCCGTGGGCCTCGCTGGGCTGTGCCCTGCGGTACAGCCGGCCTCAGGAGCGGGGCGAAGCCGAGCGAGCGAGCACCAAGGGAGAGGAGGGAGGTGGGCGGTGGGCACAGGAGGGAAAGGAAGGCAGAGCAGGATCACGTGTGTCTCCCCCCAGCGTCGGCGCTGGGGCAGCGAACACGGGCCAGGGCCCCGCTGGAGAATCAGCGTCTGGCGTCACAGCCACAAACCTTCCACCGCAGCCACGATGGTAAGTCCCCCCGCCCCAGCCCGGCAAGGGGTGGAATTAACCAGCCTCTCCTTGGGGTTTGGCCCCCAATCAGGCCTGATTTCAGACACCCCAGTTTTGCCCCTCTGGTGCAGCCCTGGAGCCATGCCCAGGCCCAGTGGGGTAGCCCCTTAGCCCCGGTCCCTTCCCACAGCATCTCCTGTTTCTTGCACAGCCTGGAGCCGTGTGACAATCCAGGCCCTGTCACCCGCGTCTCGTCCTTTGGGCTAACAATGAACAGGGGGCCTCAGTTCTCCCAGCCCCGGCCTCCCTCGCTCAGGCTCCGAGGGCGGGGAGCGGGGCACTGGCTGAGCAGGCCCCCCGCATGGGGCGAGTGGCGCAAGGGGCCGGGAGGCCCTGGGGGCTCCGCTCTCTGCGCTGAGGGGCTGGGGCCAGCCGGGCACAGCACAGCGCGGGCAGCTGCAGTATAAACCTGCCCTCGCACACACCCACTGCCAAACCCGGCCCTTTCCGCCATGCAGCTCTGCCAAAGCTCCTCAGTCCCGACCCACAGCCCCTGTTACCCCCGTCCGGGACATCTCCCATGGCACAGGCCAGACGGCAGGCCCAGGCGAGACGTACCGGGCAGAGCTGCCCGCGGGAGCGCTCAGCCAGCTGGTGCAGCTCAAAATAGCAGTTTGGACCCCGGTGCCGCCGTACAGTCTGCCAGGCCCGGCGAGGAACTCGCAGCGCTGGCCCATGCCAGGTCCATGCCACTGCATCCACACGGCTCGTTTATAGCCGGGCTAACACCGGTCTGGCTCCCCTCAGTGCAGTCACACCTCCGAGACACACACACACACACACAGCACCTGCCCTGCAGCGCCCCCCCCGCAACACACACACACACACACACACACAGCGCCTGCCCTGCAGCGCCCCCCTCCCCACAACACACACACACACACACACACACACATACACACAGCGCCTGCCCTGCAGCGCCCCCCCCGCAACACACACACACACACACACACACACACACACACAGCGCCTGCCCTGCAGCGCCCCCCTCCCCACAACACACACACACACACAGCACCTGCCCTGCAGCGCCCCCCTCCCCGCAACACACACACACACACAGCGCCTGCCCTGCAGCGCCCCCCCGCAACACACACACACACACAGCGCCTGCCCTGCAGCACCCCCCCCGCAACACACACACACACACAGCACCTGCCCTGCAGCGCCCCCCCGCAACACACACACACACACACACACACACACAGCGCCTGCCCTGCAGCGCCCCCCCTCCCCACAACACACACACACACACACAGCGCCTGCCCTGCAGCGCCCCCCCCGCAACACACACACACACACACACACACACACACACAGCGCCTGCCCTGCAGCGCCCCCCTCCCCACAACACACACACACACACACAGCACCTGCCCTGCAGCGCCCCCCTCCCCACCACACACACACACACACACACACACAGCATCTGCCCTGCAGCGCCCCCCCCACAACACACACACACAGCGCCTGCCCTGCAGCGCCCCCCCTCCCCACAACACACACACACACACACACACAGCACCTGCCCTGCAGCGCCCCCCTCCCCACAACACACACACACACACACACACAGCACCTGCCCTGCAGCGCCCCCCCCTCCCCACAACACACACACACACACACACAGCTCCTGCCCTGCAGCGCCCCCCCTCCCCACAACACACACACACACACACACAGCGCCTGCCCTGCAGCGCCCCCCCCGCAACACACACACACACACACACACACAGCGCCTGCCCTGCAGCTTCCCCTGCTGATAAACCTTGGGTCACCACCACAACAGCAATCTTAGTGATGTTTAGTCCTGACCAATCATTCCCCTCCCATTGCTGCCCCCCCCCTGCTATTCCTGCCCCCCCCTCACACAGAGTTTATCACAAGTTGATCTCCAGGACTGTGGTACTCAGCCTTCGGCTCAAAGCTCCAGATCCTGGAGTCCTGGGCTCATGGGAGGCTCTTGGCTTCCAGCCACCCAAAACATATGTGTCTCTGTGTGTGTGCGCGTGTGTGTGTGGCCGTCCCATGTTTCTTTATCTCTCTGCAACAAGCTCGGGAGTTGCTGAGCTCTGCAAAAAGCCACGAGAAACACCCCTGGCGAATGTAGGTGAGACCGGCTCAGTGCTAGTATTAATCATTGTGCCCGGGTGCCTGGTCTGGGCCAGGCTGAGAACGCCACACTCAGGGCAGACGGAAAGCACTAGGGCAGCTGGTGCTCGCTGCTGTAATTAGCTTCACCAAGCCAGTAACAGAAGAGCTTCTATAGCACCACACTGGTTAACCAGCAGCCAAACACCATCCTCCTCGGGCCTTCCAGCCCTTGGCTCCCATCCAAACATGTCTAATAAAGTGAGTGTCAAGGTTCCTTCCCCACTCTGAACTCTAGGGTACAGATGTGGGGACCTGCATGAAAACCCCCTAAGCTTATTTTTACCAGCTTAGGTTAAAACTTCCCCAAGGTACAAACTATTTTACCTTTTGCCCCTGGACTTTATTGCTGCCACCACCAAGCGTCTAACAAATATATAGCAGGGAAAGAGCCCACTTGGAAACGTCTTTCCCCCAAAAATCCTCCCAAACCCTACACCCCCTTTCCTGAGGAAGGCTTGATAAAAATCCTCACCAATTTGCATAGGTGAACACAGACCCAAACCCTTGGATCTTAAGAACAATGAAAAAGCAATCAAGTTCTTAAAAGCAGAATTTTAATTGAAGAAAAGGTAAAAGAATCACCTCTGTAAAATCAGGATGGTAAATACCTTACAGGGTAATCAGATTCAAAACAGAGAATCCCTCTAGGCAAAACCTTAAGTTTTTTGAAGACACAAAAGACACAAAAACAGGAATATACATTCCATTCAGCACAGCTTATTTTATCAGACATTTAAACAAAACAGAATCTAACGCATATCTAACTAGATTTCTTATTAGCCCTTTACAGCAGTTCTGGTCTGGTCCCGGCAAAAGCAACACACAGACCGAGAGAACCTTTGTTTCTCCCCCCCTCCATCTTTGAAAGTGTCACGGAGTCCCTGGGCGTTGCTCTGGAACTGCCCCCCATGAAGCCAGTCAGGACTCTGGGGCAGTCGCCTTCCTGTGAGCAGCCTGTCTTCAGGACACAAAGCTCACACAGCTTCCACCTTCCTGGGCCTGACCTCGGAGCATTCAGCATCCTCTGCTCCTCCGTGCGCTTCCCACAGCGAGTCCGCTCAGGCGGGGCTCCTGGGGAAGCCAGAGGGCCCTGCCCCCCAACTCCGCAGTCAGACGGGACTCTCAGCCAGCCAGTAAAACAGAGTTTTATTAGACAACAGGAACATGGTCTAAAAAAGAGCTTGTAGGTGCAGAGAACGGGACCCCTCAGCTGGGTCCATTTTGGGGGGCAGTGAGCCAGACAACCACGTCTTCCCTTCACTCCATGTCCCAGCCAGCCCCAAACTGAAACTCCCTCCAGCCCCTCCTCCCCTGGGCTTTGTTCCTTTCCCGGGCCAGGAGGTCACCTGATTCCTTTGTTCTCCAACCCTTTAGCTCTCACCTTGCAGGGGGGAAGGGCCCAGGCCATCAGTTGCCAGGAAACAGGGTGTCGGCCATCCTCTGTGTCCAGACTCCTGCACACACATGCTGTCTAGGGCTCTGCAGTGATTATACACCCTTACCCCACCACCTAGATACTTAAGAACTGCATAGGGGAAACTGAGGCACCCCCACAATATTCGGAAGAAACATTAAGAACAGTCCCACTTCGTCACAGAAAGTATCTCGTTCCCTCATTGGTCATTGTGGTCAGGTGCCAGCGAGGTTATCCTAGCTTCTTAACCCTTTACAGGTGAAAGGGTTTTTCCTCTGGCCAGGATTTAAAGGTGTTTACCTTTCCCTTTATATTTATGACAGTGAGAGATCACTGAAAACCCAGTTCACCATGTGATGGGCCCTGCCTAATTCATGGGCCATTCTGGTAAGTTTCACGGTCGCAACATTTTAAAAATCTTGAATTTCACAGTGTCTGATATTTAAATCTGAAATGTCAGGATGTTGTCACAAATCATGAACATGCATTAAAAATATAAACACGTGAAGCCCGTGCGTCAGCGTGTCGCAAATTGGGGGGGTCCCAACCCCAAAGGGGGTCTCAAGGCTATTGTGCGGGGGGCGGTGTCATGATAGTGTCACCTTTACTTCTGCGCTCCCTTCACAGCTGGGCGGCTGGAGAGCGGCAGCTGCTGGCCGGACACCCAGCTCTGAAGGCAGAGCAGCCACCGGCAGCCGTGCAGACGTACGGGTGTCAATACCGTTCCCCCCCCCACACACACACACACACAATAGCCAGACCCTTCATGGTCTGGGACAAGTTTTTCACAGCCATGAGTTTGGTAGGGCCCTAACCATATGTGAGGTTCTATTAATTGCAAATGGTCAGAGACTTACCCCTGGGTCAACATGTATCTCAGATCCTACCCAAATATCACACTGTCAGCCAAGCCTTACTGAACTAACTGAAGCTTTATTAAGACGAAACGCGTTATAAATGGTTAATAGCTCACACGCAGACAACCGATTGCAAAGTCCTTACAGCAGGGTTGTGCAGCAATGGACAAGATGCCTGGCTTGTAAGGTCTATCTGGTAACTTCCAAAAGATTGGCAGGTCCTCAGTCACCGCTTGCAATGTCTGGCTCAACCCAGGTGCATGGAAACTGACTGGCCCAACATGGAGTTCAGGGTCACATGAGCATGGAAATTTAGTGGGAAAAGATGGATCCTTAGGTCACATGTCCTGCGCGGTTTGCTAAATCACAGGGGGTGGCCCTTGGCTCCTTGCTGACTGAAGCATCCACAGGACAGGCCCGACTGGGCAGGAGGAGTCTCTTCAATGGCCCGCTGGGAGAGTGGCGTGGCCCACTGGGCCCCCAACACAGAGCCGGCTAGCCCTGATGGAGCTCCAGCTGGGGGTATCAGCTGGGAACACAACACACGTGTGCGGTACGAAGCTGTGGCCAAGAGTCATAACTTCACATCTAAAGCTGATACAGGCACATAAACTGTCAGACGTCGCCGTTCATAACTTGTCTATCGATACCGTACATGACGGGAGGTGGTGGAATCTCCTTCCTTAGCGGTTTTTAAGGCCCGGCTTGACAAAGCCCTGGCTGGGATGATTTAGTTGGGGATTGGTCCTGCTTTGAGCAGGGGTTGGACTAGATACCTACTGAGGTCCCTTCCAACCCTGAGATTCTATGATTCTATGATTCTAAAACGCCCGCGGTGAGGCCCGTCCCTCCTCACAATCATGGGAGACGTGGTGAAGGTTCAAGCAGCAACGTGAACTGGCTGTGAAAGCTGCAGGGACTGGCAGAGTGGCAGATGACCAAAAACCACTGATGCTGCTCCTGTTGGGGGTCTGGTGCAGAAATGTTGGGCATATGTGACAGGTCTATGTGAGGGACACAATGCTGGTACACGCAATACATACATGCAATGGGTCTAATGCTGGGTATATGGGACGGGTATATGCCCTGTGCATATGTGATGAATATAGCACTGGGTGGATGGGACAGGTGCAACGCTGGCTATATGTGATGGGTACAATGGGGGGCGGGGGGGCAGGAAAATGGCTCCTGAAGCCAACTGCCCGCAGCATGCAGAGCAGCAGAGGAGGGGCCCTCGCCCCCACTAGCTGCGAAAACACACCCAGGGCAGAGGTCGCATGCAGCAGCTGGGGTAGGTCCCCCACGCCCGCTGTCGAGGAGCTCGGTGCGCATGGGGCTGGGCGATCGGGGAGCCTGGGGAAGGTTCTGCCCCTGGGTTTAAAGGGGCAGGCACATGGGCGGAGATAGAACGAAATGGGGGGAGGTTGCGAGGGCCCACGCAGCCTCCCTCAACTGTCCCAGCAACAGGGCCGAGGAACATTGCCCGGGAAAGCCCAAGTGTCCCTGAGACAGAAGTGTGGGCAGAGTGCAACCAGCTCTTCCTAGCATGGCTGGTGCCTGCAATCCCGACCCGGATCCTGAAGGGCCGGGGCAGGAAGGGGCTCTGTCTGGCAGGGCGTGTGGATGGGGCCGATTGCCCTGGGGCCGGGGCAGGAAGGGGCTCCGTCTGGCACGGCGCGTGGATGGGGCCGAGGCAGGAAGGGGCTCCGTCTGGCACGGCGCGTGGATGGGGCCGATTGCCCTGGGGCCGGGGCAGGAAGGGGCTCCGTCTGGCACGGCGCGTGGATGGGGCCGATTGCCCTGGGGCCGGGGCAGGAAGGGGCTCCGTCTGGCACGGCGCGTGGATGGGGCCGATTGCCCTGGGGCCGGGGCAGGAAGGGGCTCCGTCTGGCAGGGCGCGTGGATGGGGCCGATTGCCCTGGGGCCGGGGCAGGAAGGGGCTCTGTCTGGCACGGCGCGTGGATGGGGCCGATTGCCCTGGGGCCGGGGCAGGAAGGGGCTCTGTCTGGCACGGCGTGTGGATGGGGCCGATTGCCCTGGGGCTGTGGCAGGAAGGGGCTCCGTCTGGCAGGGGGTCCGTACTCCTGAGATGCAGCTTCTCCGCTCACAGAGTCTCTGCCAATGTCCCCAGCAGGCTGCCCAGCGCCGCAGCGGGCAAAGTCCAGCCCCTGCAGCCTCCAGCTCGGATCCTGGCACCCGGGCAGACCCTGACCAGGAGTCACAGCGGCTGCTGCCCAGCCCCTGTGGTCTCTGCAGCACCCCAAGCTGGAGGAAGAGATTTGACTTCAGCTTCTTTTTTATCATCACTGGTGGCTCGACCCCATCTTCGTGCTCTGTTTCCTGGGCTGAAAGAAGCAGGAATTCCTCTCCTGCTGCTCCCAGTCACAACTGCTACAGCTGAGCATATTTTTTCCTCGTTGAATAGAATTTTGTGTTCTGAAAGAAGTGGCCTCCTGCCTGATCCCGTGAATGAACTCATGAGCGTATCAGCTGAAGGCGTGGAAGTACCGGACACGCGAGGAGCCATCAGAGATGACCGCATGGCATTCAAGAAGTTCATTAACAGAGTTGTGCAAAATTATAACAAGAAACCAAGAAGGCTGTAGATGTCGTGCTTCATAGAAGGCTTGAGTAGCCGACTTTAATTTGTGTGATGATTTTAAAATCTAATAAAATGGTCATGAAACATTTTTCCATTTTCACTATGGTGCCTTACAGCCCCCCTTCACCCTCATGGTCTCACCCCTCATCGGCCCTGACCACCCTCCCTGTAAATTTGAATACCACACCCCAATTTTAATTCCTGGGGAAAACACTGCATGCAAGGTCTGCATGGGCCACATGCATGGACCCAGCCCCTCCTGAGGACCCCCCTTCCTCAAGCAGGCAGGACCGAGCTGACCCACTCATGAGTGGGAGTCACTTTCTGATGGCTGAGCTGGTAGGACGCTGTCCGGGCTTGACTGGCTGGTTGAATGGGCAGGACCATGCACCCTGCAGTGTGTAGCATGGGGCCCAGCAGGTGGAAGAGCCTGTGGGGAGGGTATTTCCTGGCTCTGACCAACACTCCAGCCCCCAGCTCTTCATTCAGCTTAGAAATTCACTTTATTTTATGCTGTGTTCCCATGATCAGCTTTGACACAAGCCCCTTGAGCTGCACGGGCCAGTGCATCTAGGGTGACCAGACATCCCGCCACTAAGGGCTTTGTCTTATATACGCAACTGTACCCTCCCCCATGAGAAAAAAATGTCCCAATTTCCCACACTTGCTATCTGCTCGCCCGAAGTGCGGCCTATGGAGCAATGGGCTCAGGCTCTTGGCACACTCAGGCGGACGTCTCTTTGTCAGTTACACTTAACTCACTACATCCTGCTCTTAGGCTTTTCTTCATAACCACACAGGCCAAAACCCTTTATTATCGTTGTTATTCGTGTAAATGCAAGTACAGATTCTGGAGCCCAGTTCTGCAGCATCGGGAGGGACGGGGGAACTCTGCAGCCTGTGAACAGGTGGGGCCTGGTAGGGGCCTTTGGGGGAGAATCCCCTCCAGGGACTGGCTCTGGCTCCCTGCTCCACAAAGGCACCGCGCACCCCCGTGGCTGAACGACCAGGGAAGGGGAGAGGGGGCCTGTCCTGCACATGGTTGTGATGTGGGGTCTGTGCCCGCTGCACCCCTGGGCCCTGTATGGCAGCACGCAGGAGAGAGCAGCCGCATGGGCAGCCTGCATGGCCCAGGGGAGGCTGCTGCGTGGGTCAGGCCGGCTGCTCGCCCGTGCTGGGACAGGGAGGGGCCGGGCGGAGCTGGGCAGAGATGCGGGGAAGCAGCGAGTTGATTTGTGTGCCGGGCAGCCCAGCAGGGTACCGTGGTCTCCCATCCCACCAGGTTCGCTGGCTCCTCACAGGGAGGTCGTTTTATTCTCCTTCAGCTCCTCCTCATTGTCCTCCTCCAGCACCAGGTTGTCGTAGGGGTTTGAGACCGTCCTGCTGAACAGGAAAGACAGCGAGGAAATATGGGGTCCCAGGGCAGGGCTTGGGAGGGGGGTGAATGGGCAGGTCCCTGGGACGACGGGTGATGCTGAAACTGTGTTCGTATCCCTCGGGGTAATGGCCGCTCGCTGGCTCCCCGGGCCCCGCTCCCACGTGTTCAAAGCACAGCTTGCCTTGCCCACACTGGGGCTTTAACACGTTCGTTAGAATCCCCCATGGACACGGCGCTTGGCAGAGCCGGGCCAGTCACTGGCTATGCGGCGGGCGCCCTGAACAGTGGGGCATTGAGGTGCCTCCGGGAAGGGAATCGTCAATCATGGGAGGGGGTGACCGCCGCAGAGCCAGGGAGCCAGCTGGTCGCTGTCCAATGAGCTCCATCTGCCTGTTCCCATCCCAGCAAGCCAGTGGCTACCTAGTGCCTCCCATTTGCCACTGCACTGCTGGCCACAGCGGGGATGGAACCCAGAGCCTCCTGCTCCATAAAGCTCCACCCCGAGCAGCAGGAGGATCCTCACTAGCCATTAGCAGTATAGGGTGCATGACACACAGCTGAGCAATCCCAGTTCCCATCAGCTGCAAAATCCAGCTGTGTGGAGATCTCCCCTCAGAGAAGGCACCTGCTTGTCACGGTTCCCACTGAGGAGCTGAGACAGGCACTGTGAGCGGCCCTCACCTTTTATATCTACCCAGCCCACTGCGCACCCACGAGCATCTGCAGGTACCCACACACATACACGAGCACGAGCACACGCAGGCATACACCTGAGCACATACACACGAGTATGCACACAAACACACACACACAGGTGTTGCTGCCGGGAGCCAAGCTTGCTTAGTGGCTGGGGCCCTGCTGGCTGCTTGGCCTCTACTCCCAGCTCTGCTGCCAATTCCCTTCCCTGCCTTCATCACCTTTGTCATGCCTGTGAGTGCCCTGGGCAGGGCTGGCTCTGCGTGGGTGTCCCTGGCATACAGGGCATCTGAGCTCACTTGGGACCTCTAGATGTTACAGACGCTCCTGTTGCCGGGAGATGCGTGTCCAAGCCACGGGCAGAGCCCATTTCATAGGGCCAATAGGCACAACATATGGCAGGGCAGGGTATTCATGGGGGTCCCCAATTGGGAGGGATCCAGCCAGAGCCCTTATCTGGCCCCATCCCATCGGCCTGGGGCACCCCACAGTCGCCAACATATTCGCCCTCACAGCCCCTGTGGGGCAGGGCAGGGTCGTTACCCCCTTGTACAGATGGGGACTGAGGCCCAGAGAGGTCTGGCCCAAGGGAGGGTGTAGCAGAGCCGGGAATTATAATCTGATTGCCAGGCCGGCACCTGACCACTAGGCCACCCTTCCTCCCAGGCCCAGCTGCACCTCCCCAGAGCGGTGAGGTCAGGGTTCGCTGTCAGGGCTGGGAATTACCACATGAGGCAGGCACCAGGAGCTCTTACACTGATGCCAAGTCCAACCGCGACGGGTCCTGCCCTGCCTTCCCCTCCATCTCCAAGCGCAGGAGGCCAATCCGATCCACGCACAGGGAAGGCCAGGGACTCGCCCCAGGCCATGCGGCAGAGCCAGGAACATCGGCCACCCATGCTGCTCACTTGGCCACCAGCCCACACTGCCTCCTCCCCGCACTGGCTGAAGTGAGCACCAGGAGAGCGGGCGCTGCTCAGCCCTGCCCTGCCACCAGAGTCATTGTAGCCAGTGAAAATGGGGGGGCATAAACCCCACAGAACCCCCAAAATGTCGCTGCGCCGGGGCTGCAGCCAGAGAGGCGGACGCTCTACCTGGATTGGGCAGGTTCTTCCAGCGGCTCCTCCTCGTTCCTGAGAAAAGAGCAAGGGGGACAGGGAGTCAGAGGGCGCCATGCAGCGGGGGAGGCGGGGGGCCTGGGGAGCCCCAGCCAGCGCCAACAGGAGGCTTCCCCCTGACTTCAGCGAGCCTTGGTACCACGTAGCCGCTGTCCCCAAGGCAGCGGGGCCCCCGTCCAGCTCTGGATAAAGAATGCGCCCGTCCCAATGCCCAGTCGAGCGCTCAGAAGTGCAGCTGGTGGACCCCTTTTTGTCTGAGCCAGGGTCCACAAGCAACTGTCCGTTTTGCTGAACTTTCTTGATTTCCCAGCGGGAAAATGGATGTTTCCGTGCCTGGCTGCCCACCAGTGGCTCTTGTCCGCTTTCACTCTCTGCCAGAGAAACTGTCAGAAGCCCCCAAGGGCAAAGAGCCCAGGTGCTCAGCCGTCCCCTCAGAGCTCTCTGCCTCGCCAGCTCCCACAGCTGTGGGTTGGCCAGGGGTGAGTGCCCCCAATTGCTGCCTCTCCAGCCCAGGGGAGGGGTCAGTTTCATGAGTGAAATTGACAAGAGCCATCCAAGCCAGCTGAAAAATACAAACATTTTCCCATGAAGGTATTTCTGTTTTCCCGTCAGCTGTGCTTGAATTAAGACATGCCAGCGCAACAATCGGCCAGGCCAGGCCACCTTAATTCAGCCCCCTTGCTAACGGCACACAGGAGCCAGCTCTCGGGGGTCTCTGTCCAGTGTCTTACACACACGAAAAGAGCCATTCTCCTCTTTCAGGCCTCTGCCTCCTTCACTGTCCGTCCGGGACGCTGAATGAGGCAGGGGGTCCTGGAGGGCAAACAGCGCATCATCCGGTTGGGAAAGACTGTATTGTCATTAGAGCTGGCTTGGTATTTTTCAACAAAATGGTGGTGAGGGCGGGCTGGGGGGGTGTTAGAAACGGCCAACTCATCAAAACCAAAATGTTTCACAGAAACGTTTCCGTTTTGACAAACTTTCAGGGAAAGTGTCTTGGGTCCAGGCTGGAATTTCTGGCTAGGGAGCAGCCCTCACCCCAATGTGAAGGCTAGCTTAGTGGGGCGGGGGTGCTTATCTGTGATGGAGGAGAGCCAGGTGCGACGAACTGGGACTGTTCTTAATGTTTCCTCTGAATATTGTGGGGGTGCCTCAGTTTCCCCTAGTCAGTTCTTAAGTATCTAAGTGGTGGGGTAAGGGTGTATAATCACTGCAGAGCCCTAGAGGGCAGGTGTGTGCAGGAGTCTGGACACAGAGGATGGCCGACACCCTGTTTCCTGGCAACTGATGGCCTGGGCCTTTCCCCCCTGCAAGGTGAGAGCTAAAGGGTTGGAGAACAAAGGACTCAGGTGACCTCCTGGCCCAGGAAAGGAACAAAGCCCAGAGGAGGAGGGGCTGGAGGGAGTTTCAGTTTGAGGCTGGCTGGGACATGGAGTGAAGGGCAGACGTGGTTGTCTGGCTCACTGCCCCCCAAAATGGACCCCGCTGAGGGGTCCCGTTCTCTGCACCTACAAGGTCTGTTTTAGACCATGTTCCTGTCGTCTAATAAACCTCTGTTTTACTGGCTGGCTGAGAGTCACGTCTGACTGCGAAGTTGGGGCGCAGGACCCTCTGGCTTCCCCAGGAGCCCCGCCTGAGCGGACTCGCTGTGGGAAGCCAGAGGGTCCTGCGCCCCAACTTCGCAGTCAGACGTGACTCTCAGCCAGCCAGTAAAACAGAGGTTTATTAGACGACAGGAACATGGTCTAACACAGAGCTTGTAGGTGCAGAGAACCGGACCCCTCAGCGGGGTCCATTTTGGGGGGCAGTGAGCCAGACAACCACGTCTGCCCTTCACTCCATGTCCCAGCCAGCCTCAAACTGAAACTCCCTCCAGCCCCTCCTCCTCTGGGCTTTGTTCCTTTCCTGGGCCAGGAGGTCACCTGAGTCCTTTGTTCTCCAACCCTTTAGCTCTCACCTTGCAGGGGGGAAAGGCCCAGGCCATCAGTTGCCAGGAAACAGGGTGTCGGCCATCCTCTGTGTCCAGACTCCTGCACACACCTGCCCTCTAGGGCTCTGCAGTGATTATACACCCTTACCCCACCACTTAGGTACTTAAGAACTGACTAGGGGAAACTGAGGCACCCCCACAATATTCAGAGGAAACATTAAGAACACCATGACACCAGGGTCAAGTCCCTGCTCCAAATTAGGCAGAACAGGGACCTACAGCTGGGATTCCCACATCCCAGGGAAGTGCCCGCAGCAGTGGGCTATTCTGGGTGGGGCCACTCTCTTGGGTGGTTTGGGGTGACAAATTTGGAAAGGTTTCGTTCTCATTCTGACATGGAATGAGAACAAATCCGGCACTTTGCCATTTTCTGCTACCTGAAATTCTCATTTCTGACCAGCCGTACCCCCGGTGTGAATGCTCCAGGGGGATGAAGTTAAATAAAAGCAGAAACTGCATCATGCATGATCATAACAATCGTCCCCCAGAGAGCCACAAACAGGGCTGCCACCCAGGACCTTTAGATCCACAGCACAGATCCTCTGCTACTTAAACTTAAGGAGTAGGGAAGCTAGCTGAGGTAGTAGGTTGTTATCCTCCATCTGGACCAGTCATGTGAGGGCACCTGCTAGTGGCTCACACAACTATTTACAAGCCAGAAGAAGAATGAAGGGAAGCTGGAATGGTGGGTGCTGCTCCTGGCTCTCCAAAGGAATATCATCTAGATCAGGGGTTCTCAGTCCATGGATCGGGACCCGAAATTGGGTCGCCAGAATGTTTGAGAGGGTGGCCTGGCAGCTCCTGGCAGCTCACCCCCTGCTCCAGCACTGCAACTCCGGGGTTCCAGGGTCACTCGGGTTTGGCCCAGCTGTCATGACGCCGGGAGCCCGGGCAGGCCAAATCTGAGCGAGTGAAACTGCCATCCCGTGAGCCGGGGCACAGCTCCACTCACACCAGTCAGGGGCACGGGGCCAAATCTTGCAACCCCCAGAGCTGAGAGCCAAGCCCGGGCAGCCCCACAGCACAGCACTGTGGGGTGAGTGCTGGGGCGGGGCAAGATCCAACTGAAACCACCCGGGGCCTCCACCCCCGGCCTATTTACTGGGTCACACAAGTCATAGCCATTTACAGAGGGGTCGTGAGCCCACAAAGGTTGAGACCCCTGGTCTCGTGTGTGCAGACACCACAGCCAAGCATTTCCATTCAGGCTGGTTGCTCGGAAAGGCCAGTCGCTGTGTGGGTGACACTCGACTAGAGACGGCTCTGCCTGATGTTCCCCCTCCGCAAAACAGGACGGGGCCTGGTACTTGCCTGCCTCTGACAGGTGCTGTGACGTGCACAGAATTATTAACTGAGGCTGGGGGAGAGACAGGACTAGAATCCACCGTGTCCTGCTGGCTCCCTCCCAGCCCGCCTTCCTGCTGCCGCTTGTCCAGAGCTCAGGCTCTGTGAGCCTGGAGCACGTTCAGTGCAGCTGGAATGGTTAGAGACTTCAGCAGCGAGCTTCCTGCAAGCTCTCCTGAGCATGTGCAAATGGCAAAAACTTGGCCAAAGCCGGATGAGTTTTCATGGGCTCAGCAAAAGGCACCTCGCTGAACCAAGGATCGTACCCCTGCCAGGTGTTTATGTTCCTGTGCCAGAGCATGGAGGCGCTGGAGTTCTTCAAAGGAACGGGCAGGAAGGACCCTGGCAAAACCACCTAATTTCCCCAACCTTGTTCTCAGAAAGGCTGGACTGTATCAAGCCCGACACTGAGACCCAGCTGGAAAATTTCAGCCCAAACTGGTAAAATTTGTCAACGTTATGAGCAGCTGAAAACAGGGGCTGATAATGGAAAACATTAGGCCACCTTCACTACAGGTGGCACTGCCCATTTTGCCTGCAATAGCCTGGCGCAGCAGGGACTTGGTACTTTGTACACACTCTGTGCCCCGTGCTCCCTGAGGCAGCAGTACGAGCAGAATGCAGAGCCCAGGTGTGTCCTGATATGTGGAACGAGCCACAGATAAGCACCAAACTGCTGATTCCAGCCCTGGAGACACCAGAGGGGAGGGTGAACTTCACCAGGCAGCGGGCTCCACTCCCAAGATGACAGGGAGCTGATGCATTGTGCCCTGTGACAACACATTTTGTTCAAGGATCTCAAAAATGTTTTACAAATATGATTAGCGATCGCATAGAGCGTCCCGGTGCTGTGTGGACATTGCCTACAGCACCCATTCTCCCAGCCTCCTGGGGGGCAAGAAGCTCTGTTACGCTCTTCATATAGATGGGGAAACGGAGGCACAGAGCGGGACAGGCACCTGCCCACAGCAAGTAAAGTCATTTGCCCCAGGCATGTCACTAGCACAGCTAGGAATGGAACCGAGGAGTCCTGACTGCCTGCCCACCCTGCTCCAACCACTAGATCCCACTCCCCTCCCAGAGCTGGCAGGAGAACCCAGGAGTCCTGACTCCCAGCCCCTGCCCCCGCAACCTACACTAGTCTAACCAGCACTGCCTGCCGGTCACAGCTCTTTGTGGTCTCAGACCACCCCAGTCAGTGACAGTGGAGAGCAGGTGAGGGGGCCAGAGGGCCCAGGAGAGCGGCAGGCGCTCTGCACCACGCAGGATTGGGCCGAGGGGAGGGTCTTGTGGCCTATGCCCCGTCAGACAGGGAGCCCACCTGCGCTTCTTGTAGCACCAGACTCTGTTGATGATCATCAGCATGACAATGATGAAGAGGAAGACCACGACGGCCGTCAGCCCCACCAGCCAGGGCTGCAGCGTCCTGGAGCCCGCAGTGGTGCCCTGCACTGCGCCTGCGAAGCCAAAGGGAAAGACTCGTTCTGGAGAGGGCCTGGAGAGGGAGCTGCAGCTGGATCGGGGGAAGCTGGTGCCCAAGGGGGGTCCCTGGATTGCTTCAGTGATTGCCTCAGGGGCTTCAGCCTCCAGCTCTACTCATGGGCCGCAGTAGTGATCTGCGGGGACTGACCCTCCCAGGGTGTCTCCAGCACCCCACAGCCCTGCTTGCTCCAGCAGTCCCAGCCCTGCAGACTTCCCAAAGCCCCCCACCCCCCAGCACAGAGATGAGGCCAGGGAGCCCGTGCCTGGGGCCCAGAGAGGCAGGGACGGGCCCGGTTCAGACCCATTTCCTGCTCCCCTCCTGCCAGGCTGCCCACCCCATGCTCTCCCACCCCCCACCTCGGTCTCAGCTGGGCGGGGGCGTCCCTACCGTCCTGGGCCTGCGAGGAGGCGATGAAGAGCAGGGAGAACAGAACAGCGCGCAGAGGAGACATGATGCCCGGCTCACGCGGTGGCTGCCTGTTCCCGGGCACCAGGTGCTGTCCCAACCCAGGGGCGGCACGGGGATTGCGTGAGGCTAGCGGCTGTCCCAGCAGACAGAGCCCACAGCCAGTGTGGGGAACAGCCCGTCTGATGGCTCAGGGACGCCAGCCAGTGGGTTTATTGTGCTCAAGAGGGCAAATGCCAACTTGTGTTTTAAAGGTACCATGGCAACCAGATTCCTTTAACCCTTTGCAGGCAACCGAGACAGAGGAGGAAGCAGAGAAAATCCCAGGTTCCAGGCCAGGCCCTGCACAGAGAGCTGGCTGAAATTTTTCAGGCAAATCGTTTATTTGCTGCTTAACGCCAGCTCAGCCAACCCGAAATGTGCCATGCATGTGACACGGTCAGTTCCGGCCGGAAAACACTCTGCAGGCCAACCAACTGGGCAGCGTTTGTCCTAGCCAGTGCGGGGCACGGCCCAGGATACTGGAGACCCCCATCTGAGCTGCCCTGAGGAGCGAATGGGGGCTGTCCATGCCAGACCCCCGGGGGAGGCAAAGCCACTCCCTCTAGCTGCTCACACAGTCCCCTCCTCCCAGCCCTGTGCACCCCGCTGGTCAGGCGGAGCCAAGCGGCCAGCTCTGCTCCTGAGCCCCAGGGGCAGGTGGCAGGGACAGGCCCTGGCTCTGTAGCTCAAGCGGCAGCCGCTCATGCTCTTCGCCCCCGAGGTCCCCGGTTCAATACCCAGGGGGCTGGCGAGGTAGCAGCCACCCTCGGGTGCTGTACCCCTCCTCCCACCAGGGGAGCCGCAAAGAGGTGACTGCTGGGGGGGACAGCTCAGCTCTCCAGGGAGCGGGGGCCTTTCACCACCCTGGGTTCATGTGACGCATCGATTGTGCTAAACATTAATGGTGTTATCTGGGTGCCCTGGGGTGACTCACGCTGGCCAGAGACTGAGTGCCAACTTCCCTTAGCGATGCCCGGTTAGCGCCCCTCACTTGTGCATGCAAACCCCACTCAGCGTTCGTCACGCTGATCGTGGTGTGGCCCCCTGGGAACAGAGCAAACAGACCCGTCGGGGGCAACGGTCGAACCCAGCAGCGGCATGATCCAGGGGTGGGGAAGTGCCGCAGAGGGGATCAGCTCGGGGGGCAGGGGAGGAGAGGGACAGAGGAGCAGGAGTGGGGTGAAGCTGAACAAACAGCCAATCAGCAGAGGAAGTCCAATCAAAACAAAGCCATAGACACACACACACCCCAGCTATGGAGGGTTTCCCCCTTCGCACCCAGGCCCACGGTGATGCCCCCTTTGGGGCACCAAGTCTGCAGCCAAGGGATGGCACGTGCTGCCCCCTTTGTCTGTCCCCCCTCTCCCCATATGTTCTCCCAGCCCGTGGGCCCCTTGGTTTGGGGGCTGAGTCTTCAACTGTGGGCCAAGGGCAATGGGAGGTGGCAGCCGGCCCTGGGGAGCTCAGACCCATCCCTGCGGCAGGAAGCTGTGCCCCTTGGGGAGGGGGGTGGCATGGGGGCAGACAGCCAGCCAGCCCGCTGCAGTTTGGACTTTGATGTGGCCGCCGAGTGCCCCGAGGTAGCCATGCCAACGGTGCCAAAGTACAGTCAGAAATAAACGCTGGGCGTCTTCCGAGCATCCCGCCCCTTTGGGAGGAGTTGGCCTCTGGCCCATGCTGGCACTGGGGCCAGGGCATCTCATCACAGGGAGGCAGGGGGAAGTGCTGGGACTTGCATCCCACATCACCAGGAGCAAAGGGCAAACTTCTGGTCCCACTGAGGCCAATGGGCATTTGGCCACTGGCTGGCCGGGAAGCAGTATCTTCCGGCCAAGCGACACCCCCTCCCCCAGAGCAAGCCCCATGCACCTGGCTCCTGCTTCTGGGGCAAAGCCCAACCTGGAGCCCTCGTGGAGTATCTCCCCTTTGGTTATTCCTGGAAGGGTCTTTCCCCTGCAACAGGCTGGTACAGACAGTAAGGTTGCCAACTTCCTAATCACACAAAACCCAAAACCGAACACCCCTGCTCTGCCCCTTCTCTGAGGCCCTGTGACGAAGCGGGACTGTTCTTAATGTTTCCTCTAATATTGTGGGGTGCCTCAGTTTCATCCGATGAAGTGAGCTGTAGCTCACGAAAGCTTATGCTCAAATAAATTGGTTAGTCTCTAAGGTGCCACAAGTCCTCCTTTTCAGTTTCCCCATGCAGTTCTTTAGTATCTAGGTGGTGGGATAAGGGTGTATGATCGTTGCAGAGCCCTAGAGGGCAGGTGTGTGCAGGGGTCTGGACACAGAGAATGGCCGACACCCTGTTTCCTGGCCACTGATGGCCTGGCCCTTCCCCCCTGCAAGTTGAGAGCTAAAGGGTTGGAGAACAAAGGAATCCGGTGACCTCCTGGCCCAGGAAAGGGACAAAGCCCAGGGGAGGAGGGGCTGGAGGGAGTTTCAGTTTGAGGCTGGCTGGGGACATGGAGTGAAGTACAGACGTGGTTGTCTGGCTCACTGCCCCCCAAAATGGACCCAGCTGAGGGGTCCTGTTCTCTGCACCTACAAGGTCTGTTTTAGACCATGTTCCTGTCATCTAATAAACCTCAGTTTTACTGGCTGGCTGAGAAGTTGGGGGACAGGACCCTCTGGCTTCCCCAGGACCCCGCCTGGGTGGACTCGCTGTGGGAAGCGCACGGAGGGGCAGAGGATGCTGAATGCTCCGAGGTCAGACCCAGGAAGGTGGAAGCCATGTGAGCTTCTTGCCCTGGAGACAGGCTGCTCTCAGAGAGGAGACTTCACCAGAGTCCTGCCTGGCTTCGTAGGGAGCAGTTCCAGAGCATCGCCCAGGGACTCCATGACAACTGGTGTTAGCGGTGGGATGTACTGCACCCCATGGATGGCACTTCCTGCAGTAACTGACTGGGGAGCAGTAAAACAAAGGGGGATTGACAAGGACCAGGCGTGCTGAAGGCTCAGAGAGGAGCGCTTTCGGGGGGTGGTTAACCCCTGGGAATGTGTGACCAGCGAGAAGGACTGTGCAGTAATGGGGTCCCCCTGGGAACTGCGGTGAGCAGTCTCGGGGGCAAAGGAGCCTGCAGCTTGTCCCTGGGAGAGAGAAGGACTTTCGCAGTAACAGCATTCCCCTGGGGATTGCAGCGAATGGTCCCGGGCCGGAGGAGTCTGCAGCTCGATGCTGGCAAAGAGGTGGTGACCTCGAGAAGGGCTGGCACACTAGGCGTTCTCCCTGGAAACCATGGGGAGCTGAGAGCACACAGGCCTGTGAGTCCATGACAACTTGGGAAGAGCGGAGTGATGGCTTGTCACCATCTCCTTAAGAAGGACATTGTAACCCTGTGCAGAAAGGAAGGGTTGAGCATTGGAAAGTTCACCAAAGCACAGTTAATCATGCAGCTGGAGGAGGATGACCAGGAGATTCCTGACCCAAATGGGGCTATAGCAGGATCTGGGAGCAGCTGGAGTAGTAGCCAGGCATCCCCAAGACTCCTGTCCCCGACCAGACGGGGGTCTTCACGATCGGGTTCCCCATCAGGGGATTGGAGATGGATGGGATTGGAGCTGAGTCCGAGAGAGCAAGAGGACTGTGAGAGACGCGAGAGCCTGAGAAAGAGCTGCAGAAGCAGCAGCAGCATGAACTGGCGGTGGGGAACGGAGAGGTAAAGGGGACCTCCCAGGGGTGAGTGGGGATAGACCCCGGGCGGCCAGTTCTGCAGGGAACCTCAAGACTAAATTGCTGCCCCTGGTTAAGGAGGGGCGGAGAGATGTGGATGCCCACCTCGCTGCCTTTGAGCAGGCTGGCGATTTGAACCAGGGGGACCCTGCAGAAAAGCCCCGGTATCTAGCTCCCTTGCTGGGTCCCAAGGCCGTAGACTCCGTCAGCCAGATGGGTGGGCAGATGGACAGGCTCCCACTCCTGGCCCCGGCCTATATGTCTGTGTGGAGTCTCTTGGGCTCAGGCCCATTGGACCCCCAGTGGGAGCGGAAGGTGATAGTCAATGGGGAGACATTCCTGGGGTGGCGAGATCCTGGGTCAGAAAAACTGTTGTCAGGCGCTGGGTGGTGCAGGCTCACCAGATGCTGAAGGGCTGTGTGACCTGGGTGAGGGTCCCAGGGATGAAGCCCCTCGCCCTGCCTATTGCCCAGATCCCTGTGCAGACACAGGAGGGGTGGAGCTGGCTGGTTGTTGGGGTTCTCCAGCATATCAGCTCTGAGCTGCTGTTGGGGGGTGACTGTGTCTCTTTGGGACCGGATCCAGGCCCTGCTCCTGCAACAGCCAAGGATTTGAATTTGAATTCAGGGAACCAATTGACTAAGATGGAAATTGTCAGTGAAAATGCAAATGACCTTGCTGGCAGGGGGAGGAGCAGCCTGGCTCAGGCTACCTGCCTGCCTGTAACCAGACCCCTGGGGCTGGGTGGGACAAAGAGATGCTCCTCGCCCCCTTGCACACCTGAGAGGGGGCTCACACTGGCTCTGATGCAGTGAGGAAAGCAGCGAGCTCGCTGCCTGCTCGCACTGGGTAGCAAGGGCAGCGCTGAGCACAGTGGGAGCTGAGACCCCAGCTGAGTGGGGGGACCCACAGGCAGGGCAAGTCGGCTACCAACCTGGTCCAGAGGTGCTGCTGGGAAGTGAGTCCACAGCAAGGATGGAGCTACCAGGGACAGGGCTCAGCGGGGCTGTGACCCCAGGGCCAGCCAGCGAGAGGGAAGACTGGGGAGCTGAGTCTGCAGAGCAGAACAGCTGGGTAGTTAATCTCTCAAGAATGCAGGGGATGGCAGGTCTACTCTCATCTCTAGACACTTTGGATAGGACTTGTAGTCTCTCAGTGAATTGAACATCTAGTCCCTTGTGGAAGCAGAGGTTGGTGAGGGAAGGACAACAGAGCTTTGAGAGCACAGCTTGTAAAAGGGAACCTGAGAAGGGTAACTGCGATTTGCTGGAAGTAGCTCAGGGTAGTGAGAAGAGCAGCAGGTTATCTGTTGGGAGTGGCAAGGTGTCATGGAGTGTGGGGGAGTCCAGGCCCTGCACCCCTCTTCCCAGGATTCACTGAGACTCTCAGCCAGCCAGTAAAACAGAAGGTTTATTGGACAACAGGAACACAAACCAAAACAGAACTTGTGGGTACACCCAGGACCCCTCAGTCAAGTCCTTCTGGGGGAGCAGGGAGCTTAGACCCCAGCCCTGGGGTTCCCTGTGTTCCTCCACCCAGCCCCAAACTGAAACTAAACCCTCCTACAGCCTGTCTTCGCATTCCTGGGCAGAGGTGTTACCTCCCCCTCCCCTTCCTGGCTCAGGTGACAGGCTCTCAGGTCTCCCATCCCCAGGGCACATTCCCAGGTCAACACTCCCCCCTCCCTGCTGGGTCACATCATCACACAAGGTGCCTGGTAAGGAAAGTTTGGATGAGCCTAGGCAGCCTTGTGAGCTGATGGCTTTGTCTAGTCAGCAGGGTGGGAAGGTGAGGAGAGTGGAAGATGAGTGTCCCTGGACCTTACCTGTTAGCTGGGTGGAGAAGTGTGACAGTGAAGGGAATGTGCCTGTGTCTGTCAGGGGTATTGACTTGCCTATGGAGGGAGCGACTCCGGTCTCCAAGCAGTTGTCTGTTACCAGCCTTGTGTGCTGGGACCAGGGAAATGAGATCCCAAGCTGTGTGTCTGGGAAAGGAGAAAGTGTGTCTGGCTCTTCTTTGTCTGTGGAGCAGACAGAAGGGGCCTTTCAGCCTGTGATGGTTGAGAATAGTGCAGTTGTCTCAGAGTTGGTTCTGGATTCAACTAAAGCCCAGGAAGAGAAGGGTCCTAAGTTTGTGTCTGCTTGGGAGAATGGCCCTGTAACTAGGTCGCATCCAGTTAGTATCTATGTAAAATCCCAGAGACCAGACAATTCTGGTGCTTGTATTTTGCCTGTTGCTAGTGTGTGGCTGGGAAAGGGTGTAGCAACTCTGTCTAATCAGGGTGAGATCCTAGCCAGGGCACAAGGAGAGCATGAAGATGATTTGCTTCTGTTACCTACTGAGGGTGTGGAAACCTGTAGCAAGAAGGAAAAGATTCCTGAACTTGTGTGTGGCAAAGGGAAGGAGAATGCTTCTAACCTTTTATCTAGGAAGTCTGTAAGTTTGCCTGAAAGGGGATTGTATAGGAATCCACCGGATGGGCCAGAGGTAATTCTGGATGTAAAGAAAGAGTCTGTTGTTGCTCAGGTAAGTGTTCCTCTAGAGCAAGCCCTAGGTGAAGAGGGTAAGGGCAGAATTTCTGTGAAGGGTGATTTGTTGCACATTTGAAAAGTCCTAGGGAAAGGAATCCTCATGGAGTCTTTGCAAGCAGTTTACTACAACTGAAGGGTGTGAAAGTGATTTAATCAAGAAAGTTTCAGTTCCTAACAGCCAGAAATTTTCGGTTGTGAATGAAGCCACTGACCTTCCTGTTGAAAGATCCAGTGTGGAGAGCTTTGAGAAAGTCTCATATGGAGTGAAAGCTGTTAAGAAAGTTACACAGTCCTGTAACCAAGTGGCTGTGTTTGGCCAGCTTGTTGGGGGGACAAGGTTGTTGAGAAAGGAATGTCTCCATGCTAGTTCTGTAAGTCCATGCTAACAGTCTGTGTCCCAGGTGAAGAGGGTGCTGGACTGCCTCAAAGAGGCAGGACTGATGGTAAAAGCTGAAAAGTGTAAGGTGGAGATAATCAGAGAGTGGCCTGTTCCCCAGACCAAGAAACAGGTCCAGGCCTTTATTGGGAAGGCGAGGTACTATTGGAGGTTTGTACCCCACGTGAGCTCCCCAGCTGCCCCATCACTGAGCTGTGTACGAAGGGGAAGCCAGACGAGCTGGTGTGGACCGAGCAGTGCCAGAGGGCTCTCTGTGCTTTGAAGGAGGCTCTAATCCAGGTCCCGGTAAATCTGATAAACCCAGACTTTGCTCAGGTCTTTATAGTGTTCACCGACGCCTCAGACACAGGGCTGGGTGCGGGGCTGATGCAAGCCAATGCTAAGGAATGGGAGAGATGCTGGGGCATCCATGGAAACGTTGGTGGGGTCGAACTTCCCCAGGTCACCGGCTAAAGTGATCCCACTCAGTTCGGTCTCGAAGGGGGGAGAGATGTGACGAAGAGGGACTGTTCTTAATGTTTCCTCTGAATAGTGTGGGGGTGCCTCGGTTTCCCCTGTGCAGTTCTTAAGTATCTAGGGGGTGGGGTAAGGGTGTATGATCGTTGCAGAGCCCTAGAGGGCAGGTGTGTGCAGGGGTCTGGACACAGAGAATGGCCGACACCCTGTTTCCTGGCCACTGATGGCCTGGGCCCTTCCCCCCTGCAAGCTGAGAGCGAAAGGGTTGGAGAACAAAGGAATCAGGTGACCTCCTGGCCCAGAAAGGGACAAAGGCCAGAGGAGGAGGGGCTGGAGAGAGTTTTGGTTTGGGGCTGGCTGGGGACATGGAGTGAAGTGCAGACGTGGTTGTCTGGCTCACTGCCCCCGAAAATGGACCCAGCTGAGGGGTCCTGTTCTCTGCACCTACAAGGTCTGTTTTAGACCATGTTCCTGTCTTCTAATAAACCTTTTGTTTTACTGGCTGGCTGAGAGTCACGTCTGACTGCGAAGTTGCGGGGCAGGACCCTCTGGCTTCCCCAGGACCCCGCCTGCGCGGACTCGCTGAGGGAAGCGCACGGAGGGGCAGAGGATGCTGAATGCTCCGAGGTCAGACCCAGTCACGGAATTATGATGTGATTGGAATAACAGAGACTTGGTGGGATAACTCACATGACTGGAGTACTGTCATGGATGGATATAAGCTGTTCAGGAAGGACAGGCACGGCAGAAAAGGGGATGGAAAAGGGGGAGTTGCGCTGTATGTAAGGGAGTAGTATGACTGCTCAGAGCCCTGGTATGAAACTGCAGAAAAACCTGAGTGTCTCTGGATTAAGTTTAGAAGTGTGAGCAACAAGGGTGATGTCGTGGTGGGAGTCTGCTATAGACCACCGGACCAGGGGGATGAGGTGGACGAGGCTTTCTTCCGGCAACTCGCAGAAGTTACTAGATCGCAGGCCCTGGTTCTCATGGGAGACTTCAATCACCCTGATATCTGCTGGGAGAGCAATACAGCGGTGCACAGACAGTCCAAGTTTTTGGAAAGGGTAGGAGACAATTTCCTGGTGCAAGTGCTGGAGGAACCAACTAGGGGCAGAGCTCTTCTTGACCTGCTGCTCACAAACCGGGAAGAATTAGTAGGGGAAGCTAAAGTGGATGGGAACCTGGGAGGCAGTGACCATGAGATGGTCGAGTTCAGGATCCTGACACAGGGAAGAAAGGAAAGCAGCAGAATACGGACCCTGGACTTCAGAAAAGCAGACTTTGACTCCCTCAGGGAACTGATGGGCAGGATCCCCTGGGAGAATAACATGAGGGGGAAAGGAGTCCAGGAGAGCTGGGTGTATTTTAAAGAATCCTTATTGAGGTTACAGGGACAAACCATCCCGATGTGTAGAAAGAATAGTAAATATGGCAGGCGACCAGCTTGGCTTCACAGTGAAATCCTTGCTGATCTTGAACACAAAAAAGAAGCTTAACGGAAGTGGAAGATTGGACAAAGGACCAGGGAAGAGTATAAAAATATTGCTCGGACATGCAGGAGTGAGATCAGGAAGGTCAAATCAAACCTGGAGTTGCAGCAAGCAAGAGATGTTAAGAGTAACAAGAAGGGTTTCTTCAGGTATGTTAGCAACAAGAAAGAAAGTCAAGGAAAGTGTGGGCCCCTTACTGAATGAGGGAGGCAACCTAGTGACAGAGGATGTGGAAAAAGCGAATGTACTCAATGCTTTTTTTGCCTCTGTCTTCACGAACAAGGTCAGCTCCCAGACTACTGCACTGGGCAGCACAGCATGGGGAGGAGGTGACCAGCCCTCTGTGGAGAAAGAAGTGGTTCGGGACTATTTAGAAAAGCTGGATGAGCACAAGTCCATGGGGCTGGATGCGCTGCATCCGAGAGTGCTAAAGGAGTTGGCGGATGTGATTGCAGAGCCATTGGCCATTATCTTTGAAAACTCATGGCGATCGGGGGAAGTCCTGGACGACTGGAAAAAGGCTAATGTAGTGCCCATCTTTAAAAAAGGGAAGAAAGAGGATCCTGGGAACTACAGGCCAGTCAGCCTCACCTCAGTCCCTGGAAAAATCATGAAGCAGGTCCTCAAGGAATCAATTCTGAAGCACTTAGAGGAGAGGAAAGTGATCAGGAACAGTCAGCATGGATTCACCAAGGGCAAGTCATGCCTGACTAATCTAATTGCCTTCTATGATGAGATAACTGGCTCTGTGGATGAGGGGAAAGCAGTGGACGTGTTGTTCCTTGACTTTAGCAAAGCTTTTGTCACGGTCTCCCACAGTATTCTTGCCAGCAAGTTAAAGAAGTATGGGCTGGATGAATGGATTATAAGGTGGATAGAAAGTTGGCTAGATTGTCGGGCTCAATGGGTAGTGATCAATGGCTCCATGTCTGGTTGGCAGCCGGTATCAAGTGGAGTGCCCCAAGGGTCGGTCCTGGGGCCGGTTTTGTTCAATATCTTCATAAATGATCTGGAGGATGGTGTGGATTGCACCCTCAGCAAGTTTGCAGATGACACTAAACTGGGAGGAGAGGTAGATATGCTGGTGGGTAGGTATAGGATACAGAGGGCCCTAGACAAATGAGAAGATTGGGCCAAAAGAAATCTGATGAGGTTCAATAAGGACAAGTGCAGAGTCCTGCACTTAGGACGGAAGAATCCAATGCACCCTACAGACTAGGGACCGAGTGGCTGGGCAGCAGTTCTACAGAAAAGGACCTAGGGGTTACAGTGGATGAGAAGCTGGATATGAGTCAACAGTGTGCCCTTGTTGCCAAGAAGGCCAATGGCATTTTGGGATGTATATATAGGGGCATTGCCAGCCCATCGAGGGACGTGATCATTCCCCTCTATTCGACATTGGTGAGGCCTCATCTGGAGTACTGTGTCCAGTTTTGGGCCCCACACTACAAGAAGGATGTGGAAAAATTGGAGAGTCCAGCGAAGGGCAACAAAAATGATTGGGGGACTGGAACACATGACTTATGAGGAGAGGCTGAGGGAACTGGGATTGTTTAGTCTGCAGAAGAGAAGAATGAGGGGGGATTTGATAGCTGCTTTCAACTACCTGAAAGGGGGTTCCAAAGAGGATGGATCTAGACTGTTCTCAGTGGTAGCTGATGACAGAACAAGGAGTAATGGTCTCTAGTTGCAGTGGGGGAGGTTTAGATTGGATATTAGGAAAAACTTTTTCACCAGGAGGGTGGTGAAGCACTGGAATGCGTTACCTAGGGAGGTGGTGGAATCTCCTTCCTTAGATATTTTTAAGGTCAGGCTTGACAAAGCCCTGGCTGGGATGATTTAGTTGGAGATTGGTCCTGCTTTGAGCAGGGGGTTGTACTAGATGTCCTCCTGAGGTCCCTTCCAACCCTGATATTCTATTATTCTATGATAAGCCGTGTCAGCTTCTTGCCCTGGAGACAGGCTGCTCTCAGAGAGAAGACTTCACCAGAGTCCTGCCTGGCTTCGTAGGGAGCAGTTCCTGAGCATCGCCCTGGGACTCCGTGACAGGGGCCGATTCAGGGCGGACTCCCACAGCCCTGTCTGAGAACCGAACCCAAACCTGCATCTGGCTCCAACTGTGCTCAGCTCTCTCGCAAACCTGGCCTCCTTGCCCAGCTGTCTACATCGTCATCCAGGCAGCCAGGGCAGAACTGGGCAGCATAATCCCCATACACAGCGCTCCGGCCGTGGGGTGGGCAGGGGAGTGGAAGGGTTGCCCTGCACAGGCTGGCCTGGCTAACCCCAGGGCGGGCAATGGAGTCCCAACCCCCCCCCCCCAACCACCACCCTTAAGTGCCCCAGATGGAGTCCTAGGGGTCCAAGGGTCTTTGTGCAGAGCTTTATTGACCAAAATGTTCTCCCCCAAGGGCGGATTTTGTTCCCCCGAACCCAACGCGATCACTGAGAATTGGGTAACATGTCACTTACATTTGCTGATTTTTTAAAATGAAAACCATAAAACTAACGGAAGGGAGAGAAAGGCGGGGACTGTGGGGGAGGGGGCTGGGGGCTGGGAACGTTTGGCTTTCGTTTGGTCTAAACATTGGGAAAATCTACGAAGATTTCCAAACCCCCCATTTGTATTTGTTTCTTTTCCCTTTTGGTGGGAAATGCACAGCATCCGCTGGGCTGCCCTGATTGCAGGGGGAGCCCACCCCAGAGAGCAGCTGACTCTGGCCAGGCAGCCCTGAGTCCACTGGCTAACTAGCCCTGGCCTGCCCTCCCGAGAGCTATGGCGAGTGTCTCACAGTTCTCAGGGGTGCCTGGGCTTGGGAGACACCTTGCTAGCCCCAGCAGGAAGGAGTCTTGCCTGGGGTAAGCGGGTGGGAGCTAACACTACCAGCCTTTCGGCCACTTGCCCTCTCCTTTCCTTGCAAATGCATCCCCAAGGCCTTCTGGAGCATTCCCCTGTGATCCCCCTGACACTGGCTACTCATGGGTGTCCAGACCCTCTGCCTACAAAGGGAGCAGTTTGCCCAGTTTTCTAGGTCCCTGTAACCCCCCCGCTCCTTGTCATGAAACCAAAGGAGGTGTATCTAGGAAAGAGCAGAGGGACCCCTAGAAGCCAGAGAGCATGTTGGACACAAATGGATAACACACAAAGCAGGGCCTGCACTTGTGACCTGCTCCCTGTCCTACCTAACACAGTGGATGCCCCCCCCCAAGCTCCTGCCACTGCAGAGCCGGTGTCACAGGAATCAACCGTCCACGAACCTTCTGCCGAACACGCCATCTCCTCAGCCTCTCCCCACACTGTGTCCTCCTGGTGGCGACCCCCTGGCTGTTACACTGGTCCCAGTTTACCCCCAGCAGTTCTGATTGTTTGTGGCTGTTTGGGATGGGTTTCCAGTGACTGTTCTGGGATGGCGCAATGGGGGAGAATTGAGCCATGCATTACAGCACTGGCTAACTGGGGAGGGTGGCTGCTTCTGCATCACTGTATCCTGTATCACTGCCGGGCGCTGCTTTTAACCTTAACCCATATGGGCGTAAATTCCAGTGTGGTTACGTTATTCCCACGCTGGGAGTATAACCAGCACTAGGGCGCCAGCTTTTGAGAGAGAGCTCACCCGTATGGATTTGGTGTCACAAGTTGTCCAGCCTGAGACGGGAGCCACTTGTCGAAAGCAGTGAACCCTTCTGCCATGGCACTGACAGCCCAGTACGAGCAGTGGGCGCAGTGAAGCACGGGTCGAGTGGCTCCTTCTCTGCCTGCCAGTCTTGATCCTGGCTTTGGGCCCTGACAGGCTGGGCCCTGGCCTGACCAGGCCCCTCTGCCAGGGAGTCTGCATCTGCCCAGCCCCACAGGCCCATGCTGGCAGCTGGAGCTGAAGGGGCAAGTTGCCCTGCCAGCCCCATGGAGCCGCTGCCCCCTAGTGGACAGTGGAAGCCCCTCTACCCCTCTGAAGAGGCTAGATGGATGCTAAGTGCTTTAGAGACCCCAATACCCCCAGTCACGCGTCCCCTCAGCTCCCCTCCATCCCACTGTCCCCCAGGGTGCAGGACGAGTCAACGGCCCAGCCAGGATCAGACTTGGGTGCCTTAGCTCCCAGTGCCATCTGTAGGCAAAACCCTGCCTTCATGGGGACAGTGAAAGCCCTAGGGGACTGGCACTGCCCACTAGGCCTCGCTGCCCTGGCAACATTACTGAGATCAGCACAGAGCGAGCGGACCCAGAGGGGCCGTGTGAGGACTGTCAGCACAAGGGAGACAACGGGTGGGCAGGGGCCCCGAGGGGGTGTGTGGAAGGAGAGAGGGGCCAGATCTGGGAGCCAGGTCTCAGCTCTGGAAGGGGGCAGGGTCCTCGCGGGGCACACGGCCCTTCCCTTCTAGGGGGCCCACGCCAGACCCCAGAGAGCACCAGCCCAGGGTGGGGGGATTGGAGTCTGGAGCTGGATCTGCCTTTTCCAGCTCACACCCCCCTCTGGCTAAGGGGGCATGTACCATGGGCCCTGCCTGCAGTGCCTGCTCTGCCAGCCCCAGCACCCACTCCAGCAGACCCACTGCCCACAGCACCCACTCCGCTGGCCCTTCTGCCCCCACTGTCCCCATCACCCACTTGGCCAGCCCCGATGCCTGCTCTGCCGGTCCCACTGGCTGAGCTGCCCCCCGTGCCTGCGCCAAGCTGCGCCTTAGAAGAACTTCTTCCGTCGATGGGGGGTGGTGCCAGGGGGGCTTCCATCCCGGGCAGGGTGCAGGGAGCTTGGCAGCCCTGCCCCGCCATGGCGATCTCCTCCTCTCGCCTCTCCTGCACCCCCATCGCCTTCCCCACAGCGGCCCCCCCGCCGGCCTCCAGCTGCTCCTCTGGCTTCGGCCCAAAGGCCCAGTCTAAACACAGAGACATAGAGATGAGAAGGGGTATCGCCCTCGCCCGCCCTGAAATAACGCCCGGGGCAGCCTAAGGGCCCGACCTGGAAATAGCCCGGGCGCTAGGTGGCTGGGCCCAGGGCAGGCGGGTGGCTGGGCCCAGGGCAGGCGGGCAGGGCCGCCCGGCCGAGTGCTGCAGACACAGGCAGGCAATAGCCTTGGCAGATCAGTAGGTGCCTCCATGCCACAGGGCAGTGCCCTGCCCTGGGTCCCGGGCAGCGGAGGCTGAGGGGTCACTGACACTTGTTCTCATGAAGGATCCCTGGGGCTTTTCCTAGCAGCGGGTCTGGTGACCGCAGTGTCCTGCCCAAATTCCCCCAACAGCCCAGATGGACCCCGCCTTTCTTCAGCCAGCCCGGGCAGCCTCGCTGTGCCCCACCACACACTGTCACTCCTCATTGCGCTGCAACACTAACAGCTGCTCTGTCCCACCCCAGAGGGGGCTGCACCGCATTGGCGCTGGGTGCTGTACGTTCAGAGCTGGGGCGTCAGCCAAGGGGAGACGGACTGGGAGCCAACCATGGTGGGTTGAGATCGGCTACTCCTGGCACCCACGCCTCACCCACGACTAGCCTGGCATTGGCACTGAGGCTACAAGCAAAGGGATCAGTGAATGCCAACCTTGTCCTCCAAGGTCCCCAATTCCCTGGGTGGAGGCTGCCTGGCAGCCACGAGATGAGAGCAGCATTCCGCCAGCACTGATGCAGGGTACCTGGAGCAGCTGATCTCAAGCTGGGACATCCATGTCTCATTCCCCATCTCTGAGCCACCCGATCCATGCCCCAGGCCCACATCCCTGTCCACTGACTGCTCACACCCACCCGCCCCATGGGCTCTGCCCGGCACGTCCCGGGGACACTCACCAGCGAAGTCGTGCACCAGGTCCTTGATCAAGTGGCCCACGATGGCATAGGCGACGAGCCCCACAACCAATGCTGCCATCAGCAGGTACAGAACGTAGCAGGACAGGCGGACGGCGTCCAGGGCTGGGGGCTTGTAGTCTGTGTACAGGGCCTCCTCCCGCTCCGGGGTGTCCTGCAGCAAGTGCCGCCTCTCCAGCGTGCCATCAGCCGCGCCCCTGCCAGGAGCCAGGCTCCCGCTGCTGCCTGAAAAGGCCATGCCAGCCCCCGCCTGCCCTCTGAGTCTATGCAGCCCTCCTCGACGTCCCGCACTGCCCGATGCTGCCGCCCCAGCTCCTGCTGGCTGGCCCCTGGGCCCAGTTCCAGAGGCAATGCCAGGCAGCGGCTTCACACTCGGTTCCCAGGCATTGCCGCCCGTGAGATCTTGCCAGGTGGAGACGAGCGTCCGTGAACAGCCTGTAGCAGACTCCCCGGCCCCGTCACTGGGCCTGGCGGGACTCACAGCTCTTGCGACGGGGCAGGCAGCCGAAGAGCCCCGGGGTGCAGCTGGAATGCAGCAGGTGCGACCCCTGCTGGGTCAGTGGTGACTCAGATTCGGGGGCGCCAGTATTGTGGAAGGAGGGGGTCCCATCTGTCCCCGGCACCCCAACTTCTGCTCAGCAAGCCCCACGCATGGAGGAAGAAGAAAGCTGGGAGGCGCGAACTCCCCTCTCAGATGGGATCTGCAAGTTGTGCCCGGGCAGGGGGAGCCCAGGGGCCCCTCAGGCCTTTCACTACCCCCAATGGGGTCTGGGGGGACTGGACGGCCTGGGCTAAGTTCAGTGTGGCCATAAGAGGGAGGCAGTTGGGGGCGCTGTCAGGATTGCACCGACCCTTGCCTCCTGGGTGCCACGCGTGTCCCACCAGCCCCCAGCCCACAGGCCACTCCTAGGATAAGGGGATGAGCTCCCCACAGTGGCTCCCAGCACCTGGCCGGGGGAGGAGGAGGAGGAGGCTGGACCCGGGGCCTCTGGCCAGGCTTTGCGTTGGATGCACTGAGAGCAGCTGGGCAGGATTGAGCCACGTCCCCAACCCCTTCGTCTGCATCTGGCTGTGCCAGGCTCAGAACCTCTGGAAATCTTACCCCCAGGAGTGGCCAAGATGCCGCAGGGCTCCCAAGTGCCAGGCACGTCGGCCCCTGCTGCTGCCCTATGGGATCTCACACAGCCGGTGATGAGCGCTTAGCGGCTGGGGTCGGCAGACTGGCCCTGGGCTAGCGGGTCAAAGCCAAGTGCCCACAGCTCTGGGGAGGGACGGCTCCCCCCAGGCGGAGCTAATCCCTCCCAGGCTGGAATCTCCTGGACAGATGGTGTGAGACCAGCAAGGGACGTCCCTGCACAGGGAACGTCTGTTCCTGGCATTGGGCTGGGGGTGGGGGGCACAGGGGGCTCCTTTGAGGGGGTTGGGGAGGCAGCTCCGGGGCCAGCCCACCTGCCAAGCAAATGATACCAGTGAATCTGACTCCTTGGGTTTGGGGCCCTGGATCCAGCTGGTGTCCTGCTGTTGACAGGGACGCAACTGTGCCCCCCCCCCCCACAAGAGCAACTCAGTCAAAGGGCCTGGGGCTGTTCCCAGGGCGTTGATACCGAGAGCAGCTAAACCATCCGAGAGTCACCTCAGCCTCTGGCACTAATGCTCCCCGGGGGGCACGGCGGCCCCTGCCTGCGGGTCAGCTACTGGCCCAGCTCAAGGGCTGCGCCGAACATTGCCAGCGAAGTGACGTTGCCAGCATGTGCTCTGTGTCGAAGCCCAAACCATCCGTGGAGACTTCTTGGTTTCCCTGATGTGGGTGACCCGGGTTCAAGCCCCCAGGCCTTCCCCAGCCAGGCAGGGACCCAGCCCCCAGGGCGAGAGAGGGTCAGAATCTCCCCTCGCCCCCCGAAGCCAGAATGCTCAGCTGCACAGTCTGGGTCGCAGAAACAGTTGAAGGGCTTCGGCCCCATCCCCCTGCGGAACAACACTACGGAGAACTGTCCCCTTCAGCCGGCTCCCGACCACCCCAGGATCCCCGGCCCTACCAGACACCGGCTCCACCCAGCCCATACCCAGCACAGCCCCAATACATGCCCCCCTCAATACCCAGCAACCCCGCTGGCCACAGCACTTTCCTTTGCCAGTCTCTTGCCCATCCGATGCCATTGGCATGGCTCTTCCAGCCCCCCCTGCCCACCCAGTGCATTGGCCCCTGGTAGGACACACGCTTCCCCTCCCAGGAGCTGGGCAGGCTGCGGGTCTTTGCCCCACTCCCACCCGAGCGAAGTGCAGCAGCCGCATTAGAGGGTTTAGGAAATAAGAGGATTGAGGGAGAGTGACTCACAAAGGGCTTTTGCTGAGGAAAAAGCATCTGTGAACAAACCGGACACAGCTGCTGGCCTGGGAGCAGCCGGGAAAGAAGGACGGGAAAGGCCGAAGCCACCCCAGCCACCAGGCCCTGCTGCCACACAAACCACCAGGCTCACGCCGGGGATCGCTCCAAGCATCCACGAGTGACCTGGCATCACAGCCCAGTGCCCCTCGGCCCTGAAAGCAGAGAGCCCTGGGGAGCTGCTGTCCTGGCCTGGTGCCCCCAGTCCAGGGGCGCTGATCATTGGAGAGGGTCAGAGAGGAGCCATGAGGATGATGGTTAGAAAACCTGCCACGTACCAAGAGACTCAGAGCACAACCCATTTAGCTTAATCCAGGGAGGCTTAAAGGGGGTCTTGCTCCCACTCCAAGTATCTACGCGCGGAACAGGTATTTAATGCTGGGCTCTTCCGTCTAGCGGAGAGGGGCTGACACAGTCCTGTGCCTGGAAGCCGAAGCCAGACACAGACACTAGAAAGATAGGCGGACGTTAAAGGTGCATGTAATTAACCATGGGGACGATTTCCCAAGGGGCAGGCTGCATTCTGTCACCAACCATTTTAAATCAGGACGGGCTGTTTTCTACAAGCTCTGCGCTAGGAGGGATTCGGGGGCAGGTCTCTGGCCTGTGTCGCCCGGGTCAGAGCGGCTGGGCCCTGGGAATCCGTGAGTGCTGGTGTTTGGCAGGGGAGCTCAGATGCCAGAGACAGGCAGTCGGAGGGCCCAGGCAATGTGTCCAACCCACCCCACTGGAGCAAACTCATGGCCAAACCACGCCCAGCCCCATTCCCCGCTGCCTGCAGGCTGGGATGACAGCGTGAAAACTGCACCATGCCAATGGGCAGTGACCCACCCAGCTGTGCCCTGGGGCCAGTGACGTCACAAGGCACCAGGCAGCGGGGACCCAGGCTCGGCTGCATGAGTCCAAGCTATGGTGTTCAAGTGCAGGGCCCAGGGGGGTTAGGGCCCAGGGGCTTCCCCAGCACCCACCCCACTTACACCTTGGCAGCCAGTGCCCAGCCACTTCATTCCAGCAGTTCTCTGCCCTGTGCTGACCAGCGGTTTGCTCCAACACTCTCCCTCCTTGTGTCCCTCCCTCCAACTCCCATGGCAGAAACATCCCTTTGCCCCCTTGGTAAATCAAGGCAGATATCCTCGCTGACGCTGATCAGCGCCCAGCACAGCAGAGCCTGGATCTCAGCTGGGGCTGCTAGGTGCTATCGTTATACCAGCTCGGTGCTGACTGGCAGGGCTCCCGCCCTCAGGGTGAGCCCTGTGCCAGGGCAGCGTTCACACCTTCTTTCCAAGAGCCACATGGCCCTTTGTGCCCAGGGGTGGAACAGCTTAGTGAACCTTGGCCGCATGGCTCCTGGCCAGGGGCTAAGGCCCAGCAGGTGAGACAATCTGAACCCTGGCAGCACGGCTGGTTGCAGGGGGCAAAGGCCCAGGGGGCAAAGGCCCAGGGGGTGAGGCAGCAGGAACGCTGGCCGCAGGGCTGGTGGCAGGAGACTAAGGCCCAGCAGGTGAGAAAGCGGAATGCACGGCTGCTCGGCTGCTGGCAGGGGGGCAAAGGCCCAGCGGAGGAAGAGAGGCACCCTTGGTCCAGTGCTGAAAAGAGGCAGGCCAATGCCAGACTTTCCCCCATTCCATTTATTCCCCGCAAGCCCTTCCAAGCCCCAGTACAAGTGAATGGCTGTATCCAACAGGCCCCCACAGGCTCCATCTGCTGCAAGACGGCCCCATCCCCGCAGAGACTAGACCAGCTCTGCCTTCGGCATTGCACTCTGCACACGCCGAGGGACGGCAGTTCTAGAGGGCTCCCCACGGGATCACCTTGGGAACTCACTGGCGCATTGGTGCAAAGCTCCCACCTCCAGCCCCTACATCCCCACCCTCCTACATGCCCACAGCGCTACAGGCTGGCTGCGACCCGCTCGGGGGAGACCCCATAGCAGTGCCTCCACAGGCCCCCGCCTCCTCTAGCCACAGGCCAGGGCTCAGAGAAAGCAGCAGTGGCTGGGGTTTGTGTTGCCCTGGCAGGTCTGCTCCCTGGCTGGCACTGGAGGGGAGCTCTGGGGCAATGCAGCTTCCCTCTCTGCCGCCATTGCCCAGGCAGGAGGGAAATGGAAGGCCAGATTTCCAGAGCAGCCACCCCCCGCACAGCACACGTCACTGTGAGTACAAAGCTGGGCCTGCAAAGGCCCGGGGGCAGGTTGAAAACCCAGGTGCTCTCCGGCTCTGTCTGAGCCGCGCCCAGGGGCGGACACTCGGTGCTGGGGCCGGACGGGCAGAGGCTCTGGCTGGCGTCTGGCAAGGCTGCAGCTGCGGCGAGCAGCGCGTCGCCTCCTGAAACGCCTGCCAACAGCCCAGCACACGAGGCCCCCAGCAGCAATGGAGCTGGAGCACGGGCCCAGCCATAGAGAAGGGAGTCTCTGCAGAACCAGCCCTGGCTGAGAGTCCCGCCCCAGGCCCAGTCTGTGCAGCTAAGTGACAGTCCCTTGTACCCACCCACCCCCCGTGACTTGAGAGACGAGCCCTGCTCTCCCTTCTGGCCCCACCCGACACGCCCAGACCCTGGATCCCAGGCAGGCCAGAGAGCTGCTCTTTGAAACCTCTGCCCTGGGACCCCAGCACAGATCCTGACCCATCCCAGGGACTCAAAGAAACAAGCTGCGCTAGAGGCTTGCTGCTGGCCCGTGCTGCTACCTCCCCAGGACACAGAGCGCACAGGACTATGCGGATCTGGCTTCCCACCCACTCTGCCCTGGTGCAAGCAGTCGTGCAGGGCAGGGGTGAATCAGGCCCTGGCTCCCCTACTCTGGGGCTGCCTCCGGCAGCGACCCAGCTCCCCGCAGAGGCCAAGGCAGGCTCCCGGCTCAGCCCGAGGCCTGCAGCTTGCTCAGCCCGTCGGCATACTGGAATTCAGGGCCGTTGGCGTAGTCGTACATGTCCAGGGCCACCTCGCAGCTCTCCCTCACCACCCGCTCCCCATCCTGGGCGAACGCCCGCAGCGTCTCCAGGCAGGACACCTTGGCGATGGAGCCCAGCGCCTCTGCACACTCATGCCGCACCATGGGGTTCTCCGCCATGCTCTCCAGTGCTGCCGTCAGCTGGGGCACGCAGGCCTCCTGCTGCATCTGGCCCAGGACGAAGCCAATCTCGTGGCGGAAGAGGGTGCTGCCGCACACCAGGCCTGGGGAGAGACGGGTTGGAGGTGGTGACCCAAAGCACCCTGGGATGTTGGGCCCCACCCTCCGCATAGATCTGAAGGGGGGGACCCTCCCGCTGCGACTGCTCTTGGAGCGGCTGGGAGCGACTTGCTGGGGGTTCAGCCGCTCAGGGGCCAATAGTGGCAGGTGCAGCCTGGCCCCTCGGCGAGTTCAAATCCAGCCTGGGGGAATGAGTGGGGGTCAGCCAGAGTCCGCCTGCACCCTCCCACCAGATGCTGCATTGGCCATGGAGACTCAACGGCCCCGTAAGGGTCCCTCCAGGCAGGGCTGAGGGGATGCACTTGCCCTGCTCCGTAGCGGTCTGCCAGACAGGCCTGGGCCCTCTGCGCTCAGCAGCACCCATCCAGCGGGAAGGCAGAGGACCCTAGGGGGGCAGGGAAAGTGACCCCAGGCAGTGAGCCCTGACGGACTTTGCAGTGGGGCTGGATTTCACTCCAGAAGGGTCCACACAGCTCTGCTCATCCCTAACTGGGTCAGGCCTGGGGTTCTCAGGCTCTGCGGGTGGGTCCCTCCCAAGGGGCTGGATCTGCAGAACCACCCACAGCACTGAAGCCGGCCTTTGCTTGCTCACCCGCAGCCGGACGGGCTCACCGGCCCCCTCTGGTGGCAGCAGTGGGGGCAGCAGGACGCCCAGAGTGCAGCTGGAAACGCTCTGAACGTCTCCAATTGCACCAGCCAGCTCAGAGAACCCCCCCCCGCCCCCCCGGGACAGGGGCAGGTTCAGGGGGGCTCCGCACTCAGCTTGGGGAGGGGGGGAGAAGAGGCACGCCCCCTAGAGCAATCGTTCTCAGTAAGGAGCGCCCCAACACGGGAAGGGCAGGGGGTCCCCCCACAGACACTGGGAGCTCCTGCTCTGGCCTGCCCCAGGGAATTCTCATGCCCATCAGAAGGGGAGGAGCACGAGCGACTGGCCCCCTTTCAGGGAGCCGAGATGCCACAGTTTGGTGGCGATTCCTGGCGAGGGGGCAGGGAGTTGGCCCTGCCAAGGGCACTAGGGCGGGGGCTCTGTCGTCGGCTCCCCCGCCCCGCGTCTCTGGATTCCAGCGGCACAGGGCCAGTCTTGGCCGCAGTCCGTTGCCATGGAGGATCCTGGATTCAGACACGGCCCCCGGGGGGTTCTTCGGGGAGTGGGCAACTCACGCTGTGGGCTCACCCGCCCGCCCAGCAGGCACGGAACAGGACAAAGGCTCCAGTGGAGCTAAGTCCCGGGGGTAAGTGGATTACAAAACATGGGGGGGAAACAGGGGGCCACGTCTGCTCTTCCCATCCCTGGCCCAGGCTTGGGGGGGGGGGGGGGGGGCGGAGGAGGTTGCTGCTGAGCCCATGCCCTGTGCCCGGGGAAAGTGAGGCACTCCCTAGGGTGACCCCTGGTGGAGGGTGCTGGGAATAGCAGGGATACAACCCAGCTGGGGAGCCCAGCTGCTCATGTGGGGATGGGTCCCGGGGACAGCACAGCAGTGGGGCCCCCGACTGGGGATCTCTGGACTCAGTATGGACCAGGGGAGAGGGCGAGGAGAAGCCACAGCATCGGCAACCCGGGGCTCTCTCACCGTCAGCCAGAGCCAGCGCCGCGGCCTCGCCCCCCACGTTCCTCAGGGCGAACATGGCGCGGTACCGATCGAACAGCGGGCGCGACTCATCCAGCAGGGTCTCCCGGAGCTTGGCGACGTCCTTCTCCTCATCAGGGGGAGCCGGGTCCACGGACAGGTAGGGGCCGGCGCTGGGTGCTTCCTTGTTCTTCTGCAGCCATTCGAGCCTCTTGACTGCCAGCTGGCAGGTCTCGGCTACCTGCAGCAGAACGGGACAGACACACCTTCACTGGGATCCCCTGTGGAGAGCAGTCCCACCAGCCAGGCAGTAGCGTCTAGTGGTCAGAGCATGGGACTGGCAGTCCCAGCTCCTGGCTCCAGCCCCAGCTCTGCTACCGACACAGTGGGACACCACCGACAAGTCACATCCTCCTCTGCGACTCAGTTTCCCCACTGGCACAACAGGGCTCGTCCCCAGCTCTGTCAAGCCTCACCCAAAAGGAGTGATGGAGCGGCCAATGGTCAGACATGCAGCTCTGACGTTCCACTTCCACGGGGTCCGGCTGTCTAGTGAGGTTTACAAAGGCAGGAACTGCTTCTGTGTAGGGTGACTGGGCCTTCTGGGGTACAAATAACCCCCTTACTGGGGCCAGTTCAGTTCCTGGTCAGCAGGAATCCCAATGGCAGCAGACGTGCCAAGTATCAAATGGGGCTACACAGACAGGGCCCCTCCCAGGCAGGGGGAGGATGGGGGAAAGCGGCACTGCCAGCAGGACTAGGGCTGTTATCTGCATGAGAAAAAATGCACAGACAAGAGTGCACCCATCAGCATAACAACCCCCAACAACTGCCCCACTGATTGCCACCTGGGGACCCCTGCATCAATGCCAGCGTTACAGCAGATCAGGCTCCCGCTAGGCCAGGCGCTGACCAGACAAACAGGAAGAGAGTCTCTACTCTGAAGAGCTCAGCCTCAACAGACCAACATGGGAGGGGAAACTGAGGCACGGAGCAGGGAAGGGATTTACCCAGGGTCACTCAGCAGGTGAGTGGCAGGGCTGGGAATAGAGCCCAGATCTCTGCAGTCCCAGTGTGGAGCTCTGCCCACTGGCCCAGGCTGCTGGGCGGTATGATCAGTGCTGACGGCTGCCCTTGGCAGGTGAATGCAGAGAAAGCTTTACCTCGATCACTGGGTCTTCTGAATAACATCTCAGAACATCCAGAACCTGGGGGTTCCCAATCGCTCCCAAAGCTTCCCCTGGAACACAGAGCGGAGGAGGAGACGAAGCCAGCCAGTGGGTGGCCGGGGTTCTGCGGCGCTCGCAGAGACAAGTTATCGCACTGCTGTCCCTATTACCGAGGCCTTGCCCCTCCCCCGGGGTTGGAGGCGGGGCGGGGGGAACGGGGGGACAGCCCTGCCATAAGCCTGGCTGTGGCGCTTCTAAAGAGCGGCAGCCGAGCTACGAAAAGGGAGAGGGAAACGCAGCACGGGCACCGGGGCAGAGACGAGTTGGCATTTTGCGGGGACAGGAAGCAGCTTCGGCCTGGCGTTGAGGAGATGTCCGCAACGTCACACCCCAGTGAGTTTAGCATCGACCCCTGGAGCGTGGATTCACGGTACATGCATCACCATGTGGGGTCTGCTCCAGCAGCCCTGAGCTCCATCGGGGGGTGTGTGTGTGTGTGTGTGTCTGTGCAGGGGAGTTGGGAGCTGCCTTGCTCCTCACATCGCCAGCCACTGTGGGGAGCCAGCAATGTGGAGTGGAGCATTGGCTCTCCCCCTAAGGTGCCAGCCAGCCCAGAGCTGGAAATAAGACACACCAGGAAAGGGTTGGCACATGTTCCTGCCCCACCAGGAACACGCTGTGACTCTCAGCCACAATTCCATCCATCCCTGCCCTGCCTGGCTACGTCAGCCCCCGTTTCGGACTGGACTGGCAAGGGCCTCTGTGCCAATGGAACCAGGACAGAGTCCCACTCACGCCCTGAGCTCTCGTACCTGCTTCATGGCGCACCATGGGCTCCTGGCTGGTGTCCTGCAGTACCCGGACCAGGCAGGGGATGGCATGCTCATCCTGCATCTGCCCCAGGCAGTACGCCAGCTCGTGTTTCAGAAGGGCAGACTCATCCCCGAAAGCCCGGCTGATCCAGTCAATGGCGGCACAGCCGCCCACATTGCGCAGGGTGAAGAGGGCTCGGAAACGAGCCTTCAGGGGCTGCATCGTGTCCACCAGTGTCCGGCCGATGGCCTCCACCTCCTCCTCGGTCACCATGGTGCCTGGGTGGAGAGTCTCGGGGGTCTCCAGCTAGAGGCAGTTTCTCTTACTCTACAGCCAGCAGCTCCCACAAACCAGGCACTGCAAGAACCTGGGCACGAGAAAGAGGGGTCAGAGGTCTCCAATACTCTGGGGTAGATCAAACTCCACAGTCACGTTTTAACGCATTCACTAACAGAATTGAAAACTCTGGTGTGGACAGGACACAACCGCTCTGTGCTAGTCATGTTTAACCCTAGTTTGTGCCCGGGGGCCTCTCGGTAGCATCCGCTCTGCCATTTACAATCCCGCTAGTTAACATGTGTTCAAGCCCAACCTCAAATTCAAGAGTAGACCTAGGGCATTTGGAGACACCTGACAGCAGCTGCCAGTCTGGGAGCAAAGGTAGAAAGCACAGGTGTAAACCTGCAGCAGGTATAAATGCGAGGTAGCTGGGGTCTTCAGCTCCGCATGGGAGATTCACGGTTTGGTTCATGGGGTGGCATGAGGGAAATCAGAAGGAGAACTTATTATTGTGGGGGAGGGATAGCTCAGTGGCATGAGCATTGGCCGGCTAAACCCAGGGAGGTGAGTTCAATCCTTGAGGGGGCTGTTTATGGATCTGGGGCAAAAATTGGGGATGGGTCCTGCTTTGAGCAGGGGGTTGGACTAGATGACCTCCTGCAGCCCCTTCCAACCCTGAGATTCTATGATTCCATGATACCCAGTTCGGGTGGGAGAGATTTTTTTCATACTCAGGCAGAGCAGCACACAGTACCCAGCACTGCTCCAGCCACGACCACAAGGGCTAAGGATTATACGGACTGTTGGGCCTTGTCTTCCCTACCAACGATGCATTTTTAAAAACCTGGCCTCTGCCGGCGACAGGGGGCCAGAATTTCCAAAGAACTCAGGGCCAGATATTCTAGTGCTCCCTGTCCATCTCTGGAGCCCACACTCAGCTCCCAGTTAGGCCCCCAGCAGGTGGAGTCTTTTAGATAACCTGGCCTTGAGTGTCTACACGAGACTTTACAATCCTGCTAGTGAGCGCGTTAAACAAGACCGAGAAGGGAAGCGGGCATATAGCCATTCGTGCTGGCCTGGACCAAGCTGACAGAGGGCCCGCTGGCAGGCTCTGCTACGCGTGGGAAGCCCCTGGAGAGGAAAGGTGCTCTCTGTATCTGTGAATGACGTCTTGCCCCCCTACGGCACCTTTCAGCCAAGCATCTCAAAGCGCTTTACAACCGCTCAGCCTCACGCCCGCCTTATTAGTGCCCTCCCCAGAAGAAAGAGCTGAGCTAGGGAGCTGATGCCTTTACTCCAGGGGTCCCTGGCTCAATCCCCTGGCTGCTGTCCCAGTGAAGCAGAGAATCTCAGGGCTGGAAGGGACCTCAGCAGGTCACTGAGTCCAACCCCCTGCTCAACGCAGGGCCGACCCCCAATTTTTGCCCCCGATCCCTAAATGGCCCAACCCTCGTTTAGCTTCACCCCACCGAGCGATCCCTGCCCCCGCTCTGGGACTCAGTCAGCCGCCGCAGCCAGAGGAGAGGCCCCCCGTGCCCACTACCCCTAGTCAGCAAACAGCCCTTGGCTTCTCGCCCCTGCTCCCGCCCCGGGGGCGAAGGGGGCTGCGGGACGGAGGCGCAGTGCCCCAGGGCTCACCGCTGCAGCCCAGCCCCTTACTGCCCCCTGCAGGAGCCGGGAGCTCCCACCCGGCATCGCCCCCCGGGGGACGGGACACGGGTGCGGCCACGTGCTGGGTCCAGGCAGGAACCGGGTTTGCCCCCCCGGCGCTCCCAGCAGGGCCAGGGACCGGCTCACGCACCCCGGCCGCTCGGGCCGCGCGGAGCTGGGGGCGCGGAGACCGGGCTGCGGGGCAGGCGCTGGGGGACGCTCAGCCTGGCCCTGGCCCTGTCGCTCACCGGTCCCGGCGGCCCCACGGCCCGGCCCGGCCCCCCGGAGCGAAACGCACCGCGGGGCTCCCGGGGCAGCCGGCGCGGGGCCAGGCGGGGGCTGGGGGCGCAGCCGGTGCGCGCCGGGCCCGACCCCGCACTCACCCGCTCGGTGGATCGTACCACTCCCAACACGTGTGGGGGGAGCCGCCTCCTCCCGGGCGGATCGTACCACTCCCAACACGTGTGGGGGGAGCCGCCTCCACCCAGGCGGATCGTACCACTCCCGACCCGTGCGGGGGGGAGCCGCCTCCTCCCGGCCGGATCGAACCACTCCCGACTCGTGCCGGGGGGAGCCGTCTCCTCCCGGGCGGATCGTACCACTCCCGACCCGTGCGGGGGGAGCCACCTCCTCCCGGCCGGATCGTACCACTGCCGACCCGTACGGGGGGGGGAGCCGCCTCCTGCCGGCCGGATCGTACAACTGCTGACCCGTGCGGGGGGGTGCCGCCTCTTCCCGGGCGGATCGTACCACTCCCGACCCCTGTGGGGGGAGCCGCCTCCTCTCGGGCGGATCGTACCACTCCCGACCCATGCCGGGGGGAGCCGCCTCCTCCCGGCCGGATCGTACCACTCCCGACCCGTGCCGGGGGCAGCCGCCTCCTCCCGGCCGGATCGTACCACTGCCGACCCGTGCGGGGGGTAGCCGCCTCCACCTAAGCGGATCGTACCACTGCCGACCCGTGCGGTGGGGAGCCGCCTCCTCCCGGCCGGATCGTACCACTCCCGACCCGTGCGGGGGGTAGCCGCCTCCTCCCGGCCGGATCGCACCACTCCCGACCCGTGCCGGGGGAGCCGCCTCCTCCCGGCCGGATCGTACCACTCCCGACCCGTGCCGGGGGGAGCCGCCTCCTCCCGGGCGGATCGTACCACTGCCGACCCGTGCGGGGGGGAGCCGCCTCCTCCCGGCCGGATCGTACCACTCCCGACTCGTGCCGGGGGGAGCCGCCTCCACCCAGGCGGATCGTACCACTCCCGACTCGTGCGGGGGGGAACCGCCTCCTCCCGGGCGGATCGTACCACTCCCGACTCGTGCGGGGGGGAACCGCCTCTCCCCCAGCAGCGCCACGGGCGGCGCTTTGCAGGGGGCAGCTCATCTCCCCGCCGCTAGCTGGGGGGCGGCAGCCGGGCCCGCACCCCCCCCCGGCTGCAGTGGAGGAGCCGGGCGGCTGCACGTGGCCTGTGTGCGGGGCAGGCTCCAGCCTGCCCGGACCGTGAGCCTGGCCGGGGCCGGGGGGTCCTGGCCGCAGCCCCCCCAGCTTTGGTCTAGCGAGCAGCTGGGATCCCCACTCGCAGTGACTGGCCCTGGGCTGCCACCCGCGGGCTGGGGGGTGCCGATCCCAGGACTCCAGGAGCTGGGGGTTTCCGAGGGGCCCCCAATGTCCTGGGCAAGTCACTGGAGCTGGCAACGCCGAAGGCGGAAATTCTGCTTTAAACGTACACGGAAAACAACGTGGGTCCCCCTGCGAGCTGCAGAGGGGTCGCTCTTATTATGGGGGGAGCTGTCACTCCATCCCTTCCCAACCCCCCCCTAGCCCTGCTCCTGCACCCGTCTCCTTCAGTCTCCCTCTCTGCCCCCCATAAACCCCCGCACCCTGACATTCCCGGCTGTCCCCCCATATCCCCCCGCACCCTGACATTCCCGGCTGCTCCCCCATATCACCCCGCACCCTGACATTCCCTGCTGACCCCCATATCCCCCCCACCCTGACATTCCTGGCTGCTCCGCCATATCACCCCGCACCCTGACATTCCCTGCTGACCCCCATGTCACCCCGCACCCTGACTTTCCCTGCTGCCCCCCCATATCCCCCCACACCCTGACATTCCCGGCTGCTCCCCCATATCACCCCGCACCCTGACATTCCCTACTGACCCCCATATCACCCCGCACCCTGACTTTCCCTGCGGCCCCCCCATATCCCCCCACACCCTGACATTCCCGGCTGCTCCCCCATATCACCCCGCACCCTGACATTCACTGCTGACCCCCATATCACCCCGCACCCTGACATTCCTGGCTGCTCCCCCATATCACCCCGCACCCTGACATTCCCTGCTGACCCCCATATCACCCCGCACCCTGACTTTCCCTGCTGCCCCCCATGTCACCCCGCACCCTGACATTCCTGGCTGCTCCCCCATATCACCCCACACCCTGACATTCCCTGCTGCCCCCCCATGTCACCCCGCACCCTGACATTCCCGGCTGCTCCCCCATATCACCCCACACCCTGACATTCCCTGCTGCCCCCCCATGTCACCCCGCACCCTGACTTTCCCTGCTGCCCCCCCATATCACCCCGCACCCTGACATTCCCGGCTGCTCCCCCATATCACCCCGCACCCTGACATTCCCTGCTGACCCCCATATCACCCCGCACCCTGACTTTCCCTGCGGCCCCCCCATGTCCCCCACACCCTGACATTCCCTGCTGACCCCCATATCCCCCGCACCCTGACATTCCCTGCTGACCCCCATATCACCCCGCACCCTGACATTCCCGGCTGCCCCCCCATATCACCCTGCACCCTGACATTCTCTGCTGACCCCCCATATCCCCCTGCACCCTGACATTCCCGGCTGCTCCCCCATATCCCCCCGCACCCTGACATTCCCTGCTGACCCCCATATCCCCCCCACCCTGACATTCCTGGCTGCTCCCCCATATCACCCCGCACCCTGACATTCCCGGCTGCCCCCCCCATATCACCCCGCACCCTGACATTCCCTGCTGACCTCCATATTCCCGGACCCTGCTATTCCCTGCTGACCCCAGCAGTCACCTGTCACCCCCGCCCCCCCTTTCCTCTCTACATTTTCCTGCCCAGCTCCCTAACCATGGAGGGCAGAGGATGGCCATTTTCTCTAAGGGCAGCCTGGCTTCTGTCCCATTGGAAATGATGGAAGTTCCCTGCAATTGCCACAGGGAAATGGCAGCCACCTTAACTGAGTGCAGGCTGTGGCTTTGGGCCTACTGAAAGTACAGGGAACGGGCCATTTAGACTAAATGCATAATTCATGGAGTTTGATGGAAGAAATCGGGATCATGAGAAACTTAAAATATTCCGACCCTCACAGTGATATTGCAGGAGCCGGTAGCTCTGAGCTTGTCGGGGCGATTTCTGTGCCCTCAGCACGTCTGTAAACTGTTGGCCAAACCTATGGTCAGTAGAAATATGTCCTGATTTGTCATCTGTAATCCCAATAGAAACAGTTTTATTGCAAACAAATAACCAGTAAGAATTAGCCTGCGAGCTCGGTGCGGCAGGACTTCTCTGTTACTCTGTCTGTACAGCACTCAGCACAATCAGTCCCTGATCTGAGCTCTACTGGATCAAGGCCAAAGTTAGACTCCACGTAGCATACCCCCTGTGCACACTGCCAGCAGCCCTACCCCCAGACTTGGCCCCTAGCCGTGGTTCCATTCCTGGCCCCAGACCTGCCCCCAGCTAGGGTTGCCAGGCATCCTGTTTTCGACCGGAAAACCCAGTCGAACAGGGACCATCGTGGCTCCTGTCAACACTGGCGACCGGGCTAAGGTGGACTCCCTGCAGCTCCCAGAAGTGGCCGCCAGGTCCCTGCAGCCCCCGCCCTGAGTGGGAGCCCTGCAGTTCCCATTGGCCGGGAACTGCACCCAGTGGGAGCTGCGGGGGCAGAGGCTGCGGGTGCAAGGACAGCACATGGAGTCCATCAGAGCCACAATAAGTGCCGCTGGGCCTCCGCACCCTTAAACCCTTGCCCCTCCTGGAGCCCACACCTCTGGCCTAATTTTCAGAGAAGCTGAGTGCTTAAAACTTCAGCTGAAGTCAGTGGGAACTCAGCACCTCTGAAAGGCAGGCCTTAAGGTGCCCCTCAGTCAGGCCCCCAGAAAGTGAGGCCTTAAAAATTAGTATCCACTTTGGGGACAGTGAGCTTTGACTTGCACAAGATCACAGAGCAAGTCTGTGGCAGAAGTGGGAATAGAATCAGTTTCCTTAGACCCAGTCATCAGCTTCCTCTGCTTCCCTCTAGACTAGTGGTTTTCAACCTCATTTCATTTGTGGCCCCCTAAAAATGTTTGAATGGGGATGCGAAAACCTTTGGAAATCTTAGAATCACAGAATCATAGCATTAGAGGGCACCGCAAGGATCATCTAGTCTAACCCCCTGCCAAGATGCAGGATTTGTTGTCTCTAAACCATCCAAGACAGATGGTTTAGACATAATCTGTGGGTCCCAGGGGTCCGCGGACCACAGGATATAAACCACGGCTCTAGAGGTTCCCAAAGGCAGCCTCATACTACTTACTGCCTGAGAACCTGAAAGCGAAAACTGACCACAGACCCAAGTGAAACTGACTAATCTGTTTTCATTGCCCAAGCCAAGAGAAAAGGAAATAAACAGCAAGCAGTGCAAAGTAAAGTGTTTAATTTTCAGATTTAATACTCTGAGCTGTTGTTATTAATACAAGAAAAGAAATGTATTTTCATTATAATGTTTAACTCAATGGCATTTGTGAAACAAAGGCAAGGTAACAAAAGAATAACAATCTTATTAAAGGTTTCAGAGTGGAGTTTCCTCCTTTCCTTCTGGAGGATCCCAAAGCTACATACATCATCTGCCACTGCATTTCACCCACCTGGTACAGCAATGCCACACAACAGGTTAAGACGGGAAGTGAAGAAAGGAGCCTCTCTAGACCCCAAATTGTTATGCACAAACTTAACTTTAAGCACAAATTGTTCCATTGAAGTCAACTGACCTACTCAACCACTTAAATGTGTGCGTACGTATTTGCTGGATCAGGGCCAGAGCCCTATTGATATGATGAATTCTTCAGCTGCTTAAAATGTGGGGAAATAATCCAATTGGACATTAGGGCCCTGATTCTGGTCTTGGTGACCCTGATTTTACATTGATACAGTTGACTTCAGTGGAATTAGTCCTGATTCCCACCAGCATAACGGAGATCAGACTTCAGCTGTGTACTACAGAAACGTATTGCAATCCATGTGGCATGCTCTGATGTGGGTGTGATATGTAAAAGGCATGCTTTGATAGTCTCAGCCTTAAGGTGGAAATACAGTACCTAACCTACCTGCAAGCATAGCTTCAAATCCCCGCTGCTTTGACTAAGCCTTTTATCCTTCCCGAGGCAGTCCCATCTCTTTCTACACAATTTACTGTACGTGTCTGTGTCTTTCAGAAACCTTAAAAAGCAGGAGAGTGAGTTTGTGTGTGTATGGGGGTGGGGGGGATGTGAGAAAACCTGGATCTATGCAGGAAATAGCCCGACTTGATTATGTAAAGAGTTGTCACTTTGGATGGGCTAGCACCAGCAGGAGAGTGAATTTGTGTGGGGGGGTGGAGGGTGAGAAAACCTGGATTTGTGCTGGAAATGGCCCACCTGTTGATCACTTTAGATAAGCTATTACCAGCAGGACAGTGGGGTGGGAGGAGGTATTGTTTCATATTCTCTGTGTGTATATAAAGTCTGCTGCAGTTTCCACGGTAAACATCTGATGAAGTGAGCTGTAGCTCACGAAAGCTCATGCTCAAATAAATTGGTTAGTCTCTAAGGTGCCACAAGTACTCCTTTTCTTTTTGCGAATACAGACTAACACGGCTGTTCCTCTGAAACCTTAAAAAATTAGGTCCTCTCTGCTCTGTTTGGACATTGGAGATCTCCTGGCACCATTTGCAAAATTAACAGGTTTGTCTAAACTCACACCGCAGACCCATTGTGTTGTGCGCTGGTGGGCTGCTACCCTTCCCCCACCGCTGCCCTCCCAGAAGTTGCTCCTTGCAACTGCTGCTGCACAGTGGGATGCTGCACCCCATGCTCTTCGCAGTGATATTCTTATGATGCATTTTGTACAAGTCATGGGAAGTGTCAGTGAAAAGTGATGGTTTGCTGAATATGAGTATCCTATTTGTGTGCATGGATCATTTTTGTATCTGAAGTTATGAATATTGACCGTGTATCTGTATTTCAAATGTAGTCGCACCTGGCTAACGCCCACTAGACAAGACGCTTTCAGTCAGAATAGCTGGTTGGGAAGGGCCTCTTCAGGGCAATGAGCCATTAGGGAAAACAATAGGCCTTAGGAAAGTCATAGAAGATTAGGGTTGGAAGAGACCTCATCTAGTCCAACCCGCTGCTTAAAGCAGGACCAACCCCCAACTAAATCATCCCAGCCAGGGCTTTGTCAAGCCGGGCCTTAAAAACCTCTAAGGAAGGAGATTCCACCACCTCCCTAGGTGACCCATTCCAGTGCTTCACCACCCTCCTAGTGAAACAGTGTTTCCTAACATCCAACCTAGACCTCCCCCACTGTGACTTGAGATCATTGCTCCTTGTTCTGTCATCTGCCACCACTGAGAACAGCTGAGCTCCATCCTCTTTGGAACCTTTGGAACATCCTCTTCCAGTTGTTGCAAGCTGCTATCATAGAATATCAGGGTTGGAAGGGACCTCAGGAGGTCATCTAGTCCAAACCCCTGCTCAAAGCAGGACCAATCCCCAATTTTTGCCCCAGATCCCTAAATGGCCCCCTCAGGGATTAAACTCACAACCCTGGGTTTAGCAGGCCAATGCTCAAACCACTGAGCTATCAAATCCCCCCTTGCTCTTCTGCAGACTAAATAAGCCCAGTTCCCTCAGCCTTTCCTCATAAGTCATGTGCCCCAGCCCCCTAATCATTTCCGTTGCCCTCCACTGGACTCTCTCCAATTTGTCCACATCCCTTCTGTAGTGGGGGCCCAAAACTGGACGCAATACTCCAGATGTGGCCTCACCAGTGCCTAATAAGGGGAATAATCACTTCCCTCAATCTGCTGGCAATGCTTCTACTAATGCAGCCCAATATGCAACTAGCCTTCTTGGCAAGAAGGGCACACTGCTGACTCGTATCCAGCTTCTCGTCCACTGTAATCCCCAGGTCCTTTTCTGCAGAACTGCCTCTTAGCCAGTCAGTCCCCAGCCTGTAGCGGTGCATGGGATTCTTCCAGCCTAAATGCAGGACTCTGAACTTGTCCTTGTTGAAACTCATCAGATTTCTTTTGGCCCAATCCTCCAATTTGTCTAGGTCACTCTGGACTCTATCCCTACCCTCCAGCATATCTACCTTTCCCCCCAGTTTAGTGTCATCCACGGACTTGCTGAGGGTGCAATCCATCCCATCATCCAGATCATTAATGAAGATGTTGAACAAAATTGGCCCCAGGACCGACCCTTGGGGCACTCCGCTTGATACCGGCTGCCAACTAGACATCGAGCCGTTGATCACTATCCATTGAGCCCAACGATTTAGCCAGGTTTCTGTCCACCTAATAGTCCATTCATCCAATCCCTAATTCTTTAACTTTCTGGCAAGAATACTGTGGGAGACCGTATCAAGAGCTTTGCTAAAGTCAAGGTATAGCACGTCCACCGCTTTCCCCATAGCCACAGAGCCAGTTATCTCATCATAGAAGGCAATCAGGTTGGTCAGGCATGACTTGCCCTTGGTGAATCCGTGTTGACTGTTCCTGATCACCTTCCCCTCCTCCAAGTGCTTCAAAATGGATCCCTTTTTTAAAGATGGGAGCTATATTTGCCTTTTTTCAATCGTCCGGGATCTCCCGATTGCCACGAGTTTTCAGAGATGATGGCCAATGGCTCTGCAATCACATCAGCCAAGTTCCTCAGCACCCTTGGATGCATTGCATCCAGCCCCGTGGATTTATGCATGTCCAGCTTTTCTAAATAGCCCTTAACCTGTTCTTTCATCAGTAAGGGCTGCTCACCTCCTCCCCATACTGTGTTGCCCAGTGCAGCAGTCTTGGAGCTGACCTTGTGTCACGGAGTCCCCGGGTGATGCTCTGGAACTGCTCCCTACGAAGCCAGTCAGGACTCTGGGGAAGTCTCCTTTCTGTGAGCAGACTGTCTTCAAGACACACAGCTCACTCAAATTCCACCTTCCTGGGTCTGACTGCGGAGCATTCAGCATCCTCTGCCCCTCCGTGCGCTTCCCACAGCGAGTCCGCCCAGGCGGGCTCCTGGGGAAGCCAGAGGGTCCTGCCCCCCAACTCCGCAGTCAGACATGACTCTCAGCCAGCCAGTAAAACAGAAGGTTTATTAGACAACAGGAACATGGTCTAAAAAAGAGCTTGTAGGTGCAGAAAACAGGACCCCTCAGCTGGGTCCATTTTCGAGGGCAGAGAGCCAGACAACCACGTCTGCACTTCACTCCATGTCCCCAGCCAGCCCCAAACTGAAACTCTCTCCAGCCCCTCCTCCTCTGGGCTTTGTCCCTTTCCTGGGCCAGGAGGTCACCTGATTTCTTTGTTCTCCAACCCTTTAGCTCTCACCTTGCAGGGGGGAAGGCCCAGGCCATCAGTTGCCAGGAAACAGGGTGTTGGCCATTCTCTGTGTCCAGACCCCTGCACACACCTGCTCTCTAGGGCTCTGCAATGATCATACACCCTTATCCCACCACCTAGATACTTAAGAACTGCCTAGGGGAAACTGAGGCACCCCCACACTATTCAGAGGAAACATTAAGAACAGTCCCGCTTCATCACACCTTGTCTCTTTAGACTGAGGCAAAAAAAGCATTGAGTACTTCAGCTTTTTCCACATCATCTGTCACTAGGTTGCTTCCCCCATTCGGTAAGGGTCCCACACATTCCCTGACCTTCTTGTTGCTAACATACCTGTAGAAATCCTTCTTGTTACCCTTCACAAGCTTATCTCCCACCTGGTGATTCTTCTTGAGAATGATACAGACAGTCTGTGAGTGATGGCTGCTATGACTCTACAAGGACCTGTGACCAGGCCACATGATGCTGGACTCCATCTCGGGATGTCAGTATTTTTCCACAGACCAGTCTGGGAACCAAGCTTTGGAACAAAGGGATCGTGCCATATGCAAAAGCTATACAAGGCAGGGGACTGACATAATCTGGGGTTCTTCACTCCCCACACAAGAAGACTCCTGGAAACACGTGACGAACAAAGACTGATCTGGGGGAAGTGCTAGACTCAGGTTAAAGGGATTTCTAGCTTGTGTATGAAACACCTGGGGATTCCAAGCTGTAAAGTAAGTGCAGCTGGCCCCTTAAGAATCAGCAACCTGCTTGTATCATCTCTTAGTGTGAGAATCTACTAACTAATTCATGTCTAATCTAATATATTAAGCTTAGTTTGCATTTTTTGTATATCTGCTAGGTAATCTGGTTTGCTCTGTTTGCTATCCCCTATAATCACTTAAAATCTATCTTTTGTAGTGAAACTTGTTTTTGTTTTGAGCTTTGACTGGCGTGCTTGGGGAAAATCTCTGGTTGGTTACCACAAGTGTGCATTGTTCTCTTCACATTGAGGGATAGGCAGACTGGGTATTAAACCCATATACTGGCCAGATTTGACCAGGGCAGGATGGTACTGCTCTGGGGTCCCAAGCTGGGAAGCTGGTGGTTAGAGAGCCTGCATGTAACTGCAGCTGGGTGTGTCCCTACCTGTGTGAATGCTGGTGAAAGTGCAGGCTGGAGGGCTTTGCAGCTTGTCACAGCAGAATGAGAGGGAGCCCAGGCTGGTGAGAGGGAGCCCAGGCTGGTGGGTCAGGGGGCTCAGTGGTACCCCAGTTCCAGGTGGCACCCCGGGGGGAACACTGTCACACAGTGTATCTAAAGCTCTCATGGGACAGGCAGGGCCTTGGGGAGACTTTAGGGAGCCATTCACCCAGCTCCAAGAGAAGTCCTCTCACCTGCTGAGGTAGGGCTGGTAGGTTTAGGTGGGGGGTGGCAGCTGCTGAACCATCGCTGCTGTGCGAGAGCCAGGAGTCTGGGGAAGGAAGTAAAGTGCGGAGGGAGTGCTGGAGTTTTCGCCGAACTGTACAGTCCAGATATTCATAGAGTTAAAGGTCCAAAGGGACCATTAGCTCATCTGACCTCCTGTATGTCACAGGCCATGGAATTCTCCGTTACCCCAACATTGAACCCAATAACATGTATTAAGCTAAAGCGTCTCTTTCAGAGAGGCATCCAGTCAAGGCTTCTTTGACTCAAAGGCAGTAAGTTCCCACCCATGTGGTTCATAAAGAACCAGTCAGACTCCTGGATTCTTCCACCCTACGTAATGCAATGGCCAGACTTTGCTAACCACATCCCCAATAGCGTGCACTTCAGTAACTCTGCCAGAGGTTAGGGGTCTATTTCAGGAGTGGGTGGGTGAGGTTCTGTGGCCTGCAATGTGCAGGAGTCAGACTAGATGATCATGATGGTTCTTTCTGACTTTAAAGTCTATGAGCAGATAAATATCCGGCCATGTCTTAAAAATCAAAGACTCCAATCCTAGAGGCTTAAGGCTTGGACTCAGTGGGTCTGTCCATGCAGGTAGGGTTAAGCATATGTGTAACTCTTTGCCGGCTCAGGGCCATAGATAGGCAGAATGTAGTTACCTACATTGGAATTTGTCTGGATACTCAGGTTAATGCCCCTGCTACATCCACAGCCCTTCAGACACACGGAGAGGCCTCAGATATTGCTAAAGTCCCAAATTCTTGTTTTCAGATTGTTGGAGTAAAACACTAGATTTCCAGAAAACAAGTGAGTTCTGGACAGCAGGCAGAAGCGTGGGAGTATGGAAATGACTGATTCTATCAGTGTGTCCCCAGGAATGATGATGCTAGGCAGCGTGACTGGCAAAACGGGAGACGGGTGTCAGCAGAAGCAGATGTGTGCGGCTAAACTTAGCCCTGATGCGAATGGGAGTCACTCACAGAAGCCCCAGTTGAATCTGGCCCACGATATTGAGTTTGCTGTTTTTTCCTTCATCACGTGATTTCACCTGGAAGCAGCATCTCTGAAGAGGTTCCACCATGCCAGGCAGATACCTCTGTGGAAAACCACATACCTCTTAAAATGACCCTAGGGCTTTTCTCAACTGCCGCTGTCTCAGCTCCTGTGCTCCTGAAGGGGGCCAGTCTGGTGACCCACCGAGCACTGAGACACCACGTGCTCCACTGACGTTCCTCAGCATTAGCCAGGAACTTCAGCCTCAGGCTGGCAAGGTAATTCAGCCACCTGAGGGACGTGGAGGTAGTGCTGTCTAGTGGGTAGGGTGCTAGCCTGGGAATCCTTGACTTCTGGATTCTAATCCCAGCTCTGCTGCTGGCCTCAGGCAACTCACTTCCCCTCCCACCTTGGGTGCATCTTGCCTGTTCAGTGAGCTCAGCAGGGCAGCGACTGGCATCTCTGGGTCAGGACCCAGCACAGTGGGGCCCTGTCCTCAGCTGGGGCATCCAGATGCTATTGTGATTCAGACCATAGTACCTATTCCATCCTTTGGCCTTTCTGCTGATGTGTTTCTAGAGCACCCATGACCACAGCATCTAGGCGCTTGCTGCTGAGGCTGCCCATGCAGGGGACACTGTGCCAACAGTAACAGTAGCACTGGGTGAAGGTCACCTGTCTCCTGAACTGAGATCCACCCATCTGTTCCCACAGGCCACTGAGAGCTCATCAGCTGGTAACTGTCATTGGCTGCCAGCCTGCAGCCTAAACTGGCTTCATACCAGTGACCGAGGCGTGACAGGCTTCGTGTCCCTTTTCCAATCACCCTGAGCTACTGAGCCCGATCTATTCTTAAAGAAAGTAAAAAAATATGCACCCCTCTTTTTGTCCAAACCTAGACCCCCTGTTTTATTTACATCTCACAAACCATGTCACAAGATCATCTAAACCCTGGCAGATTACAAAGGCATGAAATCCATCCCCTTGCCCGACAGCACCAAGGTAAAGACTGCTTTCGCACAACACGGCCGACCTCCTCTGGACGGGAACTGGTGGCTGAGCTGGGGAGGGCTGGCTCCTTACCAATCCCCCAAGCCGCCTTCATTCCACAGAAAAGGCTTTGCAGTATGGGACAGCGCACAGTCCCCATTCAGTGGCCTTTGATTGCTGGAGCAATGTTAGGTGTACTAGAGTTACTGAAAGTTTGAGAGCTGGAAAGCATGCGGCATTGCTTTGTAGCAATCAGCCTTCTCCGTAGCTTTCAAAGTATTTGCACATCAGCTCTCGCACTTCCTCGGCATTGCTGTCGTCCATGGACATGGGCGCAGGCTGGCAGGGCTTTGAGAACTCAGCGGGTTCTATCACCTCCAGCCATTCATCATTGAAGGGGCTGTCATGGGCCTCGCACACGTTGTGCAGGGTGCAACAGGCGAGTATGACCGTGGGCAGTAAGTCCAGGCTGCAGTCGTCGCATTTCAGGAGGAACTGCCACCGGGCCTTGAGGCGTAGGAAGGCATTCTCGATCACGCTGTGAGCTCGCTTCAGGCGATAGTTGAACTGGAGCTGCTGTGGTGTGAGGGTGCCGTCTTCTGGGTAAGGCTTGAGGATCCAATCCCGCAGCGGGTAAGAGGCGTCTCCTAACAGGACGTATTTTTGTGCCCTCCCCATGAAATGTTTCGGGGGGGTTGGGAAGAGGTGGCCCTCCCTGGCTAACACCCACAAGCTGGAGTTTTCCAGAACTGTGTTGTTCTCCATGCTGCCAGGGAAGCCAGCGCAGATGTCCCAGAACTGACCCAGCCCATCCACCGTCACCTGTGTGAGGACAGAATGCCAGCCCTGGCTGTTGCAGTAGTCGGCCCCGAGGTGCGCAGGGGCGTGGATGGGGACATGGAGGCTGTCCAAGGCACCGATGCAGTGTGGGAATCCCCAGCGGGCACTGAAGATCCGCACCATGTTCTCCAGCTCCTGCTCACTGGGCAGCCGGAGGTAGAGCGGCTTCAGCAGCAGCACAATGGCATAGCTGACCTCCTTGACACAGTTCTGCACTGTGGAGGGACCCACCCCAAAGAGGGGGCTGATTATCTGGTACTCTACGTTGGTGGCCAGGTGCCAAATGGCCACAGCTACCCGCTGCTCCAGAGGCAGGGTACTCGGGTGGGACAGCTTGGGTCGCAGCTGGTTGCAGACATAGAAGAAGGTCTCCTTGGACATTCGGAATTTCTCCAGCCAGTCCCGTGGCTGGAAGTCTTTCAGGACCACCCGTTCCCACCAGTCAGCATTCCGGAAGCTGGGCCATGCGCGGGGGTGGAAGTAACAGCTGGATCTCCTCCGGCGGGCAATCAGCAGCTGAAATTTGACAGTTCCAGGCATGAGGCAGCATTTCCTTCCAGACACGTATACTGCAATGTCACAATGCTCAGCACTGTTACAGCACTGCATCTACAATAACCCAACATGCTGCACAATCAATTAATCGTCTCAGCATCCCTGGGTATTGGGTCAGCACCATCCCCACTGGACACAGGGGGAAAACTGACACAAAAAGGTGTTAAGTGACTTGCCCAAGGCCACCCAGTTAGTCACTGAGTTGGTTTTGGAGCTCAGTGATCCCTGGCACACAGCCCAGCCCCCTGTATCAGGCTGTCTACATGAATGCCAAGCTAATACTGAATGGAATGAGTGTCTGGCCTAGTGGGTAGTGCACTGGTCTAGGACTCAGGACACCTAAGTTCTATTCCTGGGTCTACCACTGACCTGCTGGGTGACTTTGAGCAAGTCATTTTGCCTATAGGTGCCTCAGTTTCCCCACCTGTAAAATGAAGACAATGATACTGACCTCCTTTGTAAAGCGCTTTGAGATCTATGGCCAAGAAGTGCTAGATAAGAGTGAGATATTATTACAGCCCTATACCAGCTTTCACTCACCGAGTGTCAAAAGCCTACAAGATATTACACATACTATGCCTCTCTCTCTTTCTATGTAACTCCCTTAGCCCGCTCCTCCCTTAGCCCAGCCACCTTTGGGATGCACCACAGACACTGTTTGCCAGCACACAGCAATAATGCACACATGCGAGGCCAGGCTGTGAAACACAACACTGCAGCCAACTGAGAGCACGGAGGGAGTTCTAGGCTGGCAGAATGTCATCGCTACAGCTGGGTGATGCTTGGAATTTCTCTGCTGCAGAAAATTGGAAAACATTTCATTCCGAATGGGGATGAAAAGTCAACGTGTCCCAGAAAACGAACTTTCGGGGGCCCCATTTCGGGTCAATTGCAATGTTCCAATTTCAACTTTTCCCCACATTTTTTACATTTTATTTTTGTTTTGACACTCAGGTTGAATCATTATTGTTAAATTGGATTGTAAAACAAAACAATCGTTGGTGACTGGTATTGTAGTGGGGCTGGTTTGCTCATCGACGGCGACCGGCATTAGACCTGGCCATTCCAACTGAGATCTGGTTTGGTCATTAGTATTAGACGAACAAAGCCCTGAAGCTGTGAGGAGACAGAAAGTGGTAGAAAGTCTTTATGCAGCCCCATGGTCCTGGCCCAGTTTATGAATGGGAATTAATGGAGAATTAGCAGAATGGAACAATAAAGGGGCTTGATTTTGTCTCCGGCGGTTGGTCCCCCCAGCCCAAGTTTTCTAGATGGGGGGTGGGGGTTAAAAGTCTTAACTTATTACCCCAGCCCCCCGATTTTCCTCCATTCTCCTTGTGCCCCCTCTGCTCCCCCATTTCCTTTCTCATTTCTCTGCACTCCGCCGCCCACTTCCAACCCCCAACCCTTGTACCCCCCCCCCCCGGCCTGTTCTCCTGCCGCCCCTGGGTCTCCAGTAGTCCCCGCCAGCGCGATCGGTCCGTAACTCAGCGCGACCCCCGCCGCCCAGGCCAGGCGCTCCACACCCGCGTTCCCTTTGCTGCCCTGCGGCCCCTGGGGCCCTGCCCGCGGCGCGCTCCGGGCCCGGACACCCCGTCCCCGTCCCCCCGCCAGGGCGTTTACCGTCATGAGTCTCTTCTGCCTCTGCGTGTAGTACTGCCGAAGCCAGGCTGCCCTCTGCGGCTCGTCCCCGCGGCCGGCCATCTCCCGCGGGGGGCCGGCCGCGCCGTGCACCACCAGGTGCAGCAGCAGCCGCCGCGACTCCCGCATTTTCAAACCCGGAGCCCGGCCCCCGCAGGAAGTGAACTGGCGGAGCAGCGCCTGGTCCCCGCAGGGCCCGGGAGCACAAAGGCGCGGGCAGGGGAAGGTGTCTTGCACGCGGAGCTCCATCTGCTGGTTCCCAGCCATCCAGCCGCCGCCCGGGGGAACCGGGCCCCAGAACGGCTGCTAGGGCCCCAGGAAGTCAAGGGACGCGGGTCAAAGTCTCCCATTCAAACCCCAGCAAGGACTTTCCTTGCCTGTGTCCCTGGTCGGTTTCCCTTTCTGGTTTTCAGACACTAACCCTCTGCGGCAATCTTTGGCTTGCAAAGGCTGGCTTTTCCCCCCATATACATACAAGCGTTTCGCCTGATGCTGGTTGGTAACTCTGTATTTACAAAACCCGAACGGAGGCTTGAGCTCCCTGACTGCTCCCATTTTAACATGGAGGCGATTCGTATTTAAAAATCCAAGGGCTGGAGAGATGGACTTGGCAAGGCCTCTCCCAGCACAGAAGCGACAGGGCTCAGTTGTAAAGAACACCAGGGGTTGGCTATGGAGCAGCTAGACGCAGACAGACCCTGTGGTTCTCACGGACTCTCTAGCTTCCAAATGGACTCATACAGCTGCTGCTGCTTACGGGCATTAGACAGGATTTATCTAAATCCTGGCCTGAACACAGGATCAATGGAATGGACGGCTGACAACACTACGGTCTCAGCCTTAGGCAGCACTCCTGCAAAGATTTATGCATGTGCTTAATTTTCAGCATGCTAGTAATCCTGACAGCCATGGCAGTTGCCTGCAATATCCTTGGGGAGATCTCACTGTACTGAGTATATGTACCATGGATGGCCAGAGACAGTACGCAATTTCATGGGGAAGGGTGACCACAGCCTTCCAGGAACTAAGAACAGTGAGTGTGGTGGAGGGTTGATTAGACAAATTCATTCAAGTTGTAACACCTCCAGAGAGGCTGCATGGACTGATCCAAACTGGATTCTCCAGAGACGAACAGACAAAGAAAGGACTTTTGGCCTGAGTTTAAACTGACTGTGTTGGTGAGTATCTGAGTGTTTGTTGTGAGGACAGTGCGACTGTGTGCTGCGCGGTGGGCGCTGTCCGAGGTTCTCTGCTCGGTGACCCTGTCCGGTTCCCTCCATCTGACCCTTTGATTGAGGGGAAGAGCGAGAGACCCCAGCCCCAGCCGTTGCTGCTGAGGATGCCATCATCACTGTCACCTAGGAGGGGTCCTATAACACGTGGGTGTAATCCCCCACCACCCCAAACCGCCCACCCCGCAGCCGTGCCCATCTTGTCGGGCACTCTCAGGAGAGGAATAATCGGTGACACTGGGCGTGGCACTAGGTAACTCGAGGGGGTGGAAGACCACGAGTGTCGAGGAAGCCCCCCGCTCTAGGCCACCAGGTAACTCAGGAGGGTGGAAGACCACGAGTGTCGAGGAAGCCCCCCCGCTCTGGGCCCAGGCTAGCCTGAACACTTCTCCCTCCTGAAGGCTGCTGTGTCATACCTTCTGTTTGCTTTTGTTTTGTTGCATAGTTTTGCTTTATCCTCTTTGGTGATTCTTTGTAAGTGTTACACAAATAAAATTCTTTTCTGCCTTAAAAAAAAAAAATTCTTTCCTAAAAAAAAAAAAAAAGACTGTGTGCTGCGTGCTTGATTGGTTGTTTGAAAAGGGCGGGCACTGGGTGTGCTTTGTTCCAGGTGAGCCTTAAGTGGGCCTGACTGCATAAAAAGCCAGTCAGTTGCAAACCAGCTGAGAAGCGAACAAAAGGAGTTTGCCTGGGGAGAGCCCACTGAGGCTTACATCTTGCCAGATTCTCTGGGTAATTATTACAACTCCTGAGGAAGCTTGTAGAAGGAAGGTAATATGGATGGGGGGTGTTGAGCTGTTGTGACATGCACTGGATGTGCTATGTTTGTCTTTCTTCCACAGGACAGATGCGACTTTGTCTGTACAAAGTGCAAGCTGGTCTCCATACTGGAAGAGAAGGTTCAAGGTCTGGAGCAACAGGTATCGACCCTGCGTTGCATAAGAGAAACTGAAGATTTCCTGGACGGATGTCAGGATAGGCTTCTACGGGCACAAGGTTCTGAAGATTCAGAGCAGGCTGCACATCGGGGACAGAAGGATGGTGAAGAAATTTGGCAGCATGTGACCTCCAGAAGAAGAAGGGGGAACGTCCATGTACCAGCAACGCAGATACAGGTAAGTAACCGTTTTCATGTTCTCTCCACAGGTACTAATGCGGAGAGTGGACCAGATGATATGTCTGAGGGAAGGGAGCAGAAGGAGACTCTGCTGATTGGAAGGCATGAGATGCACTGTCCTAAGGTTGGGAGTTCCACGACCACCGCTCCCAAGAGAAGGTGGTGGTGGTCGGGGACTCTCTCCTCAGGGGGACTGAGTCATCTATCTGCCGCCCCGATCGGGAAAACCAAGAAGTCTGCTGCTTGCCAGGAGCTAAGATTCACGATGTGACGGAGAGACTGCCGAGGCTCATCAAGCCCTCGGATCGCTACCCCTTCCTGCTTCTTCACGTGGGCACCAATGATACTGCCAAGAATGACCTTGAGCGGATCACTGTGGACTACGTGGCTCTGGGAAGAAGGATAAAGGAGTTTCAGGTGCAAGTGGTGTTCTCGTCCATCCTCTCCATGGAAGGAAAAGGCCTGGGTAGAGACTGTCGAATCGTGGAAGCCAACGAATGGCTATGCAGGTGGTGTTGGAGAGAAGGCTTTGGATTCTTTGACCATGGGATGGTGTTCCAAGAAGGAGTGCTAGGCAGAGACGGGCTCCACCTAACGAAGAGAGGGAAGAGCATCTTCTCAAGCAGGCTGGCTAATCTAGTGAGGAGGGCTTTAAACTAGGTTCACCAGGGGAAGGAGACCAAAGCCCTGAGGTAAGTGGGGAAGTGGGATACCGGGAGGAGGCACGAGCAGGAGCACGTGGGGGGGGGGGCTCCTGCCTCATACTGAGAAAGAGGGGCGATCAGCAGGTTACCTCAAGTGCCTATATACAAATGCAAGAAGCCTGGGAAACAAGCAGGGAGAACTGGAAGTCCTGGCACAGTCAAGGAATTATGATGTGATTGGAATAACAGAGACTTGGTGGGATAACTCGCATGTCTGGAGTACTGTCATGGATGGATATAACCTGTTCAGGAAGGGCAGAAAAGGTGGGGGAGTTGCACTGTATGTAAGAGAGCAGTATGACTGCTCAGAGCTCCGGTATGAAACTGCAGAAAAACCTGAGAGTCTCTGGATTAAGTTTAGAAGTGTGAGCAACAAGGGTGATGTCGTGGTGGGAGTCTACTATAGACCACCAGACCAGGGGGATGAGGTGGACGAGGCTTTCTTCCGGCAACTCGCAGAAGTTACTAGATCGCAGGCCCTGGTTCTCATGGGAGACTTCAATCACCCTGATATCTGCTGGGAGAGCAATACAGCGGTGCACAGACAATGCAGCAAGGTTTTGGAAAATGTAGGGGACAATTTCCTGGTGCAAGTGCTGGAGGAACCAACTAGGGGCAGAGCTCTTCTTGACCTGCTGCTCACAAACCGGGAAGAATTAGTAGGGGAAGCAAAAGTGGATGGGAACCTGGGAGGCATTGACCATGAGATGGTCGAGTTCAGGATTCTAACACAAGGAAGAAAGGAGAGCAGCTGAATACAGACCCTGGACTTCAGAAAAGCAGACTTTGACTCCCTCAGGGCAGGATCCCCTGGGAGAATAACATGAGGGGGAAAGGAGTCCAGGAGAGCTGGCTGTATTTTAAAGAATCCTTATTGAGGTTACAGGGACAAAACATCCCGATGTGTAGAAAGAATAGTAAATATGGCAGGCGACCAGCTTTGCTTAACAGTGAAATCCTTGCTGCTCTTAAATACAAAAAAGAAGCTTACAAGAAGTGGAAGATTGGACAAATGACCAGGGATGAGTATAAAAATATTGCTCGGGCTTGCAGGAGTAAAATCAGGAAGGCCAAATCACACCTGGAGTTGCAGCTAGCAAGAGATGTTAAGAGTAACAAGAAGGGTTTCTTCAGGTATGTTAGCAACAAGAAGAAAGTCAAGGAAAGTGTGGGCCCCTTACTGAATGAGGGAGGCAACCTAGTGACAGAGGATGTGGAAAAAGCTAATGTACTCAATGCTTTTTTTGCCTCTGTCTTCGTGAACAAGGTCAGCTCCCAGACTACTGCACTGGGCAGCACAGCATGGGGAGGAGGTGACCTCTATGGAGAAAGAAGTGGTTCGGGACTATTTAGAAAAGCTGAACGAGCACAAGTCCATGGGGCTGGATGCGCAGCATCCGAGAGTGCTAAAGGAGTTGGCGGATGTGATTGCAGAGCCATTGGCCATTATCTTTGAAAACTCATGGCGATTGGGGGAGGTCCCAGATGACTGGAAAAAGGCTAATGTAGTGCCCATCTTTACAAAAGGGAAGAAGGAGGATCCGGGGAACTACAGGCCAGTCAGCCTCACCTCAGTCCCTGGAAAAATCATGCAGCAGGTCCTCAAGGAATCAATTCTGAAGCACTTAGAGGAGAGGAAAGTGATCAGGAACAGTCAGCGTGGATTCACCAAGGGCAAGTCATGCCTGACTAATCTAATTGCCTTCTATGACGAGATAACTGGCTCTGTGGATGAAGGGAAAGCAGTGGACGTGTTCCTTGACTTTAGCAAAGCTTTTGACATGGTCTCCCACAGTATTCTTGCCAGCAAGTTAAAGAAGTATGGGCTGGATGAATGGACTATAAGGTGGATAGAAAGCTGGCTAGATTGTCGGAGCCATTGATCACTACCCATTGAGCCATTGATCACTACCCATTGAGCCCATGTCTATTTGGCAGCCGGTATCAAGTGGAGTGCCCCAGGGGTCGGTCCTGGGGCCGGTTTTTTTCAATATCTTCATAAATGATCTGGAGGATGGTGTGGATTGCACCCTCAGCAAGTTTGCAGATGACACTAAACTGGGAGGAGTGGTAGATATGCTGGAGGGTAGGGATAGGATACAGAGGGACCTAGACAAATTGGAGGATTGGGCCAAAAGAAATCTGATGAGGTTCAACAAGGACAAGTGCAGAGTCCTGCACTTAGGATGGAAGAATCCCATGCACTGCTACAGACTAGGGACCGAATGGCTCGGCAGCAGTTCTGCAGAAAAGGATCTAGGGGTTACAGTGGATGAGAAGCTGGATATGAGTCAACAGTGTGCCCTTGTTGCCAAGAAGGCCAATGGCATTTTGGGCTGTATAAGTAGGGGCATTGCCAGCAGATCGAGGGACGTGATCGTTCCCCTCTATTCGACATTGGTGAGGCCTCATCTGGATTACTGTGTCCAGTTTTGGGCCCCACAGTACAAGAAGGATGTGGAAAAATTGGAGAGAGTCCAGCGGAAGGCAACAAAAATGATTAGGGGACTGGAACACATGACTTATGAGGAGAGGCTGAGGGAACTGGGGATGTTTAGTCTTCAGAAGAGAAGAATGAGGGGGGATTTGATAGCTGCTTTTAACTACCTGAAAGGGGGTTCCAAAGAGGATGGCTCTAGACTATTCTCAGTGACAGCAGATGACACAACAAGGAGTAATGGTCTCAAGTTGCAGTGGGAGAGATTTAGGTTGGATATTAGGGGGAAAACTTTTTCACTAGGAGGGTGGTGAAAGACTGCAATGCATTACCTAGGGAAGTGGTGGAATCTCCTTCCCTAGAAGTTTTTAAGGTCAGGCTTGACAAAGCCGTGGCTGGGATGATTTAGTCGGGGATCAGTCCTGCTTTGAGCAGGGGCTTGGACTAGATACCTCCTGAGGTCCTTTCCAACTCTGATATTCTATGATTCTATGACTCAGGACCTTCTGAGCATGGGGGGCCCCAATCCTTCCCGGAAAGAGTTGGAAGGACTTGGTGATGTCTGGGAAACTTATTAGCAGGTTTGGGGTTCTTCTATTGTTTTAATATGTTTTCTTTGTAATGCTTTCACCTTAAGACTAAATGTGCTTGCTTAGAAAGGGCTGAGTAGACCTTAGAACCGTGGGCAATTACAACTGTTCACAGACTCTGAGGAGAAAGCAAAGTGCAGACTGCCTGCTTAAGCAGTGTGGCTTGCTGGGGAACTCACAGTGTATGCAGGGAACTGTGCAGCCTGGAAAAACCCAGGTCAGGAGAGAGAGGCAGTTTTCTGCCCAAGAGAGATGATGGCTGACAAGCCAGGAGCCTAGAGTGGGTGCCCTTACTGGACCATGGATCGGGAATACAAGTGCAGTTGCCCTGAACTGTGACGATCCCATTAAATCAGCGGGTCTGTTCTGAACTTCATGGGTCTACTTGTATGCTTAAAGTTAATAACAAGAGTCTTGACAGGATTGGGGCTTCAGCTACCTGTCTTGAATATTTCTGTTTTACTTCACAGCTGCAGAACCAGCATCTGGATAAACTGTGAAATGCTAAAAACTGGTCATTGACTGAATCTTGATTAATGTGTTTAATTTGCAGCACAGCCTGAGAGAATTGTGAAGGATACTATGTAAAAGAGAACATGGCCCAATACCATGTTTTTCATTATTATTAGTTTGGACGATGAACTTTTCCCCCCCAGCCAATTCTGAATTCTAACAAATGAACAAAATCCAGTGTCTTGGAAGCGCGTATTACGGGATGACCAGAAGAGCAAGTTCCAGTTCCAATTTTTTCCCCAGCGCAAAGTATAATATAATGCAGTGCCCATGGACATAGTATCCTTCCCAAGTGCCTCAGGGTATGTTGTAAACTACACATACTTTTATCATGGCTTTCATCTTCCAGGGGGTTTACAAAGGTTAAAGCAAAACAGTCAATGTTTTAAAAATGTGAATAAAAGTAGTTTCTGGTCTCATCCCTCCCAACGTGTGGGGTTTTGACATATTTTCCTCCCCCCTCTGCTTCATGTTTTTCTCTCCCCAGCTGCTTTGCGAAAACCCCACGCAAATAAAAGGAGAATCTGACAAAGGCCCCAATTCTGCACTCGGATCCCCAATGTGCTTATGCAGAACCCTGCTCATTTCAGCAGGACTTCTCCCACGTTTGAGAATGTCTGTCCGGTGCACCTGAGGCTCCTGCCCAATCAGTGGAAGTCGGGGCTTCCCTTACCACCTACTCCTTCAAGGGACTGGGCTGGGCCAGGCAAAGAGGAGGAAGGAAGGGCTGTCTGATTTTTTGATCTCCAGTCGTGCCCTTGCTGCTAAGCTCATTCACCTTTGTTTTCAGCTGGCTTCAGGGTGCCTAGGCAGCCAAATGGGCCCTGCAGTGCTGCCCAGGATAGAGGAAGATGAGAACACACTGCAACTCGAACTTGGATCCTGATTTCCCTCCACCCCATCAACCAGAACTCAGATAGTGATCCCTCTCCTGACCTGAACACAGAATGCACACCCTAAATCTCCTCCTGATCTGCACCAAGAATTCAGATACTAATTCCCCTTTGGCCTGCACCCAGAACTTGGATTTTGATTCCTCCCAGCCTGCTTGCAGATCCTCCCCTGAAACGTACATGCAGAACCCAGATCCAAATTACCTCCCACCTCATGACCTGCACAGAACTCAGACCCTAATCCCCTCTCCGAATTTGGATACCAACCCTCCCCGCTTCTCTCTCTAATGCACCCAGAATCTGAGAAAGAGTATGGTTGAGTGTGATAGCATCAGATCATGCAGCTATATGTATTAGGGACTGGACAGCTTGGTGGTTCTAAGTCACATGAATTATTTTAAATGAACATAGTTTTCTCTGATTTGTTAATCAGCAAGGCTGAGGCATTGGCTGGCTTTTGGGTCTTGAGTAGGGATTTGAATTTGAGTAACTGCTAGAGATTGGGTGTCAGTCCTTTATTAAATATGGAAAACATATTGGTTCCGTTTATTGATCAGAGCCATAAGCACTCAAGCAAAACCAAAATGATTTCCAACGCATCTTCTGTAGTCAGTGTTATATGGCAGAGACTATTGGCCAACAACAGCTACTCTGCTATAAAAGAATGTAGGTGTTACAGATATATATTGTTTGTGCATATAAAATATTTCACCTCTTTTCACCCACATACATTTACCAAACCCAGGCAGAGCCATCTTGACACAACAGGCACTGGCTATTTTGATCCTGAATTTCATCACCTGGCTCACAGCTGGGGACTGTGAGGAATCCTGGCTGAGCTCAGCCCTGGTATTGGTATTGTGCACTGACTCCTGCTGGAAGAGGCTGATACTTGAGGAGCTGAGAGCTTCCACTACAGTCACTACTCTTCTACCCCCCCTTTTAGCACCCACTGCTGGCAATGTCTGCAAACCAGGGCCGTGAGTTCCCACACAGGTAGCACTTTTACCGCATTCCCTATGTGGCCTCCTGCAGAAAAAGGATAATGGTCCAGTAGCTGTCCCTCACTGCCTTCATGCCAACTCCATCCCCATACAGTGCCTCTTGATGGGGGAGGCAGAGACAAGTAATTGTGAGCTTCTCTAGCTGCCACCCTGTTCTGGGATTGGATCAGCAGCCTCTGCTGGCTACAGAATGTATGACAGAAAGCTAAACCCAAATTCCTGAGCTGCAGGTTATTCCAGGTATGACTGGGAACATCATGGGAAAGCAACTAATAATCTCTTAAATTCACTATAAAATTGCCAGTGTTGGCAGTCCTGCAATTTTTACAGGATTCTGAGCTGGCAGGAAAACTTGCTTTGACACCAGAAGCCAAAACCATGCCAATATGAACTTTCAGGGCACACGGAATGAAGAGATATGCACCGTCCCTTTCATTTTAGATCATTAGATAGGCATTCACCATAAGATACTTAAAGAGAGACTGAGGTTTTCAGTGTTGCAGCATCATGGATGTCATGTAGCTGTGACTGTAGGGACTTTTTGCTACAGTGCACTGAGCACTAACATGGGGTTTACCACAGATTGCATACAGCCGAAGAAGGTGACAGCATCTTGCAGAATTGCCAACCCCAAGCATTCAAAAATCACGAGTCGCCTCCCAACCCATCATGAGATGGGCTCAAAATTAATGAGATTTTAATAATAAATATTGGGTTCTTGTTATTTGTTTTCAGGTTTCCGAGTCTTTAAGGTTCACGCAGGTCACGTTTCCCCACTTTTTCTCTGTAACCCTGAGCACTATACTAAAACAAAACAAACAGCTGAGATTTTCATGTAATCATGTGACTGCAGAAGCAGGCCATGTAAGAAACAAACCAAATATCGGTGAGTTGCAATAAAAATCATAAGAGCGGATACCACTGCGTCGACCGTGCAAAGCTAGATTTTCCGGTGCCTCCCTGCACAGAGACATCCGGTACGGTTACATGCCATGGCTGGGTGGCAGAGTAACCGTTACCCCCGGCTTCTGCAGGGAGCCGTGCACCCACCAGTGCCAGCCACTGTGAAAGGCCAGTTGACAACGGCGGGGAGGGAGACTGGGTGGTAGAATACAACCCCGGCTCTCAGACCTGTACTGTGTCCACACGAGGCCTGGCTCCGCTTTTAGAAATTGGGCCCAGCCAGCAACACGACCAGAGGACACCACCGGCGATACTCGTGGCTGCCCCGTGGGCACTATGGCAACAGCGCCCTGGAGATGATGACGAAATTGTGTCATAGCTCTCAATTGTGACACCCCCCATCCCTGCCAGGCCCCAAACCCAGTCATGGGCCCAGACCCCCCTGCCAGCCCCTCAAATCCACCCACCCCCAGCCCCACAACCCCCCATCAGCCGCCCAAACCCACCTCCAGCCCCCTGAATCCACAACTCCCTGCCAGTCCCCCAAACCCACCTCCAGCCCCCTGAACCCACAATTCCTCACCAGCCCCCAAACCCACCCCCAGCCCCCTGACCCCCCCCACCAGGGCCCCAAACCCACCCCCAGCCCCCTGACCCCCCCCCACCAGGGCCCCAAACCCACCCCCAGCCCCCTGACCCCCCCCACTAGGGCCCCAAACCCACCCCCAGCCCCCTGACCCCCCCCCACCAGGGCCCCAAACCCACCCCCAGCCCCCTGACCCCCCCACCAGGGCCCCAAACCCACCCCCAGCCCCCTGAACCCCTCCACCAGGACCCCCCGCCCCCTGACCCCCCCCACCAGGGCCCCAAACCCACCCCCCGCCCCCTGACCCCCCCCAGCAGGACCCCAACCCCCCCAGCCCCACGACCCCCCCCCCAACGGTCCCCCAAACCCACATCCGACCCCGTAATCTCCGCCAGCCCCCTGAACCCGCCAGGCCGCCCGAAACCTCCCCTCCGCCTGTCCCCGGGCGGAAAGACTTTCCATGGCGGCCCTGCCCCTGCCCCTGCCTCTGCCCCTGCCTCCGCCTCCGCCGGGCGCCGCGAGGCCTCAAGTGGTTGCTCGGGGCAACGAGCGTCTCGCCTCCTTCCTGTATTGATTCGAACGGGCCGAGGGGGAGGAGGCTCCCGTGATGCACCGCGCGGGGAGGGGGCGGAGCCGCGGGGAGCGCAGGGGCCGGGCAGGGGCGGCCGCCATATTGGGGAGCGCTGAGGGCTGAGGCCGGCGGAGAGTGACAGGAGGAGGCGGAGCAGGAGCCGGGCTGGCTGGGTGGGTAGGTGGGGGGCTGCGTGCGGCCGTCTCGGGGGGAGGCCTCTCTCTCGGGGTGGGGGGCTCGGCTTGAGGGGCCCAGGCCTGGGGGGGCGGAGGGGCCGGGGCCCCCTTACCACGGGGGCGAGGGGCCCAGGCCTGGGGGGGGCGGGGGCCCCCTTACCACGGGGGCGAGGGGTCCAGGCCTGGGGGGGGGCGGGGCTCCCTTACCACGGGGGCGAGGGGCCCAGGCCTGGGGGGGGGCGGGGCTCCCTTACCACGGGGGCGAGGGGCCCAGGCCTGGGGGGGGGCGGGGCCCCCTTACCACGGGGGCGAGGGGCCCAGGCCTGGGGGGGGCGGGGCTCCCTTACCACGGGGGCGAGGGGCCCAGGCCTGGGGGGGGCGGGGGCCCCCTTACCACGGGGGCGAGGGGCCCAGGCCTGGGGAGGGGCGGGGGCCCCCTTACCACGGGGGCGAGGGGCCCAGGCCTGGGGGGGGGCGGGGGCCCCCTTACCACGGGGGCGAGGGGCCCAGGCCTGGGGGGGGGCGGGGGCCCCCTTACCACAGGGGCGAGGGGCCCAGGCCTGGGGGGGGGCGGGGGCCCCCTTACCACGGGGGTGAGGGGCCCAGGCCTGGGGGGGGGCGGGGGCCCCCTTACCACGGGGGCGAGGGGCCCAGGCCTGGGGGGGGGCGGAGGGCGCAGGGCTCTGGTCTGTGTGCTGCGCGGTGGGGTTAGATCCAGGTTAGCCCCTCTCCCCAATTACATCACGGGTCAGCCTGCGGGAGCGAAGGGGTCAATTGCGCCAGTGCCCTGAGCTCAGGGGACCCCAGGAATGTCTGGAAGGGAGGTGAAATGGCTGGAGTCGGGCCCCAGCAAGCCGGGGGCCTAGCAAGCCCTCCCCTCGAGCTGGCTCTGGAGACAGTTTGGCTGGCAGATGTGCGCAGGGCCTCCTTATTCAGGTTGGCGAAACACAGATCTGCTCCAGCAGAGATAATGCAGTGCCTTGTAGTACAGGGGTTCTCAGCCTGGGGGTCGGGATCGCTCAGGGGGTCATTACATGGGGTGTCCTGAGCTGTCAACCTCCACCCCAAGCCCTGCTTTGCCTCCAGCATTTCTAATAGTGTTAAACATATATTAAAAAGTGTTTTTAATTTATAAGGGGGGGTTGCACTCAGAGGCTTGCTATGTTAAAAGGGTCACCAGTACAAAAATTTAAGAACCACTGCTCTAGTACTTTGGGGATGATTTATTTAAGAATTAAAATTTACAGAAGTAGTTCTCATCGCCTTAAGGTAGGGCTGTCAAGCGATTAAAAAAATTAATTGCATTTAATCATGTTGTTAATCGAATACTATTTTAAAAAATATTTTTGGGTGTTTTCTACATTTTCAAATATATTGATTTCAATTACAACACAGAATACAAAGTGTACAGTGTTCACTTTATATTTTTTATTACAAATATTTGTGCTGTAAAAAACAAAAAATAGTATTTTTCAATTCACTTCATACAAGTACTGTAATGCAATCTCTTTATCATGAAAGTTGAATTTACAAATGTAGAATTATGTACAAAAAACCTCCATTCAAAAATAAAACAATGTAAAACTTTAGCGTCTACAAGTCCACTCAGTCCTACTTCTTGTTCAGCCAGTCACTCAGGCCTGGTCTACGCTTGGGGGGGAGGAATCGATCTAAGATGCGTCGACTTCAGCTACGCTATTCTTGTAGCTGAAGTTGCGTATCTTAGATTGACTTAGAATCACTTACTTTGCGTCCTCGCGGCGCGGGATCGACGGCCACCGCTCCCCCGTCGACTCCGCTTCTGCCTCTCGCCATGGTGGAGTTCCGGAGTTGACAGCAGAGCTATCAGGGATCTATTTATTGTGTCTACACTAGATGCGATAAATCGATCCCTGATAGATCGATCACTACCCGCCAATCCGGCAGGTAGTGTAGATGTGGCCTCAGACAAACAAGTTTGTTTACGTTTGCAGGACATAATGCAGCCCACTTCTTGAAAGTGAGAACAGGCATTCACATGGCACTGTTGTAGCCAGCATTGCAAGATAATTACATGCCATATGTGCTAAAGATTCATATATCCCTTCATCTTCTGCCACCATTCCAGAGGACATGCGTCCATGAGGGGAGAGGGATAGCTCAGTGGTTTGAGCATGGGCCTGCTAAACCCAGGGTTGTGAGTTCAATCCTTGAGAAGCCCGTATAGGATCTGGGGCAAAAAAAATTGGGGATTGGTCCTGCTTTGAGCAAGGGGTTGGACTAGATGACCTCCTGAGGTCCCTTCCAACCCTGATGTTCTGTGGTTCTATGCTGATGATGGGTTCTGCTCAATAACGATTCAAAGCAGTGCAGACTGATGCATGTTCACTTTCATCATCTTGAGTCTGATGCCACCAGCAGAAGGTTGATTTTCTTTTTTGGTGGTTTGGGTTCTGTAGTTTTTGCATCAGAGTGTTGCTCTTTTAAGACTTCTGAAAGCATGCTCCACATCTCATCCCTCTCAGATTTTGGAAGGCACTTCAGATTCTTAGACCTTGGGTCAGTGCTGTAGCTATCTTTAGAAATCTCACATTGGTATCTTCTTTGCGTTTTGTCAAATCAGTGTGAAAATGTTCTTAAAACGAACAACATGTGCTGGGTCATCATCCGAGACTGCTATAACATGAAATATATGGCAGAATGTAGGTAAAACAGAGCAGGAGACATACTATTCTCCCCCAAGGAGCTCAGTCACAATTTAATTAACACTTTTTTTTTTTTTAAACAAATGTCATCAGCATGGAAGCATGTCCTGTGGAATGGAGGCCGAAGCATGAAGAGGCATATGAATGTTTAGCATATCTGGCACATAAATACCTTGAAATACCGGCTACAAAAGTGCTGGTATTTGAATGCTGTTATGTAACAAAAAAAAATCTACATTTGTAAGTTGCACTTTCACAATAAAGAAATTGCACTACAGTGCTCGTATAAGGTAAATATACTATTTCATTTGTTTATCATTTTTACAGTGCAATATTATAAAAATAATGAGCACTGTACATGTTGTATTCTGTGTTGTAATTTAAATCAATATATTTGAAAAACATCCAAAATATTTAATACATTTCAGTTGGTGTTATATTGTTTAACAGTGAGATTAAAACTGCAATTAATCACAATTAATTTTTTTGAGTTAATCGCATGAGTTAACTGCAATTAACTGACAGCCCTACTTTAAGGTAATCAACAAGACTTTTGGTTATAACGGTGCATGATGTATCTGAACATTTTCTTTAACTGCTTATTTCTTATACGCATCAACTGCTTGAGAACGTGTTTTTTGGCAAGTGGTTTAGTGTCACTGGTAGTCAAACCGAGTTTAAGAAGGGGCTGACTTTGACTAGTGTGTCAGCACTATTTTCAAACACGGATCCTTCTGTATTGAGCCTGGGAGCCAAAAATCGCTCTCGTGCATTTTCAGCATCCTTTGTGAAATGAATTTGTCCAGGTGCTAGTGTGACAAGTGTCCCCGTTATGAAAAATATCAACACATTTGGCACTGGCTGTCAGTTTAGTTGGCCATCTCAGCAGAAAGACCAAGACTATACTGGGCTATCGGGGACTGAATTTGCTCCTTAGACCTAGAGATGGGGCAGTGTGAGGGGAAACTTGTGCTACTGCTGCCTGTACTGTGTCAATTCTACACACAAATAGAGGATTCTGCTCTCCAAGAATATCAAGCCAGCACCATTCAATAACACAAAACTATTTCGTTTTTTGTAGGGGGGTTGTCAAAGTGGATAGGCTCAAAATTTAATCTCACTTAAAAACAGCTGTTAAAAATTGTCACACTGGAATATCTGTCTCCACAACAAGGGCAGCTCACTTAGGGTGTGTCTTCACTAGCAATGTTAAAGCGCTGCTGTGCCGCTGTAGTTGTGGCACCAGCGCTGGGAGAGAGGTCTCCCAGCGCTGTAAAAACCCACCCCCACGGGGTGTTTTTTCACACCCCTGAGCAAGAAAGTTGCAGCGCAGTAAAGTGGCAGTGTAGACCAGGCCTTAGTGTGTGGATTTGCTTGACTGCATGCATGTGTCTTCTGCTGTTCTTATTTCTACGCTAATCAGTCCTTATGAACAATGGGTATGATCTTGAAACGTACTACAAGAATCCAGACAGATCCTTGAGCAGAAGTGTGGTGCATCCATGTTCCTAAGGAAATGAAGCGTGGTATAGGTACATCTAAACCAAAACAAAGTTCACAGACTTCTATTTTGAGGCTTCCCTACCCAGCCAATGTACCTCAACCTGACTTGGAAAGCGTCTCTGTTAGAAGCAAAGAGGGTAATTCAGTTTCTGTGGCCTCTTCAATCCTTGGTTTCATTGCCAAAACTGCTAACAATGGTGGTAATTGTGATGGTGGTTTTCGTGAGGTGAACACTTGTCAGCTGGGGACTAGAGCCAAATTCAGTTCCCATAAACCACTGGACAGCCATCGAAAGGCAACAACACAGTGTCATTAGCCCCTAGGCTGTATATAAACAAGCAACCTAGAGGCAAAAGTCTCTATAGCTTTTCCAGACCTGAAGAAGAGCTCTGTGTAAGCTTGATAGTCTCTGCTGGTGAAAGAGGCAAGCTATTACAACACCCACCTGGCCTCTAGACCTTATTGTCAGTCTCCTTACTAACCATTCCCCCTTTCATTTGTTTTAAGATTAGACTGTCTTCTTTTAAGGAGATGGTGCACGTGTTCTGTAATTCATGGGTCTAGAAATCCTAAACTCAGCTTCTTTTCTTCTACAGTGGAGGGAGAGTCTTTTCCTTTGGAATAGTCATTAAAACAAAATGAAACCTCTTTGATGGTTTTGGAGGAATTTGAAACAGCCCCAATCTTGACATTTTATTGCTTAAATGAATTTTATTTGATTTGTAGCTCCCTGAAGGCACCGTGCTCACTTTCCTGGGGAGAAGTGCTGAGTCTTGTTGAAATAGTGTTTTTGGTGCTAGCACAGTGCTTCATGCTTAAGAGTTCATCACTAATAGTAATTCCCATGCTGATAAGTTTCTCATATTTAAAAAATGTGTTTTATGTACAAATAGAATTTTGTGAAGTTGTGGATTGGGGCTGCTGCATATATATATAAATGCTATGATTTATTATTTTTCTTTATGGCTGGGCCTGGATTGTATTCTAAGTAGTTAAAACATCAGGTGTGTTGATCTGTGTTTTGTTGTTTTTAATGGTTTGCTTTTCAGCAAAATTCTGAAAGTATTACAGACTTAGTGCATTTTACAACTTTGGTTTAGATTTGCAGGTGTCTGGTAAGACTCAATTACAATACAGCAGATCTGTTTTTGTAGGTTGGCACTATTAACAGTTCCATGTCTTTTTTTCTCATGAGGCATTAGAAAACAATAAGTACAAAATATAATTGTCTGAGTAAAAACTCTTATAGCGCCTTCATGGAGCTCATCTTTTTACAGTATATGCTTGTGAGTATTTGGGATAACCACTATTAGACACATGGGGCTTGTACATAAGACTGCTTGGCTCCTACCCTGAGCCAAGATCACCTGCTAGTCCCATCTGGGCTGGAGGCAGGAGAGGACAGGACTTTCTCAGCCCCAGCAACTCCTTGCAGGGGAAATGTCAGATCCATCCCCAGAAACCTCCACCAGCTGCAGGAAGCTCAGCATCCTCCCATTTCCTGTCCCCATCACTCCTCAGCTGTGGGGAGGGGGGAAAGGGGTGACTGTACGGGGAGCTGCTCCCCTTTCCACCCAACCCATGTGCGTCCAGACTTCCCATACCCAGACACCCCTGCCAAGCCTCACCCGGTATATCCAGAACTCCCCTAGCCCTCTACACCTGAACCCCAGCCAATGAACTTCAACCCCTGCATCTGGAGCCCCCCTGTACCCAGGCTCCCCTTCCTCTGGACTCCCACCCCTGCACCCAGACCACCTCCCACTCCCTGCACTCAAACTACGACCCTGATGCCCCATCCCCTTACCACCCTGAGCCCCCACATACAGACCCCCATGCCACTGACCCCCAACTAGCTGCACTCAGACCCCACACCCCACCAAGCCCCTCTCCCTCAGCACCCAGATACCCCCGCTGAGAACCCCATACCCAGAGCCCTCAGCTGAGCCCCAGCCACCTTCACCTGGAAGCCCCTGTGGAGTCACATTGCATCTGGAACCCGCACCCAGCCCAATGAGCCTCTGTGCATCCAGAGCCTCCTACACCTGGACCTCTCACACTTGGATCCTGCCTGATTTGAGTCTGTCTGCCCCACACCTGGTGTGTCTGGTGCAAAGGGGCAGGGCTCCAGGGTGTTTCTGGGGTAGGCCCAGGCCTTGTGCTGTGTCGGGGTTGGGTGCAGCCTCACCGCTGAGTCTCTGTCCTGCGGGTGGAGGGGCTGCAGGGAGATCTCTCACTTTTGTGCAGCCAATGGCTTGTGCTCCCCACTGTCATGCTGGAGCCTCTGCATTTATTTACTGACAAATAAAACTTGTAGAATTTTAAAATATTGTGTGCAGAATTTTTAGTTTTTTGGCGCAGAATTCCCTCAGGAGTAAATCTTTAGCAATGTTGACATTGGGTATCAAACACAGGTTTCTCCACCGCCTCAGCCACAGTTGACTCTTGACCCTGATCACACCAGCAGGGCAAGAGTCGAACATTTGGCTTTAACAAACCCTGCCTATCCATTTCATTCATATAGAAGTTGGCGGTGATCCTTTTAAAATGGGTACTAAACTGTTTATGTAGGTCCAAACACAGGTTATATTTATGTTATTCTTGACAGTAGGAATACCAAAGCCAGTGGAATTCATAAACTGCACAAGCAATCTACCTCTATTTATTGTTCTCTTTGTAATTAAAAAAAAATTCTAGTCCATTAAATGCACACACCTAATGTTATGGTTTTGGTTTCAAGCACACACAAGCTGGAAAGTTAGATAGCTGTTTGAGCACCATTAGCACTTTTTGCCCTGATGCTTCTGTGCAATATTTTCTCTTCTCCCTTCCTTGTAAAATGTGTTAAAGCTACTCTTTTTGTTATTTAAGCGTATCATAAAATACACAAGATGTGAAGTGTGGCTGAGGTACTGGTTTTTCACAGCCTTAATTTTGTGAACTTCTTCACTGAGTCCCAGGTCTTGCAAACTTAAGTTTACTTTTTGTATTTAACTTGTTATACAACTGACAAATCTTGTGTGTAACAGTGATTTGGATTAAAATCTTGAACAGTTTTAATACCATGATTAAAAGTAGATGGAGTGTTCTTATGCTGGATTACTTTAGTTTTATTGCTACGTATACAGATGATGGTCTCCTACTAAGTAGTGTGAAAAGTGAATATTTTTCTGGAAATCCTTGTTTTGATACTAGAGTGACTGCCATGGAATCGTTCAAACATACCAAGCCAAAAGGAAGCTTAAAGGGACAACGTCAACATAAAGCTTTGAGAAGTGCAGCTTTTTTAACTATCTTTGTTACAAGTAACACTGAAGATTATTGTAAAGGAAAGATGAGTGAAACATCCATTTTTACAGACTTTATGCAGAAGAGACACACTCAGTGCTGTCAGATGCAGGCAGTCAGGCTTCCTCTGTTTCTGCTTCTGTACAAAAAAACTGACATGGGAGAAGTATTTTATTGGAAAATGTAATGGTAAAATTGGGCAGTGGAAGGAACTCAAGGCAGATATGGTACCTGGAACAGCTCTGAATGATTTTTAAAGTGATTAGATTTCGAGTAGGCAGTGTCCTAGAATGTAGGTTATAGTCGTTACAGAAGAATTCTTTTGAAATACGTCTAGAAACAGCTATCCTAGTAAAATGTGGTACTTCAGTAGCAGTAAGACATTGGGGGTTTATTTTTTTAAAGCTTTCGGAAGTCGTTAGTGACTCTTAATTTTGCAAAAAGTATGGCCTCTTCCAAAGTTTTGTGAAGTCAATTGGAGTCTTTCCACTGACTTCAGAGGGTTTTGAATCAGGTCCTGATGGCCGTACTTTCAAGAGTTCAGCCCCAAGTTGCTGCCACTGAGAACAATGTACCTTTTTTACTTGGTTTTATTAAAATAAAAATTCCTTTAATTTCTGGAAGGTTAAAAAGAAATCCACAAACTTCTTATTGTTACTGAAAGTAGCAACACATTTTACTTGGATAATGTTTTCTAGCCTTAATTTCCGGGATCACACAACCTTGAAATGAAAGATTATGATAATTACGGTAATGTTATGAATCTAATGCAATGCTTTATGTGTGCAGAGCGTTACAATAAATGCTGAGTGTTGAGTGAACTCAAAAATCTGGCTATATGTTTCAAGGTTTTGGTGTGTTCTGTTAGGCAAACTGACTTTTATTTTAGAAGTAAATGATGTGTATCCATGATCAAAAATATCTTCCCTTGAATAGCTTTTGTTTGTATGTGTTACAGGTTGAGCACTGTAAATTGGGACATAGCTGATTTCAACAGCAGTGATTGGTTTAAAGTTTAAATTAACCGTATTGATACAGATGCATGAGGAAACATGGGTTTATGTTTTCAGACCATTCTCATTTATGTTAAATTCACTTGACACCAAACTAGCAGTGTTTTTTTGGCCTATTTTAAGCAAAGGATAGTAAGTGTGTTAACATTCCCAAATGAAAACCTTCATCTTTCAGTGATTAACTGAAATCATGTTTTCTGCAAAACTTCAACATCTCCTTCTGTATTGAGATTGGTCAGTGTATATCGTGTGCAAACAAGATTTCCAGTTTTTGCTTTGGTCAGGATTTAACCTAAAATATGAGACCCTGTATGTTCCCAACAAACTGCTATTGCCATTTTCTGTATATTGTAGCCACAGAGTCCTAAAATGCATCCTTTATTCACTGGTCCATTTAGGAAGCAACATTAGTGTGACAATGCAGTAGATGAGAAAAATTTGTCTGATGTCTTTAGTTGTCCTTTCTCATGCCTGAAAGAAAGGGGAGTTCCGTTTAAAAACAGATGATAAAGTGTGATCTTGTAATCTAATGGTATAAATTCTGTAGGTAGCTGAAAAGCTATAAGACTGTGAGAATAGAACTTGAAAGTTAATGCTATTTTTCAGTGTAAGGCAGGCTAATATGTCTGATTTTGTATGACACATTTGATAAAATCTTACCAACCAAATGTTAATGAATATCTGTTGTGAAATCACATTGTCCCGGATCTTATGACTGAAAGATAGTCAGGGCATGGCTATTCTACTGCTGCTACAGCTGTAGCACGTAGTGTGGATACTTCCTCATTGACAGATGAGGTTTTTCCATCAGTGTAGTTTAATCCATTTCTCTGAGAGGTGGTAGCTAGATTGACTGAGAAGTTATTCCACTGACCTAGTTGTGTCTATACTGGGAATAAGGTCAACCTAATTGCGGTTTTCAGGGTGTGAAATTTTTCACAGCACTGAGCAACATAGCTAGGTAGATCTAATTTTAAGCATAAACCAGGTCCCAGTGAAGACTGGGACCAACCGTCCGCCCAGAATTGTAGAGGCAAGTGGTATCGGCAACCATGAGGGTAATAGTGTGGTGTAATGTTCCTAACCAGCTAGTGCGCTGATTCTGTGCTGTGCTTTGCCTATTGAAATTCTGAATACTGTGCGACTGAGAGGCAAAATGGTCTTGTGTCTAAAGCACAAGATTTGGAGTTGGAACTTCTAGCTTCCATTTGTGATCCTGTTACTCACTTAGCGTCTCTGTGCTTCCCTTCACAGATTGTGGCAGAAACTTGGTGTACTTCTCATGTTGGTTGGGTGTAAAGTGCTTTGAGCGTCTCCCGTGGGCAGTGGTATAGAAATTAAATTTGGTGGTGGCAGTGGGTTTGTACATGGGGCTGTGCACCATTTCTTGACTTTCTTTCTGTTTTGTTGCAGCAGACTGATTCCTGTCTAGACTTCATGAACAGAAGGTCCTGCGACCGTTAGACTCCCCAGCCCCCACCCTTTCCAACATGGACCAGGATTATGAGAGACGTCTCCTGCGCCAGATCAACATCCAGAATGAAAACACAATGCCTTGTGTAAGTCAGCACATTTACACTGTGCTTAATGATTCTCCTAGTGACTTACGCAGTTGCCCCTGCCCCTCCCAGCATCCCCCAACAAAGACCAGACTTTATTCTGTGAGCTGTAATATGCTTTCTCGACTGTCTTTCAGACAGGCTCTCTAGCTTCCTCTATGAGCTACTTAATAGCATGGAGGCCTTTAATTAGAAACTAAACCAAACCTTGGACTGAAATGCTCTACTGTCGGAGTTTTTGAATTATCCTGGGAAACAATTGCTCCAACAATTTCATAACTTGGCCAGTTTTGTCAGCTAAAATGTGTTAAATCTCTATATGTATGTAATACTCAGAAGCCTAAGGGGGTTATAATATCTTTATTATTCAGTACTTGACATCAGGAAACTACATAATCTCATTAGGTACTACGGGAATATAGACAGTTGAATTTTTTTAAACAAGCAAATCTTCTGAATGCTGGGGGTATACGATAGGTGGACTTTAGATGCATGCAGATCTTCCAGCTTTTCTGTGGTGTTATATGTCATAAGAACATAAGAATGGCCATACTTGGTCAGACCAATGGTCCCTCTAGCCCAGTATCCTGTCTTCTGGTGCTGGCTAAGGCCAGATGCTTCAGAGGGAATACTCTGAACAGGGCAATTATCGAGTGATCCAACCCCAGTCATCCAGTCCCAGTATCTGGCAGTCAGGGGTTTAAGGCCATGTAGAACATAGGGTTGCATCCCTGACCATCTTGGCTAATAGCCATCGATGGACCTATCTTCCATTAACGTATCTAATTGAACCCAGTTATAGTTTTGGGCTTCACAACATCTCATGGCAATGACTTCCATAGGTTAACTGTGTGTTATGTGAAGTAATTCTCTCTCTTTTAAATCTGCTGCCTATTAATTTTTGTTGAGCGACCCCTAGTTCTTGAGTTATGTCAAAGGGTAGATAATGTTTCCTTATTCACTTTCTCCACACCATTCATGATTATATAGACCTCTATCCTATCCCTCTTTAGTCATCTCTTTTCTAAGATGAGCAGTCCCAGTCTTTCCTCCATATGGAAGCAGATCCTTGTCCTTAATTATTTTTATTGCTCTTCTCTGTATGTTTTCCAGTTGTAATCTATCTTTAAGATAGGCCAACCAGAGCTACACTCAGTATTCAAGGTGTGGGCGTACCATGGATTTATATAGTGGCATTATATTATCCTTTCCTTAATGATTCCTAACATTCTGTTTGCTTTCTTAACTACCACTGCAAATTGAGCAGGTGTTTTCAGAGAACTATCAGTGATTACTCCAAGATCTTTCTTGAATGGTAACAGCTAATTTAGACCCCATCATTTTGTATGTATAGTTGGGATTATGTTTTCCAGTGTTCATTACTTCTCATTTATCAACACAACACCTGTGCTGAGAGAATTGTCCTCCAGCTAGCCCAGGGGCGGGCAAACTTTTTGGCCTGAGGGCCACATTGGGTTTCTGAAATTGTATGGAGGGCAGGTTGGGGGAGGCTGTGCCTCCCCAAACAGTCAGGCATTGCCTGGCCCTAACCCCCTATCTGACCCCCTGACCTGCTTCTTGCTCCCTGATGCCCCCCCCCCCCGGGACCCCTACCCCATCCACCCCTCCCTGTGCCCTGACCGCCCCCGGACCGACTGCCCCCTGCCACCTCATCCAACCCCTCCTCTCATTCCTGACTGCCCCCGGAACCCCTGCCCCGGAATGTGCCCCCGCTGCCCCATCCAACCCCCCCCCCTCCCCATCCTTCCTGATTGCCCCCCTGGGATCCCTGTCCCCATTCAACATCCCTGTTCCCCGCCTTCTGACCGCCCCAACCTCTATCTACACCCTTGACCACCACCCCGAAGTCCCTTGCCCTCTATCCATCTCTGCCCCCTTACTGTGCTGCCTGGAGCACCGGTGGCTGGCTGCGCTACAGCCATGCCGCCCAGAGCACCAGAATAGGCAGCCTGCCGCCCGGCTGGAGCCAGCCACACCACTGCGTGGCACAGAGCACGGGGTCAGGCTGCAACTCTGCAGCTGCGCTGCCTGGCAAGAGCACGCAGCCCTGCCGCCCAGAGCATTGCACCAGAGGCGCAGTGAGCTGAGGCTGCAGGGGAGGAGGAACAGCAGGGGAGGGGCCGGGGGCTACCCTCCCAGGCCAGGAGCTCGGGGGCCGGGCAGGACGTTCCCACGGGCTACACGTGGTCTGCGGGGCATAGTTTGCCCACCTCTGAGCTAGCCCCTAGTATTTTAAGGTCCTTCTATGCTGTGAAAGGGCCCCAAATTGCACCCTCTGTCTGTACTTGGATAGGCCTTCAAATCGTTACAAGCCTGTGACACGGTCTAATCCATGTCATCCACTTATTTTGGTATTTCACTGTTCTTGCTTTCTTTGCCTTGGGTAAGGTGTGTAAATATTCTTAAGACCGTGATCTCTGATCTTCATATTTTACTGAGTCTTGGAACAACGAGTCCTCAGCTGACATGATGCACGTAAATGGCTTTTAACTGAAGTAAAACTCCCTCAGGAGGATTCGTATATTGGTACCGGTGCATATCTGCTACGAACTCCATAATATCTTTTGTCATTACTAAGATCTTAAAATACACACTTAGCTGTAGTTCTGCCAGATTCTACTTGATGTAATTGATTTAGGTTCAGTGCTGAATTTAAATGACTATGCTGAATGCACATTGAAAGGATACTGCTGGGTTACACATGATATCTCTAGTAAAACCAAGAAATATAAAGGAGGTCCCTTTACGTACCCCCTACAAGAACATTAGCATTATGGAGAAAACAAACAAATGTTAGAAAACTAGGAAGTAGTGTTAAGGGGACATTTTCCCACACAACACGGCAGCCGTGACTTTACTTCCATAGGAATGCCAAGAGGACCTGGAAGCATTGCTGTACTTATCTGACCTTAATAAAACCTGCTGTCTTCAATGTGCACACACCCACTCCAAACTCCTGTTCGTACGCTGCAGCAGGCCCTTGGCATACTTATGGCAGCAGCATGGCAATGGCAGAGATCACGCTAGCCAAAAAGCTTAGGGAGGAGCAAGATACTGGGATCTCCCTGCGGGACTCTCAGGGATCAACGCGCTCCTGTTCTGGAAGGACAGAAAGAAGACCAGGCTGAGTGCCTGCAACCTTAACTAGAACATGTTTTGTGTGTGAGATATTCTTATAAGGTACCGTACACTGTATGTTTACGTGAGGCTTGAATTGCTAATATTTGGGTCTTTCAGACCAACAGGGGAAGGGATTCCAGTCATACCTATACCTCATAGTGCCCTGCCTCCAGCTGCCCAGATTTCAAACCTCGGGACCCTTGGCAAGAGCATACCAGCTGATCTCCACTATTGAGAGGGCGCATGTGGAGAGAGAGGTTCTTTAAGTGCTCCTGTTAGCACTTGTCAGTGGGAATTGTGCCTGTGTAAGGAGTGCTTACTAGAGTTTTAAGGTGACAAACCATGTGTTCTGTCATTCCAGGTTTATTTGGCCCTAATGAAAGCAGATTTCTGGAGTCTGTCTTTCAGAGCCCACTGTGATCCAACATTTTTTCTGTCTGGTTCTTGCAGTGTTTCTCCATATGTAACTTTTTAAACTTCAGGTAGTTGAGATGAGACGAACGCTGACACCTTCCAACTCTCCAATGTCCTCCCCCAGTAAACATGGAGACCGTTTCATTCCCTCAAGAGCTGGGGCCAACTGGAGCATTAACTTCCACAGAATAAATGTGAGTATTACCCCCGTGTTACACAGCACAAGGTATTTTTCTTATCAGGAAGGGGGAGTTTGCACGGAGTTAAAGAAGTTTGTTTGGCAGGAAAACTACTTCAGAGGACTAGTAGAGCATTGCCTTCCCCTTCTGCTCTCCGTCTCTTTTGCTGCTTCAGTATTTGATGCCTCAGCATCACAATTATTGTTGCAGATTTTTCAAGATGGCAGTGCTTTTCCCATTACTGTGGGGAGGGGGGGAAGAAAAGTAAATTTTGTGAGATCTTTGCAGTGACTGGAGTGTTTGTAAGCATATATTTTCCCCCCCTAGGAAAACGAAAAGTCACCAAGTCAAAACAGAAAAGCAAAGGATGCTACCTCAGACAATGGCAAAGGTAGATGTGTTTTGTACCACTTGTTCCTTTGTGTCTAGCTTTTGATTCAACACTGAATTCAAATATAGCATGGGCAGCAGCAGTGCAAGCATCTCGCTTGCTGCTCTAGCTATTGGGCCACAGCCCTGACCTGGAGGCACCATCACAGGGAATATGATAACTTGGTCTTCACAGCCCATTCAGATGAGTTGACGTACCCACCTGCAAGACCACTGCATACCCTGGTTGAGAACCACTAGCGTAGGACTCTGCTCAAGAGCTCGTTTGTATGTTCGTACAGATGGCCTTGCTTACTCAGCCTTGCTAAAGAATGAACTGCTGGGAGCAGGGATTGAGAAAGTGCAGGACCCTCAGACAGAAGACAGGAGACTGCAGCCATCCACACCAGAGAAGAAGAGTCTCTTCACGGTAAGTTTGGCTAACAATTCATTGTTCTGCATTGCTTATGCAAGAGGAGTTGGGCATTCCTCAAATATGCTAGTAGGTGCATAGTGTAGTAGCTTTATTAAGAAGTCTAGCCAAGGTTTAAAGTGGGTCATCAATAGTATGGAATGGCTAGGGTGGGTTGTATTAGTAACAAAATCCAGTGGACACTGTTCAGTGACTCCACAGATAGCATGAGGAAGTGCTGCTTGCTGCAGAAATCCTTCTTTCCTGAGTTATGACAGAGGCTTTGAAAGACTGTTTTGGAAAAAATGTGGGCAACTTAACACATGGTCTTGATGTGCTCCCTAAATGAAGGAGAGGTTTTGAGATTCAACAGAAGTTAGTTTCTCAGTATTGCTGTAGAGCAAGATTTAAAGGAATCTTTAAGGGAAGGGACTGAAGAGGGTAGAAAGTAAAACACAGTGGGCCACCACAGTGCAGGGTTTTGGAGGGACCTCTGACTAGGTAATGTATGTTTAATTAATTACATTGTAGGTGATCTTGTAAACCTCTGGCACGTCAGGACCTGTACTGTGTGGGGTTTTTGTATCCAATGCTTTCTTCTTTGTGCAGTACTCCCTCAGCACCAAACGCTCTAGTCCAGATGATGGCAATGAGGTCTCCCCGTATTCCCTGTCACCTGTCAGCAACAAAAGGTAATGCTACCTATGGGTGGGGGAAAAAATGAGGGCTGGGGTTCTTAAGGCGCTCTCTGACTAATGTCATAATTGGTTGCTGTACAGCTATGGGATTTCAGGAGGGGAAGTAGGCAGCAGGAGTTGTCCGACACCTAAGGAGCAAGGATCTTGTCTCTGTGCAGCCAGCCTTAGAAATGCAGTAGATTCCACTTGTTAGCAACCTCTTGGTTCCCAGCAACTGCTATTATTATCCAGAGGCTGCCGGTAAGCGAAAGGCAGGTTTGCAGGGCTGCAGCCAGGGAAGGCAGTGCTGGCAGCTGGGAGGGGAGGCTGTGGGCAGGGAATCATGGGGAGGTTTGTGAGGCTCTAGCCAGCTCTAAGCCTGCTTGTGGCTGGTGCTCGGGATGTCTCAGTGCTCTCTTCTCTGCCACATCCCTGAAGGCATGTGTGCAGGGCTATAGCTATAGCCAGGGAAGGAAGCACTGGGATGTGCCAAGCCTGAGCCACTGGTACCAGGGCAGGGCACAGCCTGGAGAGTACAGTGGTACCGTGCAGCCCCTTGGACACACACACACCCCTGCTCCCATGAAAAGCGCGGCATCCTCCTCCCAAACAGCAGGCAGATTTGCAGGCCTACAGCCGGGAAAAGCATGTCAAAAGGCTGTCCGAAAGCAGCATGCCTGTTAGTATCTGAATCCTATTAACATTTTACTCTAATGAGACAGGATTGGTCCCCAGCAAAATGTTGCTATTAACCAGAAGTTGTTAATATCAGGAGTGTTATTAAGCAGCCTCCCCTTTTTGGGCATGTGATTACGGTCGGTGCAGGGGCCACACGGAGATCGATCAGTCAGGGCAAACTGCAAAGGATGGGGCAGACAATCCCCAAAACTGGTAGTTTATTCTTATAATTAGATTCACCAAGCTAGTAACAAAACAGCTTCTGTAATACCACACTGGTTACCCAGAAGCTAAAACACAGTTCCCCTTAAGCAATCCAGCCCTGGGCTCCCACCCGGAGAGCCAAATCCAATATAGTGAAGATTACTTAAAATCTTATTCACCATATATAAAGTTCTACCAATCCCAAGAGACCAGACACATTACCCACCAGGTCAATGAATATTTTAGATCTTACCCAAAATACATTCTTACAGCCAATTCTTATTAACTAATTTAAGTTTTATTTTAAAAAAGAGACAGTTGCTATGGTTAAAAGATCATTATACATACAGATTACTCCTTGGGGAATTCTGCTCCCCAAAATTCAAAATTATGCGCACAATATTTTAAAATTCTGCAAATTTCTGCATGTGTCATTTGTCAAAGTAACACAATATAGTCACACCAGTTTCAGTTATTTTTGGTCATTTATTTCAAAATACCTGTCAGCGAGTATGTGTGTAACAATACAGACAACAAAAAAGAGTCAGGAAATGTTTTTTGAAAAATAGATTCCTTACTAGGCATAGTAATACAGAACTCTGAGTAGTAATTCATTTAAACTATAATACAGAACTGTATTTCTCGCACCCCTCAGAAGCAGTGCAAAGGGTTGGAGGAGTCGGGGATAATGGAGGAGCTGAGGGAGAGGGAAGTAAATTGTTGGGAAGGAGCCTGGGTGTGAACTGGGAGGGTTGTTGGGTATGGCTGGGAAAAGTATGGAACAGGTTTTTTGTGGGGGGTGGCGAGGAGGGATTGTTAGGGAGCTTCCCCGATGCAGACCCTGGTTGTCTCCTAGCCTCTCCCATTCAGTCAGGCACGTCTGCTCCTGTCCACGTGTCCCTCCACCCCCACTCAGACACCACCTCCTCACATCCCCATGTGGCCCTGCACCTCCCTCCCCCTGTGGCTCTGTGCCTCCACTCCCATTCAGCCCCTGCCCCAGTCTGTCCTCTTCCACTAGCCCTTATGAGCCCGTCTGACCCCCTCACCCAGCACCCATGCTGTCTGTTTCCCCATAGTCCCTGTCTCCTGACAGGCTCTGTGAAGAAGGCAGGCTCTTTCTCTTCTCTAGCTAGCTGGGAGCTGCTGCTTTGTTCTATTGCCACATCGCCCTCTGGTGGGCAAAAGGTGGAACTGCAGCAACATTTCAACGGAAGCGTTTTTCTGAACAAAAAATTAAAAATGTGTGGCTAATTAATTATGCACATGCACAATAGTGCAGGATTTCTCCCAGAGTAAGATATGAATAAAGTTCTCAGGTCAGTTTCATAGCAGAGATGGCGAGCTGCTCATTTGTAAAAGTCCTTTTAGAATCGGTTCAATAAGTTAGTCCATATGTAGAATTCCAGGAGAATTTGCAAGGATAGTCCAGGGCGCACCTGGAGACCTCAGTCTTGTGACTTGAACTTCCCCTGACGAAGTTTGAGCAGATCTGAGATGAAAAAGTTTCAGGCCCTAGAGTTATTTTATAGTTCTCTCCACTAGGCTACATCTTGACAGCAAACATCACAGCAGGCATTCCTTGGATGAAGAATAGGTAATATACATTGTTGCTCTGAAGTAAATCTGTTTCTTAAGTCACACACTAGTAACTAGCTGCATTCATTAGCATAAGGTAGTTAACCATTCAAGCAGTTCATAGACCGTCTACTACAAACTTCAAAGAAAAATGTAGACAATGATATTAGTACACCACAAGTTTCCTCTAAATGTTAATATTCCTTTTTGATCTCTTAATCAATAGAATATAGTAACAGACAAGAACAGAAGTTTATCATCTACAAACTCATTAGATCACATTGATAAACTTAACAGATATATGTAAACACAGACAAATACAGTTAGTATCTACTTCTAATTCTCTGACAATATAGGTTTACATTTAAAAGAATTAAGGCTATATCTACACTACAGACTTTACAGCTGCGCTGCTGTGAGGTCTCCCGTGTAGCCGCTCTATGCCGGTGGGAGAGAGCTCTCTTGCTGGCATAATTAAACCACCGCTAACGAGTGGCAGTAGCTATGTTGGCAGGAGAACGTCTTCCGCCGAGATAGCGCTGTCCACACCAGTGCTTTTGTCCGTGAAACTTATGTCCGTGATGGGGGTGGGAGGTTTCCACGTTCCTGACCGACAAAAGTTTTACTGACAAAAGTGCTAGTGTAGACAAAGCCTAAATCTACTTAACCTGGCTTTGATAATGATCTACAAGAAATAGCCCTGTTTACCATTTCAATACTCCTCTAATGTATTATTAAAGGTTGATTTTTGGGTCACTTAGCCTGCTGGTTGGTTAACCCTCACTGGCTCAGTGGCACAGGGCAGCTTCCCTCTTTTTCATTTTGTGTCCATTACTTCCCTCTAGCTGCTCACCTCAGTACTATTCCTTCGGAGCTGCAACCCTCCTATCTCTTTGAGTCTCTAAATTTCTCTAGAAGGGCAATGATCAAAACAGTAGGAATTTCTCTAAATCTCTTTGTACCTTCAAAGCCTCATAAAAAAAATCATGTCTCTATTTGTGTGAACAGTCAGAAGTTGCTAAGATCACCTCGAAAACCAACAAGAAAAATCTCCAAGATTCCTTTCAAAGTGCTGGATGCTCCAGAACTGCAGGATGACTTCTACCTGAACCTAGTGGACTGGTCTTCTCTCAATGTTCTCAGTGTTGGCCTTGGTACCTGTGTTTACCTATGGAGTGCTTGTACTAGCCAGGTAAGGCATGGCCCTTTCCTTGCAGCTATGGGAGAAAAATGGACAGCAGGTCAGTTGGATCGGCCTTTGTGTTTTATATTCTGCTGCCGTACTTTTTCCAGTACCCTGGAATGTACCATCTATGCCAGGAGTGGCCAGCCTGAGAAGGAGCCAGAATTTACCAATGGACATTGCCAAAGAGCCACAGTAATACGTCAGCAGCCTCCCAGCACCTCCTGCCCACCAGCAGCCCCACTGATCAGCACTTCCCCATCCCTCCCCGCACCTCCCGATCAGCTGTTTCATGTCATGCAGGAGGCTCTGGGGGGGGAAAGAGCGAGGGCATGGCAGGCTCAGGGGAGGGGTGGGGAAGGGGTGGAGTGGGGACAGGGCCTGTGGCAGAGCCAGGGGTTGAGCAGTGAGCCTCCCTCTGGCACATGGGAAAGTTGGCACCTGTAGCTCCAGCCCCAGAGTCAGTGCCTAGACAAGGAGCCACATACTAACTTCTGAAGAGCCGCATGTGGCTCCGAAGCCACAGGTTGGCCACCCCTGATCTATGTGGTGCAACATACTAGTGCTCTTAGTTCCAAATACCTAATCTGCTAGGCAGCTAATCTCTTTAGTCCTAATTTCCATTTTATTTCCTAATTTTCAAGGTGACCCGGTTGTGTGATTTGTCTGTGGAAGGCGATTCTGTGACATCAGTGGGCTGGTCAGAACGGGTCAGTATAATACTACCATACAGACCGTTAAGATATTCTTTTCAGAGATTCTGAGCACCCAAAGCTCCTGTTAACTTCAGTTGCATTTGTAAGAGCTCAACATTTCAGAACATCTGATCCTCAACGCTAGAGTCCGATAGGAATACACCGTGTCTCATGCTGGAGTGAGAACCACCTAGATTAAGTTCAGTGAGCAGCATCTGACCTCGGTCAAGAGATGCCGAAGAGCATTTCTCTCTCCTTTTTTGTTAAAGCCTAAGATGTATGCGCTTGAGGCATGTGCATCCTCCCCCTCCCCCTCAAAAAGAAAAGAAAAAAGCACCTTACCTGGATAGCAGGGATGGACCTGGACTGGTCTGTGAGTGTAGAACTGCCTCCTAAATTGACTACAAATATATCTGTATGTGAGTGAGCCGTGCTCTTAGAGAGAGGTTATGGTCTACTGCTTGTTCTGGAGAGATGGTCTGCATGAACTGATGTGCTTAGTGTCTTTGCTCCAATTACTCTCCGTAGTCCTGTCATGCCAGATTTGTCTTCCTTGTTCCAGGAAAGGCTTGGGGTAAAAGAGCCCAGAATCCTACTAAAAAGTCTCTTGTGAGGCAGAACCTCCAGGTTCTCTATTTGATGTTCTGCATAGTGCCATGAAATCCTGCCTGGCTGGTTGGTTGAGGCCAAAGTGATGTATCCCATTGCAGAAGAATTCAGCAACATTTCCCCCATCCTGTTTAAACCAATAGCTTCTGCGAACAGGTGTTCGCTGTCCCTTTAGCAAGCACTCAAATGGAGTTTAGAGTGGAAGACAAGGAGTCAAGACCGCCTCCTGGGTTCTGTTTCCAACTCTGCCAATAGCTCACTGTATGATGTTGGGCAACTTTTTCACTAGGAGGGTGGTGAAACACTGGAATGCATTACCTAGGGAGGTGGTGGAATCTCCTTCCTTAGAAGTTTTTAAGGTCAGGCTTGACAAAGCCTTGGCTGGGATGATTTAGTTGGGGATTGGTCCTGCTTTGAGCAGGGGGTTGGACTAGATGACCTCCTCAGGTCCCTTCCAACCCTGATGTTCTATGATTCTAAGTCACTTAATGCCCATGCCTCAGTTTACCCTATCTGTTAAAACCTCTTGGGGCTTGGGGGTGTAAAAAAGATGTAATTAGGTAATGATTGTAAAAATCTTAGCGGGCCTTGGGGAAAATGTGCACTAGAAAGAAGTGCCAGTATTATCTGTCTTTAAAAGGATCTATTGATACTTTTCAGTTTTCATTTCTACAGCAGATCTTAAGTTACTGCAGAAATTGCATCTTCATTCAACTCATTGCTGATGGACAGATCTTACAAGATGTGTTATCTCCAGGGATGATACTCCTACCCCCATCTGTTTGCCTTTTAGGGGCTGAGGGCTAGTCTTCACTATGGGGAGATTGACATTGCTGCAATCAATGCAGTATGGATCGATTTAGAGGGTCTAGTGAAGACCTGCTAAATCAACGGCAGAGATCCCAGAAGAGTAAGGGAAGTCAACTGGAGAGCGTCTCCTGTGGACATGGCACAGTGAAGACACCGGGATAAGTCGACCTAAACTGCGTCGACTCCAGCTACGTTATTCACATAGCTGGAGTAGCGTAGCTTAGGTCGACTTAGTCAATAGTGAAGACAAGCCCTCAGAATCTCTTGTGTGGCTCTTGGATCTCTTTGTACGTCTAGTTACTGACTTTATTGATTGCAAGTTTTCTTTTTGTGCATTTAGGGCAACTTGGTAGCAGTTGGAACTCACAAGGGCTTTGTACAGATCTGGGACGCAGCTGCAGGGAAGAAATTATCCATGCTTGAGGGTCACACAGCCAGAGTGGGTAAGGAGGAACAGGAGGCAAGAGGGCTGAAGTTTACCATTTGAAAGTGGCATTTGCTAACCTAGAAGAGGGATCCCTTGAGGCCATGTTAATATTGCAGTATTGCTATAATTTATGATCCAAAAGGGAGTGTGGGAATTGTCAGTCCTGTCCCACCCCTACACGCCATTCCTTCCCCAAGCCTTCTGTGAAATAGCTTTTTGTTTGTGTATAAGAGTCCTTTTAAATTACACTGGCCTGCTCTTGGGGGTGGTGATACTATGAATCATCACCACATACAGTTGCGGAAGGTGTTGTGTGATGAGGCATCCTAGGTGTGTTCTGTTAATACACCTTGTTGAATGTCATTGGTTTCAACTCTCCAGGCTGGCTGCTTGAGGATTCCAGTTCATCCTGCTTTTCAGGGAATAGCTTTTACAAGTAAGCAGTGTGGATTGGTGACCAGGTCAGGGGTTGGGAGTCAGGACACCTCATAAGTTCTGTTTTGATGACCTCACACAAGTTGTTACACCATTTGTGCCTCAGTTTACCCTGCTGTAAAGTGGGTATAATATGAACTCCCATAGGTTTTGTATATGTTAAAAGCTCTTCGATCTTCCAACAAAAGTTGCTCAAGAAGAGATTTGTGTAGGCCTCCTCTGGTTATAGTGGCTTGATACTTACCCCTAGGAATCCTGCACTGACAGCTGCATGGAATTTTCACTCTGTTCCTTTGCCTGCATTACAGGTGCTTTGGCATGGAATGCAGACCAGCTTTCTTCCGGCAGTCGGGACAGAATGATCCTTCAGAGAGACATCCGGACCCCCCCACTACAGTCTGAGCGACGGCTTCAGGGCCACAGGCAGGAGGTGTGTGGGCTGAAGTGGTCCACAGACCACCAGCTCCTAGCGTCGGGTGGAAATGATAACAAGGTAAAGTACTGATTGCTATTGGTGTAGGCCTTGGCCTCATCTCTGCACCTGCACTCCTAATCTTAAAAGCTGCCTTCTTTCAAAGATATGTCAACTTTTGAATTCTAGCCTCTCATCTGAAGATGCCTTTTTGTTACTAATGAGACAATTGACAGACCATCCATATTCCCCCCACCCCAATGTGGCTAAACTAGACTATCCTACAACTTTCTAGTATCTGTCTTAAGTAAAAATTAGTAGGGCAACTTAACTATCCTTTGTTGCTCTGAATGTGCTTGGGTACCTACACCTGTATGTTTGGCCTGAAGGATGTTAGATTTCAGTGAAGCTGGTTTAAACTGTCTCCACTTAAACTTGAAGTTAGGCAGTGTGCAGTGAAGGAAGTTTTCAGTTTTAGATAACTTAGTTTACACTGAAATTCCCTTCTGCACGTTTGTTTTGTTTTAGCAGGCACAACTCAGGTTTACTATTTACCAGCGAACAAATAATGGTTACATATGGTACCAAGAACAATTCTGAGAGCACCTTGGGATAGATTCCTGCACAATTAACTCCCCAGACACTGGTGTGATGGAATATACTGTATCCCAAGCTCTTTCAACTTCTTCTCTCTCTTCCATTCCTTTCCCACTGCCTGCCCACCCCCCACCGGTGAATGAGAACAGATTATGGCTGGATTATTTACAAAGTCTTGCATGTCAAGAGACCAGAGCACTGCACATAGCCCAAGTGACATGAGTTTGTAGCTCTTGGTCTAGCCCCAAAAGGATCCCTGAGTTGAGCAGGTTTGGCGATCCCTGAGGGAGAGGCCCCAGTACAGGAATCGCTAATCATTAAGATGTAGGTGCATTGGCTGAGCTGTGCAGGGCAGTCTTCACCAGGCTGGGCTTTAGCCGGTGCTGTCTCCTCGGTTTGGAGGGCAGGGGAGCCGAGGTTGGAGTTGTGTGTTAATTAGTCTTGTTTCTTCTCTCCACCAGCTCCTTGTGTGGAATCACTCCAGCTTGAGTCCTGTCCAGCAATATACAGAGCACCTAGCAGCAGTGAAAGCTATTGCGTGGTCTCCACACCAGCATGGTCTGTTGGCCTCTGGTGGTGGGACAGCTGACCGCTGCATTCGGTTCTGGAACACGCTAACTGGGCAGCCCTTGCAGTGCATTGATACTGGGTCACAAGTGTGCAATCTGGCTTGGTCCAAACATGCTAATGAACTAGTAAGTTCAACCATGGGGTTGGAGTCCTGCTGCTGAGCTTTCATGGATCAGGAACTGTCAGCGCTGACTCTCTCTTGTAATTCTTGTGTCTTCCCCCTACAGGTGAGTACCCATGGATACTCGCAGAACCAGATTCTCGTCTGGAAATATCCCTCATTAACCCAAGTAGCAAAACTAACAGGGCATTCGTACAGAGTCTTATACCTGGTAAGCTATAACCCATGCCCTTTGCTTAGTGATCTCTCATATTGGTTCTGCTGCGACTGGGTTGTGCACTGAGACTGAACCCAGACTGGCTAGTACTGGTATCTGCTGGTTCCTAGCTATCCAGGGTTTGGTTAGTGAAACAAACAAAACTAAACTTCACTGCACTCAACAGGAGCATTTGAGATTTGGCAGTCCCTGCTTGCTGACACTGGAGTGAGGGATTCTTCTGCACTGCTTGACAAAAAGTGACACACATTAACCTTTGGACAAGCCCCAGGTTGTCAAACTCCAACTCCTCTCACTTCTGAGGAGCACAGATACCTGGTACAGCAAACAGCTCTTAAGGAAATTTATAAAAGCCAAAAGCTTCTTCAGAGTTAGAAGACTTTTTTTAATCCTCCCCCTTATTCCACCTGCTATTTTTCCTCTTCATGGTTGTGCATTAAAACATTCAGTTCTGTTTAATCCAGTTCCATCTCTTGATAGCTATGTCTCTTACCTGCTTTGTTCTCCCTTTCATGGTACTTGAGGAAGCTTCAGCACAGAATGGGATCAGCTGAGCTTGTCTCATACTGTTTTAGACTCTGTGGCTAGTTCATTTGTTAACAATGTGTAGGGGGATGTTGGCATCTTAACAGCTTACTTCTGGCTTTATAAAGAGAGGTGCGATTCCAGAGATAATGTGAATGACCCTTGTGTACTCTATAGCAGCATAAACTGAGACTTGTTTCCATAATTCTGTATCTTACCTGTGGCAATGGTGATGAGGCAGAAGGAAAGCAAAGGCAGGTGGGCCTGGTTCACCTCCATTAGAGAGAAGGAATCGAACGTTTGTATTCTGGTGTGGGGGAGGCCTCCATTTTAAACTACCATTTAGCGACCTGTGAACATGTATTTTGAAGACTGTGTTTTCTCTCTTGCCTTAGGCGATGTCTCCTGATGGGGAGGCCATAGTTACAGGAGCAGGAGATGAAACCCTGAGGTTCTGGAATGTCTTCAGCAAAACCCGCTCAACAAAGGTAAACTCGCTAGTGTATGTGGATAGTTAGTTCCTGTTTCTGCGGCAAGCACTGCCCAGTGAGGGAAGCTGTGGATCTTCTATCCAGCTCTAGTCACTTGCTGTGTGACATTGGACAGTCACTTCACTGCTTTTGTATACCTCCACTACCTATGTGTATAATGATCAGACACCCAATGCTTCTCTCTTAGCAGCTGTGGGGATTGAGTCTTGATCAAATGCTAAGGGGTTTGTGATTCTCACTTGAAAGTAGTGATTTGTGAGGCCTCTGTGCACAGAATACGTGAAGTAACTAGCACAACTAAAGGCCCATCGGTCTCCATTTCAGGGTGGGTATCTACATTCTTAAAATTGAACTGTTGGTGGTTATGCTGGTGCCATGCCACACCACTGATTTTAAGTAGCAGTGGTGTAGGGTGTCCACCTTAGCCTGTTCCTTGCTAGCATTTTAATACACTGTTGCAATGTCATTTGTATACGTATTCTTCAGTTCTGGCACAATGGCTTTAGGAGACAGGATCAAACTCCCTTAAGTCTCTGAGAACTGTCACCATTCCAGAGATGACTTCTCAATGGGGGTCTGGAGGGCTCTTTTTGAAAAGTTAGTCTCCAGGCATCTTGAGCAGATGTGGAGAGATAGCAGAGGATGCCAGGAAACGAGATATTATGTGGAGGGACCACAGAGAGACAGAGACCAGCAGTTTCTTCATCTGGTTTCTGGTGGCTCTGCTGTAGGATATACACAGCAATCCCTGTTTCACAGAAACTTGTACTGCAAAACTAGCCCATACCATCTTCTGCCATGCTCACACTCACCGTGCACCCTGTATACGTGCATGGGCACAGGAAGGTTGATCTCTGACCAATATCAGACTCGGGCATGCTTATGAAGGTTTGCCCTCTAATGTTGGGCAAGCCCCAGACCATTTCCCTTGGCTTGGTTTGCCTCGAGCCCTGGCTTCGTGGCAGAAATGAGTGTGTGGGGGGATAGGGCTGAGGCAGTGTGGTGGAGCTGTCTGCGCTCAACTCATTTTCTCAGTGAATATTTAGAGTGGGGATCTTGGGTTCAAAACTTTTCTCTTCATTTTTTGCAGGAGTCTGTGTCTGTTCTAAATCTCTTCACCAGGATACGGTAAACTCTGTAATTGCACACCAGGGGACCCCGGCACGATGTGCCAGGAAAAAACCACTAACTTGGCTTGTATGGAACCTCTCGCTATCAACCAGAAGAGGGGAAGGGGAGTGCCAGTGGGTTTGGAGGCTGGACTTTCAAGATTCTTCTTAAATACATGATTGCGAACCATATTGGACAGTATTTGGGGTGGGGCTGGGAGGGTGATGCAATTATCAAAGGGTTAAGAATATGACATTCTTCATAAAGGGGAACAGGTGCAAGAGGGAAAAACTAAAGTATCTAATTTTATACATAGGGTAGAACTTGTGTGATGTGGACCATGATAAGGAAGACTAGGCCAAGGGCATCCCAACTGCTGCTTTGTAACCTCTGTGAGAGATGAGTATTGTGGGGGGTGGGATTTGTTTGTGAGGGGTTTGGAATGCTGCTCTGGGTTCTTCATCATTCTCTGACACAAGTCTGAGTTAGTCAGACTTGATCAAATTTTATTGGTGGGAGAGGACAAAAGTTAGAGCTGGGAAGAAGCCTCTCGAATGTAGAGTGGGTATTGTTTTTGCTTGGCACTAATATTCCAAGTAGAAAAAAGAACTGCTTATTTTCCTCAGGCACACAGTTTTCTCTTCCGTTTAAAGAAGTGACTAATACTTGACATGGACGTTCACCTAAGAGTTTAATTTTCAGCACACTTAGTATCTGGCTAAAAAAATTGAGCTGAGAATTTTTTAAAAGATTTTAACAGCAGCTGCCTCTTCTGAAGGAAAGATTACTGCACAATCCAAAGAGATTATTTTTTTAAAAAGAATTATTGATATTACACATTCAAAGCTGGTCTCAAGACTTTTAGTTTAATGGGGAAACAATGGCTTTTTTTAAAGACCCAGGAGTATTTATTTAGAGCTTTATGCTGTGCCAATTATTGCAGACTGATTGCTGCAGTGTCTTTCTGAGGACAAAAGCAGTTGAGATGGATTTAGAAAGACTATTGTGGATCTGTTTTCAAAGACAAAGGTTCTGTAAGATTGTTGCCTGTCTTCCACATGGGACGGAAGAAACATCATGTGTATGGAAGTCTGTGTGCGAGGGGTTCTAGGCAAGGGAGAAGAGTTGCTTTTTTTTTTTTTTTTAAACTTCAATTAGGTCAGAGCCAGAGGCCCATTTTTAAGTTTCAGGAAGAGAGAGATCCTGCCAGTTTGTTGAAATAATGCAGTGAGGTGTGATGCTAAGCACTTGTGTGTGTGTGCGTGTGTGTCTGTGTCTTGCTTTTAATTTAAAGAGACGCTGTTATGCTTGCAGCAGCCAGTTCCTGTCTACTTTGTACATGTGCCAATGCTCGTCTGCTGTGCATCGGGCTGTTCGGCCCACCCCCTCGCCTCCTTTTGTAAAATGTTTGGATGTAAGTGCTGCCTCTTTCTTCTCTTGGCTGGTGTGTGTGTGGTTGTGTATGTGTGTGTATATAGACCTTGTCCTCTTGTACATAGTGTGTAGGCAGATACCTTCTTGTGAAACCATACTGCCCGGGTTGCAGGGGGGGGAGGTGTGGGAGGCAGCTGCTTCTCTAGAGCAGCAGTGACTCCTTTAGAAAGGGCAAATTTCAGGTAGCAAGTCTGGCAAAGAGAATGCCGTGAACTGTGATTCCATTTCACTACAGCCTTGACCAAGCGTGCCATTTACAGCTAGTGCGTGGATGTTGGTCTCTGGGTGCTACAAGTGCTTCTCGAGGCTTGAGTGTGCCCGGAATACGCGGTGTTCCTTAGCAAAACTGACGGCCTTGGAGCTCTTGAAGCCAAAAATGGGACCTGCATATTCCCATCACCTCCTTCCCACACTCCTCCGAAAAAGCGTTTCATCACAGATCCGCTTTACTCTGGTTCTCTCCACAAAATTCTGAGGCACTGTAAAAATGTTCTGCAATGGCCTCCTGATTCCTCTCTTGCTGCTTGTTACATGTTTGGCATCCTTAACCATCACATCGCTAACGCACTGAGGAATTGTTACCCTGTCGGATCGTTAAGCCAGGCACGCATGTCTGAATTGAAGGCATCACTTGCAGTGAAACATGGTCTGTCACGGGTGCCTGTTCCACCCCCTGGGGCAATTATGATGGAGAAAGGACCAGAGGAAAGTAATGCATGTCTTAAATCAGTGACTGGGAGGAGGGGGAATATGGCTGCAAGTTACTTCTGTGGCTTAGTTTCTCATTTGCGATCTGTGCTTTGGGATAACTGTTCCCCAGACCCCTAGCTCAATGTCCAAACCACCCACCAAACGTTTTCCTCCTGGAGAAAAATCTTTAAATGGAGAGGAACCAGGAAACCATCCCTGAAAGGGGAGTAAATTTGTCTCTGCTCAAGCTGTGTAAAAGTGCTCACTTAATGAGGAGAGAAACTCGGAAGGTGTCTGATGGTGTGTGCAGGTGTGGTGGGGGGCGGGAAGGAGAGGTACAGGCTAGGTTGTGCAATGGTCCTGGTAACTATACTGACAGTAATCCCCTCTGCCCGCCCCAATACCACAAGCTGGAGAGGAGCAAGCTTTACTGTTTGTCAGGCATGTGATCAGCCTAGGCTTGTGCGCCCTACATCAGAGAGCCACCCTTGCTGAAGCAGCTGGTAAAAGGAACATTCGAACCCATGGTGAGACGAGCTTTGCTTTTTATTGGGGAGGATTTGCTTTGGAAAGGAGAGGGGAGCAGACCCTCCCCTTCCTTTAGGCCTGCAGCGTTGGGTTTGGTTTTGAAGTAATCCCCAGGAATATAATGGGGCGTGGAGGGAAATTAGAAATCTAGATGCTCTGGCATCTGTGCTGCGGTTACGCATGGGAGCTTTCTTGTGTGTTGCACTGAAATCTCAAGCAGAGAATTGCATTCGACAGAGATCTTGGTCCAGAGGGAGCATCCTTCAGTAGGCTCAATGTGTCATTCTCTGCTTCTAACAACACGCCCCTTATTTCTGTCAACGCTGTTTCAAAACGATCGCGCTCCTAATCCTCCCCCTGCTCGGAAGGCTGGGCTAACGCCTGCCTTGGGAGCAGGACAGGTTACTTTGTGTTCTACTGTTCTGCTTAGCAGGGATGGATAGTTGATTCCTGATCCCATAGCTGGTTTATGGTTGAATGTATCGGCTACCTGGTTGGAGGGGAGGAGAGCAATGTTAAAGACCGTCTTTAGTGGACATAAAAAAATACCAGCACAAATTTCCCCGTTACCCATGCAGTTGCCAAAGGAGGTAGTTTGCTGGGGCCAGGGGAGTGTCCTCAAAAGGTATCTTTTGGGGGGGAGGGGGTGCTGGGGGCATTTGTATCTAGAATCTCATGTATGCAACTCGTGTGAAGCGATTGGCTGTCTGGAGTGTGCTCAATAGTGTTGTAAATGGAAGAAGAAAAACTTGCGTACACTTATTTCAATGTATGAACCATAACGTTTCTGACTTGTACAGTTCAGGCAGTTTGAAAGGTCTCCCCAGAGTTTATGCAGGTAAATTCTAAGAACTTGTGGCATTGTTACATATAATGCATCATATGGTGGGGGGGGAATATAGAGACCGTTGTAACTTTTCATGTAAAGCAATGTAACTGGCATTAAATACATTGTGAATTTAAGCCTGGTGTCACTTTCTTTAAAGCTTCACGTGAAACTTGTGAGTGATGTTATGCTTTAAAGTGCTATGTGGATCCTGGGCTGACGTTCCGAGTCCCGGTGCCCCTCCAGTGGGGCTTCAGCCCTGTGGGAAGTGCGCCTGGACTCAGGGCTTCAGCCCCACGCGAAGCACCTTGGCACTGAAGCACCCCCTTGCAGGGCTTGAGCCCTGCGCCTCTGTGAGCCCTGCAGTCCACTGAAAAGTCTCCAGATTTGGACTGGGGTCTATCTATTGACTACCCCCACTGTAGATGTTAAGCAGTGTTTGACAGAGGATTTTTGCATCCACCCTGCGTAAAGAAATGAGTGTCACTTGTGTCAAAGGAAAGATTTAAGAGACCAGATGGGCGATACTACTGGGGAAATGGGCAAGTGCCCTGGACAAGGCACCGCACACCGGGAGACAGAGCCTGTGTTGTGGTGGTGGTTGAACACTAAAGGGCGGGTGACATATTAAACAACGTCTGCAGATTAGTTGTAGCCTAGTGCATCCCAGGATATTAGACAGACAAGGTGGTAGTGGTCAGGTTATAGATGGTGAGACCTCCCATATTATCTCACCCACCCTTGTCTTACTAAGAATAGTAATCCATGCAGCTGTGTGCGCCAAGATGGGGACAACCAAATCCTCATGCTTCAGGACATAAACAGATCACAGGGGTCAGGAAGGAATGCTTTTCCCAGAGGTGCTGCTGGGCACTGTGTATAGATTGGGCCGTTGTCTCCCTTTGAAGGAAGAAGTGCAGATTTCAGTTTGCCCGTTGAGAGCGCAAGCGCCCTTTGTGGAGGAGAGAGGTTTGAAATGGCTGGCTAAAGCACCAGAGCTAAAGGAGGGTTTAATCTTCCCTTGTGAGTTGGTAACTGGCTCAAATACTTTGTGCTTGCAAGAGAGAATTTAGGGAGCTGATTGCTGCTGGAGTCCCCGTACCTCACTTTTCTCCTGTGCTTGGCTTGAGCTGCGCACTATCTGCCCTACTCTGATGGGTGTGATGCCGTACTAGGCGTCCTGTCTAGGCGGGTGGGGTGCTGCTGGGAGGCTTCTCTGCAGGAGGGAGGATCTTGTCATTGGGGTGAAAACTGAATTTCCTGCAGCAAGAAGGCTACCCAGCTATCCTGCCCTCCTGGCTCTGAGGGTTACTGACGGCAGGGGTCTGTGCGTTGCCCCACAGGCAGGAATGGATCAAGAAAAGCGACTGACCAGAAAGTGTCAGTCAGGTAGGCTGCCCACTGCTATAACACCCCCCCACACACACACCTTGGCGGGGGAAGCATTGCAAATCCTAGCAGCCCAGCCAGAAGCGTACATGTGTGGGGGGTGGGAGCTGAACGAGGCAAACTCACAAGGGTGTAATCGAGCCGGGGGTGGGTCTGTGTGTGTGTGTAAAAAAGCCGAGTCTGGCCAGATCGGATCCTAGGGCACCCTGCCTTGTTGTACTGAGAGGAGCCAGAAGAAGACCTTCCCATTCCCCCGGAGGGAATGGTCCTGAATCCCGCCCCCAGGGCGGCTGCCCTAAACCTGCCACTCCTGGCAGAGTCTAGCTGCCTCCTGCTTTGCCAGCCTGGTTGCTAGGGGATGGTTGCCATGCTTTGTGTTGGGCAACAGTAGCCCAGAAAGATGACTGGCAGCAGCAGTGAGCCGGCAGCAGCCAGGCAGGGGCAGCGTGGCCTGGACAAGGCGGGCACAGGGGGCATGGATTTGGAGGCAGACCGACCATATGTCCCTCAGGGGACGCTGGAGACAGACTTCCCGACACCACTGTACAGGTGAGAAGCTTGCCGGCGTCCGACCGCAGGTCTCTGTCTCTTGTAATACCTGGAATCCCTCGCTGGCTGGTGGCAGTGAGAAGCGGGGCTGGGAACCAGGCCCTCCTGAGTCCCAATCCCAGCTCAGTCACTTTGCCTCTCTGGGCCTCAGTTTCCCTGGTGGTAGAGTGGGGATGATGATCTGCTCCCAGAATGCAGTGAGGGGGTCTGTGACGGAAGGTGAGTAGCACTGAGTCTGCCAGGCAGCCAAGCTGGCGCCAAGAGGGAACCAAAATACCTCTTTGGTGGGGATGGGAAGCAACCCTGAAACCAACGGTCTGCTGTACCCCTCACTGCTGGCTGTTCTCCCTCATTACCAGGTTCTCAATGGACCCCCTGCCCCCATTCCATGTAAATCTTGGGCTCTTGTATGTTGCGTGTGGCTGACAGGCAGCCTTTGCCTTCTTTAGACAGCAGTTGGTTACTCACTAGCATGTGCGTGTGCCCTCTGACCCCTGGCCAAACCTAGGACACGTGTGCGCATGCGTGTTCTGACTGCTAGCTGAGCCCATGTGGGTGTCCTAGGGATCCCCCATTCTCCACTGTGGGAAGCAGCTTTCTCTGAGCTCCTGCCCCAGCTCGCTGAGCCCTGACCCCAGCAGCCTGGCTCTGAGTTCCCTGCGTGCGCTCCCTGGAGCAGGAGCCAGGTTGGCCCCACGTGTTCTCTCCCTGTCCCACTGGCCAGGCGATCCCTCCCTCGGCGGGAGATAGTGCAGTGACGAATCCTTTCCGCCCGCAGTGACGAGTACCTCACGCTGCATGGGCCCCGCAATGCCCCCATCCTGAAGCAGGCCGTGCGTTGGAAGTGCACCCCCATGGGCCGAGATGCCATCTCCCAGACCTGGTACACGGGGCTGACCAACAGCGACAACCGAGACGCCTGGTACACGCTCACCAGCGGCCTGAGCCGCGAGGCCTACCACCGCTGGGCCCGCTCCCATGCCGAGAGGGAGCGGAAGACCTTGCCCCCTGGTAAGGAGGTGGGGCTGGGAGTGGGGGCCGCGTGCAGAGACGGAGAGCGCCAGTGTGCGGAACTCGAAACCCGCCCTCGGTCTCGTGTCCTGCACTCTGCCTGTCTGCAGATCGAGACAGTTCCCAGAGCCGTTTACCACAGCGGGACCCACCAGCCACTAAACCCTGCGGCTGCCCCGTGTCTGCCTGCAGCCCGCGGGAGCCCCTTGCAAAGGCCTGCACAGGGTGACAAGCCACTGTCAAAATGCCTCCCCTGGGGCAGGGCACCAGCCGCCTGCTTCCAAAACTCATCCCGTTGATACCAACAGCTGGCTCCTGTCATCGCCCGGGACGGTTCTGGGGAAGGTCTCACTCTGCAGATGGGCACGGTGCTGAGCAAGGCCAGGCGAGTTTTCCCACAATAGAGTGCAGCGCCAAGAACCGTGGGGGTGACCCCAGTGTTCCTAGCACCTTGCCCAGGGGAGTGCAGCCCCAGTGCGGACTCAGTAACTGGGGGTGAATGTGCCGGGTGGCTGCTCACTTCTGGGTCTTGCACAATGGCAGAAATCCTGGGTTCCATTCCTAGCTCTGCCCCCAACTCGCTGTGTGACATGTGGGCCAATCACCTAACCACTCTGTGCCTTGGTTTCCCTACCTGTAAAACGGCAGCAAGAGCTACCGGGCAAGGGAGTCATGATGCTAAATGTTTGTACAGCCCTTTCCATCAGAGGATCTCAAAGGCCGATAATGATTGATGATAAAGTTTAAATCGTATTTCCACGCCAGCCTCTCTGAATGCTCCCCTCACACCGGGTTCCCAGCCGCGGCTATGCTGCTCGGCACTGGAATCCAGAGGAGAGCAGGGGCCTAAACAGAACCTTCCTTGAGTGTCAGAGAGCAGAAAGCTTTCATTGGTGCTGTATTCCCTGAGGCATTGGGCTCTTGATCGCAGCTTGCTGGCTGGCTACTTATGTGTATTGTCCTTAAGACGCGTTTATAGGATGCTGGGAAATAGAACATTGACTAATCGTCCTTTTCAAAAATCTCTGCTAAGGCTTGCGGCGGCAGGGGACCGGCCTCGTGTTCTGTGTCCCCAGCCCCCAGCGCACAGAAACTGCGGTCACAGGCCCGGACTCCAATGGCATGGCAAGAAAACCCTGCAGCAGCGAGTCTGAGTCCAGGGCTTCAAACTCAACCTCATGCTCCAGGGCTGGAAACAACTGTACAGATACTCCCATTTGCCTTCTGAGACCCACCCCTTCGCCGGGTCCCAGAGCTGGAGCGGGAACGTCAGCACAGCTGTTTTCGGCCCGGGAGCGCAAACCCTGGGGGCACAGGGCTGTAGATCTGGCCTCTTACATGCACTGCCAGGTGGGGGTGGGAGGATTTGCAGTGGAGACATGCCCCAAGGCACTTCGCTAATTTAAAAAAAACTACTAATGATGTCACTAAGATGTGCTGAAAGAAACCTGACTGATTATCTTGCAGATTCTCCTCCTCTTGTTTGGCTAAATATGTGTTAAACACACGATTGGAGCAGCCATTTAATAATAGCCCCAACCAATGCCCTAAAAGCTCCGGGGGCTGTCTGCTGCCCTGTGTCTGCACAGCACTAGCTGCAGGGTAACGGGGCGTCAGGCCAATTAGCTTTCAGCCCAGTTCTGCGCTCGCTCGGCCCTGGCGTGAGTGCCGATGGGGTCGGTGCAACGGGGGAATCAAGGCAGTAGTTTTGTAGGCCACGGGAGTCTCATCTCTACAATGAATACAGAGGTGATGTGGGTAAATTCAAATTAATGGCATGGGGCATCTTTCCGTGCCAGGCTCCTTTAGGGAGTGAGCTGAGCGTAGCAATGGCAACCTGCCTACATGGTGAGTTTTTAGTGAGTGTGTTATCCTAGCACCTGGGACCCCACTGTGATGGGCGCGGGACAAACACCGACCAAGGGGACGGTCCCTGCCCTGAAGAGCTGACTGTCCAAGATGAGACCAGTGGCCTAATTGCTGTCAGGTTTTTTCTAAAGGAACGTCTTGAGCTGACCTTGATTCCCAGGCCGGGCCGATGGGACCCCCTCTAACCACGCGTGTGCGCTGGAGCCTGGCTAACCGGCCCTCGTGGGAGTGGGGGAAGGGATTGCTCCAGAGCTGCTATAGCCAAGGCCAGGGGAAATGCAGGATTTCCACAGAGGCAGCGTCAAGGCTGTGCCGTACACAAGCGAGGCTGTGGGCAGTGATTGGGGGAGGGAGGCCGAGGGTGCCCCAAGGTTATGGGAAGTGGGAGCAAGTTGAGGCTTTGATGCTCTGCATGAGTCACGCACCCATTGCTGCTTCTGCGCATTTGCCCCTTGTGGGAACGTGCCAGGGCCCTCGGGGGCACGTTGGGGAATCAGGGCCCTGCTGTACACTCGGGGTCAGTATGATGCACCAACAGTCCAGTAGGGGGAGCTCACATTCCTTGTGCAACAGCTGGAAGGACCTGGACAGCTGTGCAGGGAAGGTTGGTACCTGCGTTTTGGAGGTGGAGAAGGAGCTCTCCTCTGCACTGCGGCAGGAGGCCCCGGGGCCGGGACACCACGGATCAGGGCATGAGGCAAGTCAGCACGGACAGATCCATGCTGACAGATGCATGCTGACTGGGTGTGATGCAAAATTGCATCAGCTGGGCCTGAGTTTCTGCAATGCAGGGGCTAAGAACTCCCTCTGCCCCCTTGCCCTGGCTGATGCTTTGCACATGCCCCAACCTAACCCCCATCTTTCCAGAGCCCCGCTCCTCCCTCTTTGGGGAACGCGGGCTCAGCTTTGAAATCTCTTGCACTTCCCGTGAGGGTTGCAAGACACAAAGTCACTCGCTTGTGACCTCCTGGGAAAATCTCCTTGGGGGCTGAAATTTTCCATGCCAGGCCCTGTCCCCCTGGTGACTCCTTGGGATGTTTTGGGGAAATCAGTTTTCAAGTAACTGACAAGCTGAGGCAGTGGGGAGAGGGGCCAGGGAAATGTCTTTTCTATGCATTTAAAACCAGTATTTTGCACGAGGCTGATTGCAGTATGATTGAGGTGTGAAATGTTACCCTTTGCATGTGACGGTGCCTAACCAGCCAGTGGAACCCCTTGCCACAAGACATTAACGAGGCCCGGAGTTTACATGGTTACAAGAAAAGAATCACATTATTAAGACCAGCCAGAGCTGTGTTAAGTAGGATAAATAACTATAAGGCAGGGGAACCTGCGGGTTTCAAGGCACTAGCCCCTCGCTGACTGGCTGAGCTCAGCAGGAACATTGCCTGCTGTGAAGATCATTCCCATACAGTCTGTCGTGGGGTTTGCTGGAACATGCTTTGCATCTCCTCGATCCACGCCTGGGCCCCATCCCGGTGACTCTGCTCAGCTTGCTTTTCTCCAACAGCCTATGCCCAGCACCTGCGGGAGGTATCGTGGTATGACCCAGTGGTCCCAGCTCAGTACTTGGAGCCCAGTACCAGGTGGGGGGCCTTCCTGTGGAAAGACAAACCCATCCTCGGAAAGGAGTATGGTAAGAGCTTGTGGCTTTGATCTCTAGGGCTGGGGGGAGTGAGTGGGCAAAGCAGGTCACTGACTCCCACCCCCTACGGACCTTTTGCTGCTTCTGAGTCTTCTCCTTGTTCCCCCCTCCCCACACACTCACACAGGGGGCCCAGAGGCAGTGTGCTGGGGGACTCCTGGCTTCTGCCCTTCATGCTGCCATCAACTCCCTGCAAGACCTTGGGCAAATCGCTTTCCTTCTCGGGGCAGGGCTAGTGATCTGGCCCCTCCTTTGCTGGGGGGGCTGGGGGCGAGGCCCGGAGCAGTGCTAAGTCTCATGCCATTAGCCTGAGTATATTTGTAAAGGGGGAGGTGGATTCGGGTGCAGCTTGGCCCCTGTCCTGTCCCCATGGCCTCTCACAGGTGGGGCACGTCCCTTCTCCTGTCCCCCAGCTGCAACGCAGGGTTAAGACCCGCACCATCCCGAGCGCCCTGGGGAAGGCGTGTGAAGGGGCCAGCAGCGTTAAATCAATGGGCGAGGCCTGGCTGCTTCCAATGTGGTTCTCGGAGTCTCTCCCAGGCCCCCCACTCACTTGCTCTCTTCTCCCCTCGACAGTTGTCAACCGTAACCGTGCCAGCAGTGAGCTGAAGGGCCACGCTGGCTACGTCCCCTGCTTGGCTGCCCACAGGCCCGTCTTCACCACCCGGGACCTCCGCACCTGGCCGCTCTTCAGCGCCCAGCCCTCCACCGACCAGTAAACGCTGCTCTGCCACAGGCTGCCTCTGGGGGGCTGAGGGGAGCGAGTGGGGCTGCCAGGGGCTCTCCTGGGAGTCCTGCTGCAATGAGCCTGGCTCTGGGCTCGTGGCTGGCTGGGCTCGTGGCCAGCAGCCCTGGGGACATGGAGTACCCGTGGCAGGCCTGTGTCTGCGCAGGCTGAGCTGGCAGCAGGTCCTGCCCACCCATGCGCCCGCCTCCAGGGCTGTGCCACCCCCAGCAGGCTCCCCCTCCCGCCGGGAGCACACAGCATCGCCACACGGGAAACTCCCGGCTGCCTTCCCTGCTCTGCCCAACCCCTGCCCCTCGGCCGAGCCCTGGGGCCGGAGTGGGCGGCAGCCAGAGGGGTTAGCAGCGACCCCCCCCCCCCCCCCCCGAACTTTCGTTTCTGCCCCGGGCAGGCACCGGCGCTGCGTGTGGGCAGGGCAAGAGGGCTCCTGGCTGGTTGTGCTCCTGGGCTGGGCCCAGGTTCCCCTTGACATGCACTTACTAGGGTGCTCTCGGGCTCACCCATCACCCCTAGTCCCCTGGCCTCCCTTCCCCTGGCACAAGGTGCCAAGGGCAGAACCTGCTCTGGGCTCCTCCCTACACTGGCTTGGGGCCTTGTAGGGGATATGGCTGATGCTGGGCCCCCAGGCTTGCTGCTCTGTTCTTCCTCAGCAGCATCATTGCTGCCCTGAGCTGGCCGTGCCCGGGGCAGAGCTCACCCACCCTCTCACCCCTGCTTTGTTCCCGCTCCAGGCAGCCACAGGGGCTGACAACGGTTCTGCCCCAGCCATGAAAGGATGAGCAGGGCCAGCAGCTTCCTGAGACTATCCCCCTCCCTTTGGCCTCCCCCCCCCAAGGCCTCTCCTGCCTGGGCAGCTGGGTTTACCTGGCCCTCCTCCCCACCCCTGCTCTCTCAAGGACCCACTCACTCACCAGCGCCCCCATCCCTGGCTTCTCCCTGCCCAGAGCCAGTCCTGGGAGCCGGCAAGGCAGGGGCCCAACGTCCCCCGGGGTCCAGGCTGGAGGGTCCTGCTGCAGGGCAGGGGAATGGTAGGGATTCAAGTGGCCCCCATCCCGTGGGATCCATCTGTTTTGGGCTCCCAGCCCTCCCTGTAGGCCTAGAGCTTTGCTGCAGACACACGAGTTGGAGCATGAGGCTGACTTGTCTTTATTAACAACAGACCCCAGCCCTTTACCCCACCCTCCTTTCACGGCCCCGAGGGCTTGTGGGGGACGGACACAGGCAAGCTGCCAGGGTCGGCCGACAGCAGCACTGGGCTGTAGGAAATGGCTCATCCTGCTGGTTGAACTCCAGGGGTAGGCACAGTGCCCACACGGGCATGGGCAGTGTCTGGCGTTGCCCAGGCTGGGGCATGGCCCTGCGGTGCTGCCCCCAGACTCTCCCCAGGCATCACCTGGCTACCCAGACTCTGAGCGCTGGCCTGCAGCACTGGAGGAAGGAACTATGCCAAGCTCAACGGAGAGCAGGGGAGGGGCTGGCTAGTCTGGCCCATGGGGACAGGGCGCGAGTCTGACCTGGATTCTCACCCCAGCCTGGGGTGGGTGGCACCAGTGGGTGGGTTTGGGCCCTTGTTCTGCTCTTGGAGCCGGCTGGGCAGTGGGGTGCTGGGCTTGGTTCCTGAACGAACGGGCGGGGGCCATACCCCCTGGGTTCAGTGCTATGACACGGACCCCCAGCCCCCTGCCTGTAACTGACCGGAACCCATGGCCCACCCGCTGCCACAGTCCTCCCAGCAGCTGCAGGGGCTGTGACCAGTGGTGCTAGGGGACCCCCCCCACGGCTGTAGCAGCAACCTCATCTCCCCCAGGCCTGGCTGGGGCCCCTGGAGTCTGACAGCAGCAGCCCCCCCCAGCAGCCCGTGCCCGAAGGGAGCCCCGCTGGGGCCCAGAGCGTCCCCGTGACACTCAGTGCTGGAGGAGTGAAACGCCATAGGGAGGTCAGCAGGAGGCTTGTCCTTGCCTCTGGGGCCTGGCAGGCCAGCGCCCTTGCACAGCTACTGTGACAGCCATGCAGCTGCTCACGCGGGACAGGGCTCCCCTCCCGGCCCGGCTGGAGCTGTGATCTGTGTTCTCGCCAAGGGCCCCAGGCGGAAGCCGAAAACGCCCCTTTCCTTTTTGGCACAAGGACGCAGCAGCCGGACCGATTCCATCACGGTTTTGCTGCCTCAGCTGAGGGTTGCATGAAAGTTGCTTGCTCAGTGCAGTTCAATCCCTGCGTCCGGTACAGCTGAGGTTGCAAACCGTGTGGCTGAGTGGGAAGCCCGAGTGCAACGAAATCAGCTGCACCAGGGCTTCTGCAGGTTACCAAAGGGAAGCTGGTGCGCTATGAAACACAGCACAGGGGAGTCTTTAAGGCACAGCGTTGAAGCTCTTGACCGCTCAGAAGGAGAAGTTCAACTTGTCCTCTGCATCCGCACTGCTCTGTCTGCATTTCAGCAGCGAGGAGTGGTTCCTGGTCCAGGCCTTGTTGGTTAATTTCCCTCCCCCAGTCTCCTTAAAAATCAGCCCCAGCTCAGCTGAGGGCAAGACACAGCTCAGGATGGGGGGGGAGAGCTGATGCGTAGCCATGGGATTCCAGCCCATTTTTAAGGGTGGCATCTGCCAGCAGCAAGCCTGGTCCTTGGGGGGCACGAGGCTCTGGCGCTGAGCGCAGCCTGACTCCGCCCTGGTTTCAGGTCGTCTTGTATCTTCACATAAACAAGAGAAAACTGGTTAAGCAAATGAGCGGGGCAAATTACTACAGCGGTGGGGGCAGTAATATTGTGAAAAGACAGGCTGGCTCAGAGGGCACCTGGCGTGGGTTCAACCCCTCCTCCGTAAACAAATGGAATCGCCCCAGTTACTGGGGGGCCGAGAGCTGAAACTGCAGCCGACTCCCCCGGCAGGGGGTGGTAATGCCACCTTTCGTCCAGCTAACAAATCTCCCGGCAGGGTCCTGAGGCTGCGGCTGGAGAGTAACCCGAGGGCCAGCTGCAGACGAAGCATCCCACTGGTGCCATGCCCGCAGCCCACGTGGGCCAGGGCTCCTGGTGCAGCCGAGCCTGCCAGCCTCAGGCTAGTGGCTGCTCACAAGGTGCCACAATCGGGCGGGCTGTGGTGGCTGCAGGGACACGGCCTCCCAGCCCCTGGGGATAACAGCCCGGTCGCTTCCCATTGCTCGCTGCTGACTAAATGGGGGGTAATTACTGCTCCAGTGCCGACCCCAGCCCCGATCACAGGCGCTGTTCTCAGTCCCCCCTGCCTGCCCCCCACAACCCGGAACTGCCACTGACCAAGGGGCTGGCGGGGGGGGGTGATAAGTGCCCCCCGGTTGGCATGGAGCTGGGGGGACAGCGCAGCAGGCCAGGAGCAGGTCCAGCCTCACCAGTGGGGGCTCTGGGTGCCCCCTCGCCTTTGTTTCCCTACACGGTGATCGGGCAACCTCCCGTTAACCCCAAGCAGGTGGTGAATTGCACCCGGAGTGGGGGCCGTGGCTCTCTAGGAGGGGACGGGGAGGCAGAAAGCCAATTGCTCTGCAGCTGGGGCCCCCCTCACCCCATGTGAAATGAGCGTAAAGGGAACAGCAGGAAAAGGCCAAGCGGCTCCACAGCCATGGGCCCAGAGCCAGGGACTTGACACTCATTTCCGCCCGGTAAAGAACGAACGCAGCCTGCACAGCACTGACAGGAGCATGGCTGCCTGCTGCGCCCTGGGCCTGGGAGCCCGGACTCCTGGGTTCCATGCCTGGCCCTGCACCCAGCACCTGCCCTCCATAGGGCCAACAGCTGCAGGCTCCAGTGCGTCCTGCGTGCCCCGTACCTCGGCGCCCAGTGTCGGTCGCAGACCTGGGGCGGCTCCCTGCCCGTTTGCCTTTGCTGAGCCTCTGCCAAAAGCAGGGGTTAGCGCCCTGGGGAATCCTGCCTGCTGCCAGGGCGTCGGCACCCTCCCCCGTTCGTCCTGCCCCCTCTCAGAGGCTGGGCTGTGCCGCCGGGCTCCCTCAGCACTGCCCTGGGCCTCGTGCTGGTGGCTGGGGCTGCGACTGGGGGCTGCGTGTATCCAGTGGAGGCCCACAGGAGCTGGCGGATGTGGGAATACAGCACTGGGCTGGGGGAGCCCCCTCACCACTTCCTGGGGGCAAATCACTTCATCTCTGGGCCTCGGTTTCCTCATTTCCCCCTCCCCCTCCCTCATGGGGCCTGTGCCGGGCTGGGGGCCCTGCCCCGGTTCAGGGCCGAGAGCGATGGGGAGGAAGGGTGGCCATTGTTCCCTGCCAGGGCCAGGGCTGAGTTGTGGGTCCCAGCAGAGCTCCCAGCTGGGAGCAGGAGCCAGGCACGGGCAGGGGAGGCAGAGACGGGCTGGGCCGGGGGGAGGAATCCCCCCTGCTCCCCTGGGTCTCTCCCAGCGAACCCCACTCAAGCAAGGGGCTCCCGTCTCTGGCAGCTGCTCCCCTCCCTGCCCCCGGGCCTGGAGGCCCAAGTCCCCAGCTGAGCGTGGAGGGCACATTCAGCAGGGAACCGCCGCGGTGACCGTGGGACGGCCCCACCCCAGCAGCTCCTCCAGCGCGGCTGTACCGCCCCCCAGCCCTTCCACACTCATCTCCTGGGTCTGTACAGCCCCGCCGGAGGACGGGGCTGGGGGCGGTGTCCGGCACAGCAGGAGGGCAGAGCCCCCCCAGGTAACGTGGGCTGAGGCAGGGATGGGGAGAGCACTGGGGCCCCAGGCTGGGTGGGGAGAAGTCACGGGGGGAGGCCACGTGCCCCCCTTGGTGTCCCGCTTCCTTGGCTCGTCGGAGAATTGAGATTTGGCTGCATGGACGTTACCAGCCCAGGAATCATAGAATCATAGAATATCAGGGTTGGAAGGGACCTCAGGAGGTCATCTAGTCCAACCCCCTGCTCAAAGCAGGACCAATCCCCAACTAAATCATCCCAGCCAGGGCTTTGTCAAGCCAGGCCTTAAAAACTTCCAAGAAAGGAGATTCCACCACCTCCCTAGGCAACGCATTCCAGTGTTTCACCACCTTCCTAGTGAAAAAGTTTTTCCTAATATCCAACCTAAACCTCCCCCACTGCAACTTGAGACCATTACTCCTTGTCCTGTCCTCTTCTACCACTGAGAATAGTCTAGAACCATCCTCTCTGGAACCACCTCTCAGGTAGTTGAAAGCAGCTATCAAATCCCCCCTCATTCTTCTCTTCTGCAGACTAAACAATCCCAGTTCCCTCAGCCTCTCCTCATAAGTCATGTGTTCCAGACCCCTAATCATTTTTGTTGCCCTTCGCTGGACTCTCTCCAATTTATCCACATCCTTTTTGTAGTGTGGGGCCCAAAACTGGACACAGTACTCCAGATGAGGCCTCATCAATGTCGAATAGAGGGGGACGATCACGTCCCTCGATCTGCTCGCTATGCCCCTACTTATACATCCCAAAATGCCATTGGCCTTCTTGGCAACAAGGGCACACTGTTGACTCATATCCAGCTTCTTGTCCACTGTCACCCCTAGGTCGTTTTCCGCAGAACTGCTGCCTAGCCATTCGGTCCCTAGTCTGTAGCGGTGCATTGGGTTCTTCCGTCCTAAGTGCAGGACCCTGCACTTATCCTTAATGAACCTCATCAGATTTCTTTTGGCCCAATCCTCCAATTTGTCTAGGTCCCTCTGTATCCTATCCCTGCCCTCCAGCATATCTACCACTCCTCCCAGTTTAGTATCATCCACAAATTTGCTGAGAGTGCAATCCACACCATCCTCCAGATCATTTATGAAGATATTGAACAAAACCGGCCCCAGGACCGACCCCTGGGGCACTCCACTTGACACCGGCTGCCAACTAGACATGGAGCCATTGATCACTACCCGTTGAGCCCGACAATCTAGCCAACTTTCTACCCACCTTATAGTGCGTTCATTCAGCCCATAGTTCTTTACCTTGCTGACAAGAATACCGTGGGAGACTGTGTCAAAAGCTTTGCTAAAGTCAAGAAACAATACATCCACTGCTTTCCCTTCATCCACAGAACCAGTAATCTCATCATAAAAGGCGATTAGATTAGTCAGGCATGACCTTCCCTTGGTGAATCCATGCTGACTGTTCCTGATCACTTTCCTCTCATGTAAGTGCTTCAGGACCCGATGGCAAACAGAAAATGGCAGGCAGGCAGTTCCTCACATGCCCCTTACTGCACGCCCAGGCTACGTGCCACATGCCAGCAGACACCCAGCCCTGCGGGGGGCAAAGGACTGAGGGGCTTTCACTGGAGCAGATACCGAGGAGTCCTTTGGCCCACCAGGATCTAGGCATTGCCTTCCCCAGCCCCCCAGCAAAGCCCCCTGCAAACGCTGCAGTGCCGGCCCTGGGGTCCAGCTGCTGTGGCTCTGGGTGGGAGTCTTGACTTAAGGGCCCTGTGTTTTCCACCAGGGGGGCTGGGGGTCCCCCAACACGCCCAGCCAGTAGGGGCTGGCTGGCTGCTCTCTCTCCCCTTGTGCCAGGCCCAGCACAGACACCAGAGAGACAGCAGCCGCCCCTCAAACAGCCCGAAGAGGGGATGTGACCTGCCCAAGGGACCCAGGGTTTGGGGTCCCCACTGTTGCCCTGGACCATGGCTGGGAACGGGGGCTGGGGCCCTCCCCGCTTGCTGGTTCTCTCCTCTCCCAGCTCCCCCCGCGGGGTCCTGCTACTCACTGGTGCTGCAGGTCGAGCTCTGGCCAGGCCCCCATTGACATCAGCTGCTGCTCCAGGGCCACGATCCTGAGGCCGATGTACCCCGAGGACAGTAGCAACACCACCACCCTGCGGGGAGGCCAGTGTGAACAGAGAGAGCCAGGCCAGCCTGGCACACCGGGCAGGGGCATTCACCCGGCAGAGCCGGGCTGACGAATAGCTGCTTAGTGCCTGGACCCCAGGGCAGACTGCCCACAGGAGCTGGGTTTAGCCAGAGTAGAACCGCAAACTCCAAGCTCTCGTGTGATGGCTGGGAGCCGCCGAGCTCCGTCTGGGAGCTGCTGGGTGTGGCACAGCCTGGCAGGGAGCTAGGGAATGCAGCAGGCTGCTTCCCCCAGGTGCCACGCACACAGCGAGAGGGTCAGTCTGTGCAAGGCACAGCAGGAGCCGGCAGCCAGGGCACCAGCCGGCCGGGGCTTCGGCACACAGAACCAGAGACCGGCACATTCTGCCCCAGTACCACATCTCCCCTGTGCCAGGAGCACCAGGCTGAGTCTGTGGGCACTGGAGCTAATGGGGGGGGGGCAGGCACTGGCATATGGTGCCCTGCTATGAGCGCTGCCCAGTGCCACACTCGAATAGGCCCTGTTGGTGCCCGCTGGGCTGACTGCCCCGGGACTCACAGCAGCAGGTAGATGAGGATGACGACGTTGAGGGTGCTCAGTTGCGCCCACCAGCCCCTGGGCGTCTTCTTCGTCTGCCTGCCTGGCCACGCCCCCTCTGCCGGGAAAAGGAGCAGTCACTGATGGGGGGAAGGCAGGGCTGTGGTCCTTAGCTACCCTGGGAGGGATCGCGGGGGATCTGCCACTGCACAGCCCCCCAGGACTGCCAGCCGCCCTCAGAAGCCTTCATAGCAGCCACCCTCTGCAGCCAGGAGATGACCCCTCCAGGGACTGGCTTCCCTGCCTGGTGCGTGTAACGAGTGGCAGCCAAGGGAGCTGCAGGACGGCCTGCGCCAGGTCCATGCCAAGCGCCTGCAGAGGGGCCAGCTGGCCCAGCTCTGCCCCCGGTGTCAGTCGGGGGTGGCTGCAGGGAGGCCAGCCTGGTCAGACTCGCCTTGACCCTGCAGCAGGGCTGGCGAGGAGACGATGTGCCAATGCCCTGGCACCAAACACCACAACAGCAGCTCTTTGCCCTATGGGCAGAGGTGTAGCTGGGAGGCACATCTGGAGCCTGCTAAGACCCGCTGGGATGGGGGCTCAGCAGCCAAGGGATGCCAGCTACCTCCCTTCCCAGCTGCCCAGAGCTATAAGGGACACACCTGTCACAATGTCCTGAGTGGCTGCAGACGGGTGCCCGTTGGCATGTGCTAGGGATGGCCACCGGGGAGGGCCCATGGAACCACCTTAGCTCTGCACTGGAGCACAGTGCCCACAGGAGAGCAGCCACAGGGGCTCCTGCCTGGGTACCCCCACCCCGAGCCAAGCCGGTGACCCTGAGTGGGCCTGAGGGATCCACTCACCTTTGCTCGGCACTGCCATCTCCTCGCCCTCTCTGCTCTGCTTCGAGCCCAGCCCGTCTGCATACACAATAGGATACCCAGTCACTTGGCGCTGCCTGTGCCCAGCCAGGTGCCAGGCTCCCGTGTGCCGCCCCCAGGGAGGTTGGGGGGCTGTGGCTTGTGGGCCGGGCATGGTGTGTTCTGTCTGCCTTGGGGGGTTCTTGTGTCCCAGACAGGGCAGGAGATTGGGGCCACAGAGCCACCCGTCACCAGCTCCGCCCCGCCATGGCTCTGGAAGGGGCTGAGTGGAGGCTGGTCAAACTCATTCTACCTAATACAAGCGGCTGTCACTGGAGCCATGCTCCTAGCCGGACGCTGTGACACTCAGAGGCAGGCCGAGGGCGCAGGATGCTGCCTGGAACGGAAGAGAAAGGAGGCCCCTAGGGAGCTCCTCGCTGCACGCTCATTTGCACGTGGGCTGCTGAGTGTGCGAGGGCTGCGGGGCCAGGCTCTGGGCAGGGGGCGCGGCTGAGGGCCCTGGCTCACCTTGCTGGTCCAGGAGGCCGTCAGACTCGGGGGGGTTCAGCTCCAGGTCCGACTGGCTCGAGGTCTGAAAGGGGAAAAGCTGCAGGTCGCAAAAGGGGCCCTGGGCTCCCTCCCCACTGCTCGCTGGTCTCTGCCTCCTCCTGCCATCTCCCCAGCCCCAGCCCCAGCCCCAGCCCCAACCTGCTTCCGAGTCGCAGCACCGCTCAGGGCCGGCTGCTCAGAGCAGTTAGACCCCCAAGTCCTCACTCTGGCCCCTCGGAGGTGCACAGAACTCCTGCCTCACCCTGCCGGTGACTAGCCTCCCTCAGCACCTCAACTTGCCGGACAAAATTCTCTCGGCACCTAAGTTCCTGGGCTTGGGCACCGCTGCCTCCCTGTGGGCACCTGGATTCCCGCCTCCTGCCTGCACCCCGGAGTGAGTCACAAACCCAGGGGCGGCGGGCGTCTGGCGGGGCCCAGCCGGTGGCGTGTTTGGGGGCCCAGGCCCCACTCAAAGCTGCTGCCACCCACCTTAGCCATTAGCCCGGGGGTCAGAGCTCCCTGATGGGATGCGGGGGACCCCCAGGTTCAGTTCCCCCATCTCTGGACGAGGGGCAGACAGAATCTGAGGAGGGGTCTCGACCCACTGAGCTAGGGGACAGTCTGACATGGGTTGAACTGTAGCCCCGAGTCCTGGGCAGCCCCCGTCCAGCAGCTCCGCCAAGGCTCCCCCCAGCCCAGGGCGGCTTCTGAGCCACTCGTGCTGCTCCTGGCGCCCGTGTCTGAGTCGGGCCCTGCCGCGCCCCTCAGGCAGGGCCCTAGTCCGATAACAAGCACAAGGCTAGCTCGCAGCTCCGGGCCAATCAAACCCAGGGTGGGGGTGATTCATGCCCTGTGATCTGGCTGGGATTGCCAAGGGCTTTGTGGCGAAGGGCAGGGGTGCCAGAGCCCTGGGTGACACAGGGCAGGGGGCTGCTGAAAACAATGGGGCCCCTGCTGCATTCGGAAGTGCCCTGCTCAGTGTGCTCCCCGCGCGCTTTGCAAAGACACTGGCAATGCCAACGGGGTTTAAGTGGCAAAGGAGAAGCCTCAGCTTAGGGATCCCCAAGGCAGGGAGGGAGAGGCCGCTGAGGAGCAGGGGGCCAGCTCAGGGGTCTGGCTCAGCCTGGGGCTTGGATTCAGAGCCACTCCCACTCCTGGGAGTTTAGAACCAGGGTTGGGCTTTGCCCACAGTTCCATGTGCCCTGGGTTCACAGGTCCCAGCTCCAGCTGCCCCACAGGGGGTGTCTGACTGGGGCAGCCTGGCCGAGAGCGGCAGAAGGGGGCACGGAGAAGCCCCAGACAGCCAGGACTGCTGGCCCGCAAGCCACCTCCACCCAGACCAGACAACACGAGTTCTGGGAAAGCCCAAGCCCCTGGAGCTGGGCAGCAGCCGGGTGACCAAGGGCACGTCCAAGCCACCAGGGTGCCCAGGCAGGTGTGTTCCTGCGCACACAGGGCTTAAAGAGTCACCCCCACCCACTTTGTGACCTGGCAGCATGGCGCCAAGTGGGTACTGGGCCGCCTGGACCGCGCAGAGCCCCGGGCGCTGTCGGGGCCTCGGGGCAGCTGGCCCAGCTCTCAGGAATCTCCATGGTTTGCTAACAGCGGCACCAGCTCCTCTGCCCTGCTGCCCACAGTCTGTGCCACCAGCCGGGGAGTCGGGGATCTTACCAGAGACTTCTCGCGGAGCTGCTCGGAGCTGGTGTTGGCGGGCGAGGCCAGGGGGCTGGTGCTCGTGCTCCCGTCCTGGACAAGAACAACGAGGAGAGTGAGCCCCCGGCAGGCAGCAGAGCCTGCTAGACGCTGGCCAGCCCAGCCCTTGGTGCACAGTGCACAGGCAGGCCAGGAGACGGAGGCTTCCCCTGACCTGGGGGACGGCTCCCAGGCACAAGGAGGCTCAGGATCGGTCACCTCTGGGACCTTCTTCCTCAGCGTGTACATTAGCTTGACTCACTCCCTCCGGTTTGGAACACATGGGCCGGAATGAGGGGCAACAGCCCAGTGCGTGGGGCGGGGGGGAAGAAGGTCTGGCATGGCCGTGGGGACTGAGGGGCACCGACAGAGCTGCAAGAGTAAGGGGAGCCCGGGATGGACTAGCTGGGGATCAGGATGGCAGGGCATTAGCAGATGGGCATTAGCATTTCAGCCCCTTCAGCCAGAGACACGGGAGAACAGGCACAAAAGCCTGGCACAGTCCCCACCTGCAGGTGTTTGCAGACCGATCGCAGCAGCTGGTACGTGGCCTCCCGGGTCCGCATCGAGACAAAGAGAAACTGCAGGAGGAGAGAGGGAGAAGGGATTGGCCTGATTCCCGGGGAGCGCACAGCCGCAGCGTCCACCCTCCCACCACTCCCATGCCCACCCCACCCATGCTGGGAGCTGGTTCCCCACCCATGTGGCTGTCTCTATCCCAGGCTGGTCAGAGGAGCTCGCTTGTCCACCCACTGCCCACCAGTTCATCCCTCCAGCCTCTCACCACTACCGATGCTTTTCACTGCACTCCCCCAGTCCTCAGTGGGGTTCGTGCTGCTCCTGGTGCCAGGGGCAGGGGGGCACTGCATGATCTGCCCTGTGCTTGGGACTCGCTCTGCTCCCGGTGCCAAGCGGGGGAAGGCACCGCATGGGCTACCCCGGGCTCACTCCGCTCCCGGTGCTGTGGGCGGGTAGATGCACCACGTGCCTTGCCCTCTGCTCGCACCTTCTCACCCTCCACGGTCCGAATGCTGAGGGCGTTGGGCACCAGCAGCGCCGTGTTGGCCTTCTTGAGGACGGCGATGGAGGAGATGGGGATCACCACCTGCAGGGCGAGAGGGGTCTAGTGGGTGATGGGCCCATCGCTCATGGCATCACGCCTGCTCTGGGAGGGGCGAGGCCCCAAGGCCAGGGTCATGCCCCTGATTGCTTTGGTCCCCAGGACCCAGGGCAGGCGGGGGTGTTGCACCCCACGGCGGCAGAGACAGGAGCTAGGAGCCGCTGGGGTGCCAGAGCGGTGAGGGTGGGGTCGGGCACGTGGGGGTGGGGATTGCCTCCTCCAGCTGTGCCCCGAGGGCTGAGCCATTGCCCCATGGTCCCTGCGGGAGCCCCTGACATAGACCCCCCTGGGGGCCTCCTCAGTCTCTGACACCAACAGCTAACCTGGGCGCCTGGCAGCCACTGGCATCCCATGCCAACACCAGCCAGCTCCATAGGCCTGATGGGGGGCACTCCTTGACCTCCAGCTGGGTGCTGAGCCCCTGGCCCGGGCGTTGGTGCCAGTCCCGGGGCAGCACCACAGAAGGCCGGCCACGGCTCAGTAAGGCTGCCTGGCACCTGTGCCAGGGTGGAAGCTCAGAGGGCAGCTGTAGAGAGCCCAGAGGAGCCGGCGCGTGGGGACCAGCTGGGGTGGCCGATGGTGAGCAAACCCGCTGCTGGGCTGGCTTCCCTGGGGGAGGGGAGCGCTGCCCTCGGGGGCTAGAGGGAGTGGAGATAAAACATGCACACAGACACCCCCACCCCACACATTGCCCCCCCACACCAACCACACATCCCAGCCCCCTGCCCCCTACATGCATCCCACCCACCCCCTCCCCAAGCCCACCTCCCCTCCCCCACACATCCCCACCCGCTCCCCATCCCATCTCCCCGCCCCCCCACACCTCCACCCCATCCTCCCTCCCTTCCCTCACACAAACCACACATCCCAGCCCCCTGCCCCCTACATGCATCCCACCCACCCCCTCCCCCACACAACCCACACGTCCCATGCCTGTCCCTCTTTCCCCTCCCCCCCCCCCGTGCTACCAGCCCACGTGAGCCACCGTGGGGCGCAGGGGCCCTACCTTGACGTCCCGGAGCAGCATGCTGCAGTGGAAGCAGATGTAGTTCTGGGAGACGTAGAGGCGCCCGTGATAGGGGACTTCCCTCTGCCAGGCACAGGAGACACCTGTGGGCGAGGGGCAGAGAGGCGGGTGAGTGGGCAAGGCATGGGGGGGCAGGCGGGAGGCTGGGGAGAGCGGCACTCACTGTCCAGTAGGGACTCCTCCTCGGGCATCTCCTTGAAGGCCTTGTGGTAGCTCGCCAGGCGCTTGGCTAACTGGGGAGGGAACAGGGGCAGCGTCAGTCCTGGAGAACGCGCCCTCCCCCCCGCCCTGCATCCCCCCAACGGGCCTGGGGGTCTGCTGGGGCTGGCAGCAGCTTGGGGCCAGCTCAGAACCCCCATGCTGGGCACCATCCCAAGGACTATCAGCCAGCCTTGAGATGTGCCCTGACACTAGGACGGGCCCCCCGGATCCCATGTGGTGGGGGGGCAGGGAGGAGGCACACGCGGGACCTGATGGAGGCTGTGGGCACACGGGAACTTGTCCCAGATCTCCCCCTGGCTGGCTGGGGGGATGGGTACACCGGGACCTGCCCAACGCTGCCAACCCCTGTCCAGGAGAGCCGGCTCTCCAGCAGTTGGCACAGCCCAGTGCTAATGCCAGGTACCCTGGCAAATGGACGGTGCCAACCCCCCACCCAGCGACCCATCCCAATACCCCTCATACGGGCATCCCACCCCCCTGCAGGTATCCTAACTCCACCCCCAGCACGAACCCCACCCCCTGCCCTGGCACTCCTCTCAACCCCCCGGTATCCCAAACCCACCCCCTGCACCCATCCTAAACCACAGTGCCCATCTTCCCATCATTCTTGGGGAAGAAAACTATTAGAGCCTCCCCTGGGATAGTGCTTGGGGTGAGCTATAGACCGCCGGGATCTAATCTGGATATGGATAGAGCCCTTTTTAATGTTTTTAATGAAGTAAATACTAATGGGAACTGTGTGATCACGGGAGACTTTAACTTCCCAGATATAGACTGGAGGATGAGTGCTAGTAATAACAATAGGGCTCAGATTTTCCTAGATGCGGTAGCTGATGGATTCCTTCGTCAAGTAGTTGCTGAATCGACTAGAGGGGATGCCATCTTAGATTTGGTTTGGTGAGTAGTGAGGACCTCATGGAAGAAATGGTTGTAGGGGACAATCTTGGCTCAAGTGATCATGCACTAATTCAGTTCAAACTGAACGGAAGGATTAACAAAAATAAATCTGCAACTAGGGTGTTTGATTTCAAAAGGTCTGACTTTCAAAAATTAAGGATATTAGTTAGGGAAGTGGATTGGACTGAAGAATTCATGGATCTAAAGGCAGAGGAGGCCTGGGATTATTTTAAATCAAAGCTGCAGAAGCTATCAGAAGGCTGCATCCCAAGAAAGGGGAAAAAACTCATAGGCAGGAGTTGTAGACCAAGCTGGATGAGCAAGCATCTCGGAGAGGTGATTGAGAAAAAGCAGAAAGCATACAGGGAGTGGAAGAAGGGAGGGATCAGCAAGGAAAGCTACCTTATTGAGGTCAGAACATGTAGGGATAAAGTGAGACAGGCCAAAAGTCAAGTAGAGTTGGACCTTGCAAAGGCAATTAAAAGCCATATAAATAAGAAGAAAACAAAGAAAGAAGAGGTGGGACCGCTAAACACTGAGGATGGAGTGTAGGTCAAGGATAATCTAGGCATGGCCCAAGATCTAAACAAATACTTTGCCTCAGTCTTTAATAAGACTAAAGAGGATCTTAGGGATAATGGTAGTGTGACAAAGTGAGATTGTTCTTAATGACAGGTTTCAGAGTAACAGCCGTGTTAGTCTGTATTCGCAAAAAGAAAAGGAGTACTTGTGGCACCTTAGAGACTAACCAATTTATTTGAGCATGAGCTTTCGTGAGCTACAGCTCACTTCATCGGATGGATTCTGTGGAAAGTGTAGAAGATCTTTTTATGTACACACAAAGCATGAAAAAATACCTCCTCCCACCCCACTATCCTGCTGGTAATAGCTTATCTAAAGTGACCACTCTCCTTACAATGTGTATGATAATCAAGGTGGGCCATTTCCAGCACAAATCCAGGGTTTAACAAGAACGTCTGGGGGGGGGGTAGGAAAAAACAAGGGGAAATAGGTTACCTTGCATAATGACTTAGCCACTCCCAGTCTCTATTCAAGCTTAAGTTAATTGTATCCAATTCGCAAATGAATTCCAATTCAACAGTTTCTCGCTGGAGTCTGGATTTGAAGTTTTTTTGTTGTAATATAGCAACTTTCATGTCTGTAATCGCGTGACCAGAGAGATTGAAGTGTTCTCCGACTGGTTTATGAATGTTATAATTCTTGACATCTGATTTGTGTCCATTTACTCTTTTACGTAGAGACTGTCCAGTTTGACCAATGTACATGGCAGAGGGGCATTGCTGGCACATATCACATTGGTGGATGTGCAGGTGAACGAGCCTCTGATCGTGTGGCTGATGTTATTAGGCCCTGTGATGGTGTCCCCTGAATAGATATGTGGGCACAGTTGGCAATGGGCTTTGTTGCAAGGATAGGTTCCTGGGTTAGTGGTTCTGTTGTGTGGTATGTGGTTGCTGGTGAGTATTTGCTTCAGGTTGGGGGGCTGTCTGTAGGCAAGGACTGGCCTGTCTCCCAAGATTTGTGAGAGTGTTGGGTCATCCTTCAGGATAGGTTGTAGATCCTTAATAATGCGTTGGAGGGGTTTTAGTTGGGAGCTGAAGGTGACGGCTAGTGGCGTTCATTTGCAAATTGGATACAATTAACTTAGGCTTGAATAGAGACTGGGAGTGGCTAAGTCATTATGCAAGGTAACCTATTTCCCCTTGTTCCCCCCCCCCCCACGTTCTTGTTAAACCCTGGATTTGTGCTGGAAATGGCCCATCTTGATTATCATACCCATTGTAAGGAGAGTGGTCACTTTAGATAAGCTATTACCAGCAGGAGAGTGGGTTTGTGTGTGGGAGGGGGGAGGGGGGACAAGGAGACAAAGAGACAAGGTGTGACGAAGCGGGACTGTTCTTAATGTTTCCTCTGAATAGTGTGGGGGTGCCTCAGTTTCCCCATGCAGTTCTTAAGTATCTAAGGGGTGGGATAAGGGTGTATGATCATTGCAGAGCCCTAGAGGGCAGGTGTGTGCAGGGGTCTGGACACAGAGAATGGCCAACACCCTGTTTTCTGGCTACTGATGGCCTGGACCCTTTCCCCCTGCAAGGTGAGAGCTAAAGGGTTGGAGAACAAGGGAATCAGGTGACCTCCTGGCCCCGGAAAGGGACAAAGCCCAGAGGAGGAGGGGCTGGAGGGAGTTTCAGTTTGGGGCTGGCTGGAGACATGGAGTGAAGTGCAGACGTGGTTGTCTGGCTCACTGCCCCCAAAATGGACCCAGCTGAGGGGTCCCGTTCTCTGCACCTACAAGCTCTGTTTTAGACCATGTTCCTGTCATCTAATAAATCTCTGTTTTACTGGCTGGCTGAGAGTCACATCTGACTGCAGAGTTGGGGTGCAGGGCCCTCTGGCTTCCCCAGGACCCCGCCTGGGCGGACTCGCTGTGGGAAGCGCATGGAGGGGCAGAGAGGATGCTGAATGCTCCGAGGTCAGACCCAGGAAGGTGGAAGCTGTGTGTCCTGAAGACAGTCTGCTCACAGACAGGAGACTGCCCCAGAGTCCTGCCTGGCTTCGTAGGGAGCAGTTCCAGAGCATCACTCAGGGACTCCGTGACAGGTAGCATGACAAATGGGAATGAGGATATGGAGGTAGATATTACCATATCTGAGGTAGAAGTGAAACTCAAACAGCTTAATGGGACTAAATCGGGGGGCCCAGATAATCTTCATCCAAGAATATTAAAGGAATTGGCACATGAAATTGCAAGCCCATTAGCAAGAATTTTTAATGAATCTGTAAACTCAGGGGTTGTACCGTATGACTGGAGAATTGCTAACATAGTTCCTATTTTTAAGAAAGGGAAAAAATGTGATCCAGGTAACTATAGGCCTGTTAGTTTGACATCTGAAATATGCAAGGTCTTGGACAAAATTTTGAAGGAGAAGGTAGTTAAGGACATTGAAGTCAATGGTAAATGGGACAAAATACAACATGGTTTTACAAAAGGTAGATCGTGCCAAACCAACCTGATCTCCTTCTTTGAGAAAGTAACAGATTTTTTAGACAAAGGAAACGCAGAGGATCTAATTTACCTAGATTTCAGTAAGGTGTTTGATACCGTGCCACATGGGGAATTATTAGTTAAATTGGATACGATGGGGATCAATATGAACATTGAAAGGTGGATAAGGAATTGGTTAAAGGGGAGACTACAATGGGTCCTACTGAAAGGTGAACTGTCAGGCTGGAGGGAGGTTACCAGTGGAGTTCCTCAAGGATCGGTTTTGGGACCAATCTTATTTAATCTTTTTATTACTGACCTCGGCACAAAAAGTGGGAGTGTGCTAATAAAGTTTGCAGATGATACAAAGCTGGGAGGTATTGCCAATTTAGAGAAGGACCGGGATATCCTACAGGAGGATCTGGATGACCTTGTAAACTGGAGTAATAGTAATAGGATGAAATTTAATAGTGAGAAGTGTAAAGTCATGCATTTAGGGACTAATAACAAGAATTTTAGTTATAAGCTGGGGACGCATCAATTAGAAGTAACGGAGGAGGAGAAGGACCTTGGAGTATTGGTTGATCATAGGATGATTATGAGCCGCCAATGTGATATGTCCATGAAAAAAGCTAATGTGGTCTTGGGATGCATCAGGAGAGGTGTTTCCGGTAGGGATAAGGAAGATTTAGTACCGTTATACAAGGCACTGGTGAGACCTCACCTGGAATACTGTGTGCAGTTCTGGTCTCCCATGTTTAAGAAGGATGAATTCAAACTGGAACAGGTACAGAGAAGGGCTACTAGGATGAGCCGAGGAATGGAAAACTTGTCTTATGAAAGGAGACTCAAGGAGCTTGGCTTGTTTAGCCTAACTAAAAGAAGGTTGAGGGGAGATATGATTGCTCTCTCTAAATATATCAGAGGGATAAATACCGGAGAGGGAGAGGAATTATTTAAGCTCAGTACCAATGTGGACAAAAGAACAAATGGATATAAACTGGCCACCAGGAAGTTTAGACTTGAAATTAGACGAAGGTTTCTAACCATCAGAGGAGTGAAGTTTTCGAATAGCCTTCCAAGGGAAGCAGTGGGGGCAAAAGATCTATTTGGCTTTAAGATTAAACTTGATAAGTTTATGGAGATGGTATGATGGGATAACATGGTTTTGGTAATTAAATATTCATGGTAAATAGGCCCAATGGCCTGTGATGGGATATTAGATGGGGTGGGATCTGAGTTACCCAGGAAAGAATTTTCTGTAGTATCTGGCTGGTGAATCTTGCCCACATGCTCAGGGTTTAGCTGATCACCATATTTGGGGTAGGAAAGGAATTTTCTTCCAGGGCAGATTGGAAGAGGCCCTGGAGGTTTTTCACCTTCCTCTGTAGCATGGGGCACGGGTCACTTGCTGGAGGATTCTCTGCTCCTTGAAGTCTTTAAACCATGATTTGAGGACTTCAATAGCTCAGACATAGGTGAGAGGTTTTTCGCAGGAGTGGTGGGTGAAATTCTGTGGCCTGCGTTGTGCAGGAGGTCAGACTAGATGATCATAATGGTCCCTTCTCACCTAAATATCTATGAATCTATGAATCCCAATCCCCATCCCCACACAGATCCCAACCCTCCAGAATCCATTCCAACCCCCCTGCCGCAGGTATCCCAACCCCACCCCCAGCACCCATCCCAACCCCCCTGATATTCCACCCCCCCAGCATCCATCCTAAACCCTGGTTGCCATCCCAACCCCCAACCCCACAGGGATCCCGACCCCCAGAGTCCATCCCCACCCCCCGCGCCCCATGCCAGCTTCGGGGGGACTTACAGAGGACGAGGTGGCCCTCTGCCTGCTCAGAGCCGGCTCCTGTTCGGTCTCTTTGGAGAAAGACAGGTCATAGGTCTTTGATCTGAAATGCACCAGAGGCCAAAAGTGAGAGAGGCAGAGCCCTGGGCAGGGTGGGGGCGGGGGGGGGAGTCCTCACAGGGCAGGGCTGGACTCAGGGGGCAGGCAGGCAGGCCGCAGGGTGAGCAGGTGTCCAGTTTTAGACTGGAACACCCAATCGAAAAGGGACCCTGGCGGCTCCGGTCAGCACCACCAACCAGGCCAGTAAAATACCGGTTGGCGGTGCTGCGGGGCTAAGGCAGGTTAGTCCCTACCTGTCCTGGCTCTGCCCTGTGCCCCGGAAGCGGGCAGGAGGTCCAGCTCCTAGGCAGGGGGGCCACAGGGCTCCGCGCGCTGCCGTCGCCCAGAGCACCAGCTCCGCACTCCCATTGGCCGGGAGGGGCACCGGGGAAGGGGCGGGGCCTCGGGGAAGGGGCAGGGTTAGGGTGTTCGGTTTTGTGTGATTAGAAAGTTGGCAACCCTAGCAGCACAGGGAGGCACTGAGGATGGTCAGGGTGGGAGAGGGGGGTGCACTGTGACTGTGCGGCTTTCCAGGGCAGTGTAACTCGCCTGGGCCCACGTGTGCGGAGTCTGAGAAGGGAATTTCGGGGGTGGTGGGGCCTTGTTCTTGGGGAAGGTCCCTGCGGGAGCGGCAGGGCCTCACCTAGAGAGGCTGGGGTGCTTCCTTGGCTGGGGGGCATCGCTCCCCGTCTCCTCCAGGCTCTGCCACTTCTTCAGCTCCAGCATCTTCTTCTTGCTCTTCTTGAGTTTCCCGGAGCTGGCGGCAGGGTCAGCCAGGCCGCTGGGGAGGGCAGAGAGCAGGGTGGGGTGACAGGCGCCCCCAGCAAGGAGCCTCATTCCTGCCCCCTCATCTCCCCAAGATGCACTCCGACGTGCAGGCTGTTTTCTCCCATAGGTAATGGTGGTGCTACCCCAGGCCATGGAGAAACTCCAGAGACACGTGGGGCAGCTGAGTGATGCCCACTGGCTCCCTGCCCTCTCTGCCCCACCCCCCTCGGGTCTGGGGGGTCTTTACAGCTGAGTCCCCGGGGAAGAGTTTCTGTGGCTGATCTTAATGGGGAGGGGGCAGGGCTCTCTTCACAGCACAGCCAGCCTGGGGGGCTGCAGCAGGGGGGGTGGGTCCCTGCTCTCCAGTCCCCAGCTGCACCTCCTCTAGGACTCATACCCTCCCTGCCATGGACCGTGGCAAGGCCTTTCCGTGGCCAGGTGCAGAACACGACCTGGCCCCGTTTCTGATGTCCTCCACCCTCCCTTGGTCTCAGACAGGCCGATCAGATGGCCCCGGGGGCAGGGTGGAGTGAGGCACACCCCTGCTGAAAAGCCAGATTCACAGACACAGCAAAGGGGGGAGGGGAACAGAGCGAAAGGGCCAACAAGCTGCGTGACAATCCCACAGCCAAGAGAGGGCAGCGTCAAACGGCCCCAATCCCAGTGCTGCTGCCACTCAGCTGGGCCCAGCCGGGTCTCGGCCCTCCACAATCTGCACACGAGCTGTATGAGCTTCTCCGTCTCCTGCTTCTCCGCAGAGGGAGGCTGCTGTGAGATCTCACAGAGCACGTCCCATCAGCAGATCCCGAAAGCGCTTTGCATAGGAGAGCAGTATCATTACCCCCATTTTACAGATGGGAAAACTGAGGCACAGGGAGGGGTGGTGACCTGTCCAAGGTCACCCAGCAGGCCAATGGCAGAGCTAGGAGTAGAACCCAGGTGTCCTGTCGCTGACTCCAGTTCCCTATCAGCCCAACCACACTGCATCGGCAGATTCCATCCTCCCAGCACAGCACCAATTAGCGTCAGCGGTGATCAAACCGCCAACTGGCGGAACAAAAGCATAAAGTCCATTTTTCTGCCTTTTCATTATTTTTTTTAAAAGGAGTTTATTCATTTACTTGCTAACTCACAACATGTAATCACTCGCAACAAGCATCCCTCCCCTTAGGGCAGGGGTGGCCAACCTGTGGCTTCGGAGCCATATGCGGCTCCTTGTCTAGGCACCGACTCCAGGGCTAGAGTGACAGGTGCCAACTTTCCCATGTGCCGGAGGGGGGCTCACTGCTCAACCCCTGGCTCTGCCACAGGCCCTGTCCCCACTCCACCCCTTCCCCACCCCTCCCCTGAGCCTGCCGTGCCCTCGCTCCTTCCCCCCCAGAGCCTCCTGCACGCCACAAAACAGCTGATTGGGAGGTGTGGGGAGGCGCTGATCCGCAGGGCTGCCGGTGGCTGGGAGGCGCTGGGAGCGGGGTGGGAGAACTGATGGGGGGCTGCTGACATATTCCTGTGGCCCTTTGGCAATGTCCATTGGTAAATTCGGGCTCCTTCTCAGGCTCAGGTTGGCCACCCCTGCCTTAGGGGAATTAACAAGGTTTGGCTGTAATTAGCTGGAAGTTAATAATACTATGTTGATACAGTGCAAGATCAGTTTCAGTTTGTGTAATACCCTGCATGTCAGATGGTAACAGCATCGGGGCAGATTCTAAAGCCCTGACCCAGAGCAATGGAACTGGAGGGTTCTCAGTAGATTATGGAGCCTTTGATTTTTGCTTCCTAAGGCAAAAGGGAGATAAACACTCATGTTTCAGGGCATGGCATGACCTGACCTTGAATCATGGGGGTCAGGAGGGAACTTCCCCTGGGGGAATGTTATCTCATCACTGCAGGGATTCTTGCAACTTCCTCTAAAGCAGCTGGAACTGGTCACTGTCGGAGACAGGATACTGGGCGTGATCTCCCCTTGAAGTCAAAGGGAATTTTGCCTGTGCAAGGACTGCAAGGGTGGCCCAACCTGCCTTTACCTTCCAATGAGGTTTGCAAACACCAATCAATTCATTCTCACAACCCTTTCCATGCAGTAAGGGCTGTTCTCCCCCATATACACACAGCTGGGCAGGGGATCTGAGCAATTCCTGGCCTCCAGCCCAGTGGCCGGACCTGTCACCCCTCCCAGCTCCCTCTTACAGAAACAAATGACCCAGACAGGAGTTTACCCCTTGGGCGGTTGTGTTCAGAGCGGGTTAAATCAGGGAGAAGACTGCATTGTGGAATTGTTCCCTTCCCACTGCCTCTCGCCCTGTGACAGCCTCGTTTGCCTTTAACATCAGATTAACCTCTTCCCCCCACCCCCACAAAACCCTGAACAGCATGAGGCCTGGAGCCTGGGTAATGGGGTGTCCTGTGCTGCCGGGGGGGGGGGGGGGAAGGGGAGGAGGAGAGAGCTGGGTTTCCTGCAGCACTGAATAAGCATGTCTTTTCTGTTTGAGCTCTTCATCCCCTCAATCTCCCCAAGCTCGGGCCCATGTGGGGTGCACAGCATTCTGTGTCAGTGGGGGCTTGGGGGTGATCAGCATCTCCCAGGATCAGGCCCATTGAGATGAGGGAACCTCTGGCTGTTCAACCCTGACCATTCCTGCTGCTGCGCTGAGCCCTGCGACACTGCCTGGGAACTCGGGGTTTCCAGGCCTCCTGTTGGTGCCAGCATGCAGTGGGAATAGGGAGGCGACATGGGGACCATGGGGAAGTTAAGTCCAGTGGCTAGGGTGTGAGCCTGAGACTTTAAAATCTGAGTTCAGTTCCCAGCTCTGCCACAAGCTTCCTGTGTGCCCCCGGGCATGTCACTTAGCCTGTCTGTGCCTCACGTCCCCCTCTGGACAATGGAGAGACTAACCCGGCCCAGCCTCGCAGGGGTGCCTGCTGGTGATAAAACCCTTGGGGGGAATCCCACAGTCAAAAGCCCTGAGCTCTTTAAAATGACTGTGCTGGTTTCCACGGGCATCCTCCCCTCTAGGGTAACACTACACCCCACACGCAGGCATCGCGAAGGCATAACGGTACCCTGAGCACATGCCAACCAGCCGCAGCTCAATCAGTCCACAGCTCTGTCCAAACACCCATCCGGGGCCTGATAGAAACATCCCGGTGTCGTCAAACATGAAAAAAAAAAAAGAGCTGCCCATTACCCATCCCAGCCTGACCTCTCCTCCTCACCACAATCAAAGGCCCTGCCGGAGTATTTATAGCTCTATGTTAGCGAAGGCCTCTTTGGACAGCGTGGGATTTTATGGGTAAGAGCAGAGGATGGCGAGCCAGGACTCCTGGGTTCTGTTCCTAGGTCTGGCAGGGCAGCCTGTTAATTAGAGAGCGGACTTGGGGACGGAATCCCTAGATTGCCAGCTCTGGGAGGAAAAGTTACCTAGTGGTTAGAGTAAACAGAGTGGCGTGGGGGAGAGGACTCCTGCGTTCGAGTCTCAGCCATGACACTGGTTTGCCATATGGCTCAGCTTCCCCCATCACTAACAAGCTCTCAGTGCAATCCCACGGCACACGAGAGACGCTCTACTGAGAGCAAAGGGATTTTGAGTCTCTGTTGCTGAGTGGGAGTTGGCAGCATGAAGGGGGGAGGGGGAGAGAACAGGAGACGAGCCTGAGCTGCAGAGTGGGGGTGCTCAGAGCTGTACCTTGGGGCCCCTTCCCACCTCTGCATGGGGGCCAAAGCACCCCCACCCTGGCTGAGATCAGAGCCCACCGGAGCCAACGCGCACCCTTTACCTCATCACTGAGACAGCTGAGGGGTCGCGTCCCACCCCGGCTCCCATGGGTTCCCACTCGCTCTGCTGGGCTCCGGATCCCTGCTGCACTCCAGCCTGTCTGCCTCACACACTCCTCTCCTGGCTCTGATGCTCCTGCCCCTCAGCCTCCTCCCAGCTGGCTGGGAATGGGAAGGGATGCCTTGTATTCAGCTGGCCCAGCTTGTTGGGACCAGCCCAGTCGAGTTTGTAGGGAGGCGTTGCTCCAAATACCATTTCCTTAAAGGGCCGGGCCCAGAGAATGAACACACTTGCTGCAAGCACATGGCCCTTTGCCCACCAGCACATTCCTCTCACTTGAGTGTTGACCTCACTTCCCAGGATCTGCTTGGGCAGATCCTGCTCTGAAAGCAGAGACCAGGTGTGCCTTTAGTGTGTAACCACTGAATCAAACACTCCCCAGCCCAGGGCTACAGCATGGGGATGCAGTATCCCAGTCCTGCAAGTCTGGCCATAACTGTTGTTTTGGTTAAAGCCCCAGCCCCTGGAGTCATGTGAATATGAGAGAATCACAGCTTGTAATAAAAAAAGAACAGTCATTTCTAGCCCTTGTGGTTGCAGAGAAACACTGGAAAGGTAACCCCTAATGGCCCGAAAGCAAGGCAAACACTGGAAAAGTAACCCCTAATGGCCCGAAAGCAAGGCAAAACCCTGTTTCTTTAAAAGGCAATTTTTAAGCCAGTCTCATGATTTCTGAACACCTGGACTTGGCAGCTCTGATTTACCTGCACAATATTTCCAAAGAATGTTGTTGTTTTTCCAGAATGATCAGACATTTTTATCAACATTTTTCATCACCGATCTATTTTCAAAATAAATTTATTTTTTTTAAAAGGGTTTTGGCGTTATTTTAGGGCAGGAGGGTTTGGTTTTTTTCCCTCTCCCCCCGAAACACAAATTTTATTTTGAAACTTAAAAAACAACGTTTTAAAATGTCTCATTTCAGAAAATGGAACCACAGGTAACGCTGCTGATCAAAAAATCAGTAGGAAATATTTATTCTGTGGTGCTATTTTGAAAAACACCTATTTTGGGGGAAATGGTCCCCAAAAGGGCATTCAATGAAAAATTCTTTAGTTGAAAAAATTCTTTACCTGGTGATTCCTGGGTTGTGCCCCCGAGACCCTTCACTTGATAAAGCTTCACCCTGCAAGGTCTCAGCTCCATCTCCTGGGCAGATTATTGACAAATCCAGAGATTCCAGAGCCAAAAGACACCACTGTGATCCTCTAGCCTGATCTTCCCCATGACAGGGGCCAGAGAACTTCCTCAACATATTTCCTAGAGCAGATCACTTAGAAAAACATCTGAGCGTGATTTAAAAATGGCCAGGGATGGAGACTCCACCACAACCTTCGGTCAATTGTGCCAGTGGTTAATTACCCTCATTGTCAAAAATGTATGCCTTCTCTCCAGTCTGAATTTGTCTAGCTTCAACTTCCAACCATTGGACCACGTTAGCCCTTTCCCTGCTAGACTGAAGCCTCCATTATCAAATATTTGTTCCCCAGACTGTAAACAAGTCACCCCTTAACCTTCTCTTTGTTAAGCTAAATAGATAGAGCTCCTTGGAAAGGCAGGTTTTCCAGTCCTTTAGAGAGACAAGGTGGGTGAAGTAATATCTTTTGTTGGCGAGAGAGACAAGCTTTCAGTCTTACACAGAGCTCTTCTTCAGGGCTGGGAAATGTACTGGACCAGCTAAATACAGATTGTTTAGCATAAGGAGTTAACATATCTCAAGGGCCCGCTCAAGGTGCAGTGGCCTGTAAACACCCCTGTCAAGGTTCCTTCCCCACTCTGAACTCTAGGGTACAGATGTGGGGACCTGCATGAAAGACCCCCTAAGCTTATTCTTATCAGCTTAGGTTAAATGCTGCCACCACCACCAAAGTGTTACACAAAGAATAGGGGAAGTGCCCACTTGGAAACATCTCCCCCCGAAAATATCCCCCCCAAGCCCTACACCCCCTTTCCTGGGGAAGGCTTGATAAAAATCCTCACCAATTTGCATAGGTGAACACAGACCCAAACCATTGGATCTTAAGAACAATGAAAAAGCAATCAGGTTCTTAAAAGAAGAATTTTAATTGAAGTAAAACAATCACCTCTGTAAAATCAGGATGGTAAAAACCTTACAGGGTAATCAGATTCAAAACAGAGAATCCCTCTAGGCAAAACCTTAAGTTACAAAAAGACACAAAAACAGGAATATCCATTCCATTCAGCACAGCTTATTTTATCAGCCATTTAAACAAAACAGAATCTAACACATATCTAACTAGATTGCTTATTAGCCCTTTACTGGAGTTCTGACCTGCATTCCTGCTCTGGTCCCGGCAAAAGCATCACACAGACCGAGAGAACCCTTTGTTCCCCCCAGCTTTGAAAGTATCTTGTCTCCTCATTAGTCATTGTGGTCAGGTGCCAGCGAGGTTATCCTAGCTTCTTAACCCTTTACAGGTGAAAGTGTTTTTCCTCTGGCCAGGAGGGATTTAAAGGTGTTTACCCTTCCCTTTATATTTATGACAACCCCTGTAACCACAGGACAAAAAGGAGCAGGGGTTGTTGTAATAAGCCATATACTGGTCCAAGAAAAGCTCTTACCTTTAATATCCTGGGACCGACACAGCTTACAACAGTGGAAGATATTCTAATCTTTTAATCACTCCAGTGGCTCTTCTCTGAACCCTCTCCGATTTATCAACAGCTCAGTCATGCTGGATTGACAGCTCTGGACATGGGGGAAAGGGGCTTGGGACTCCTGGGTTCTTTGCCACTGCCTCACTGCATTACCTAATTTCACTTCCCTTTCCTGCCCCTCGGTTTTCTTCCTGATGGAAAGGGGATGGGGATTCCCTCCCTGACCCTTAACTCATTACCGTCTTCAAAGAGCAGTTCGAGAGCCTTACAGATGGCAAAGGATAGCGAAGCATTATTGATTCTACAGGAGTACTGTGTTTTCCCAGCAAAACATGCACTCTCTGTCTGTGGTGGCTTTATCCCCTCTACCGAGGGAAAAATCTCAACAAGCAAGAGCCACAAGCAGAGCATACACGTCTCCTGGGTGTAATGGGGCCGGGCCCAGCCGAGCTGCTGAGAAACAAGGGGGTTTCCCTCAGAAAATGTTGGTGGAAATGAAAATAAATGTCATTTTCTCTTGAGCAGGGAGGCAGGGCATCCTGGGAGATGAAGTCCAGTTGGGGAGCCCAGCCCAGAGAGGATAATAGCGACCGAGGCACCATGGCAGCATTTCGGGGTTTGGGGAACTCTCGTCACGCAGAGAATCCGAGTCGAACCCCCACGCGCCGGTCGAACCACAGTTGTGATGGGAAAGTTTGGACCGGCCCCAACACAGCAAAGAAAGGCCTCGCTGTTTCCCAACTCCACGCCCCACAGCGCTGGTGCGAGGGGCTCGGGGCTGAGGGGGTGGCATTTCCCAGGGTGCCGCCAGCAGAGCGGGTGTTGCTCTCCCAGGGCGCAGGGTTGCCGGTTTCGCTTGGACGTATCCCTGGAGGTGTCATCACGTGACATCATCTTTGATTAAAGATTAATCTTTAATTCCTGGAGACTCCTAGACATCCTAAAGGGTTGGCAACCCTACAGGGAGCTGGACAGTTCCCAGGTGGGCAGGGGAGCACAGGGCTTTCCCTACAGGATCCCACTAGCCGAACGCCGACTCTGGCCCATCATAACCTGCCTTAGCCTTGTTTGCACACAAACGTGGGCTCTCTGGGTCTGTATTGGTGGTAAAACACCCTAATGTGGACACAGTTACACCAATATAAGGGAAGGGAAATCAGCTATACCAGTAACAGAAACCTTTATTCTGGTATAACTGTGTCCACACGATTGGCTATACTGATAAAATTCACACACCCCTAACCAAACCGGCAGGCCAGATTCTGCTCATTGACACAGGCATAAATTCGGAGTCACTCCACTGAAGTGACTCTGGATTCACACTGGTGTAACTGATTAGACGCCATCCAGTGCACAGGCTCCCTGGGAGAAGGTAGCCTCAGAGACACTTATCAGAGGACAGCTCTTCCTCTGAGCAGGGCAGTGAAGATTCTGCCGCCATGCGCCAGACTCTGAGGGAGCCATTAGTCCGCGCGCAGGCAGACGAGCCAATGGAGTGAAAGAAGCAGACCCATACACCAAGCTTTCCAGTCGGCGGAGGGTGGTTTGTGCACACTATGTTCTAGAAGGCGGTGGGGCCGGAGCCCTTTCCAATTTCTCATGCACACGTAGAAGCTGTATCTACCCCTGGTGGCAGGCAGAAGGGGCTGGGAAAAGACACTGGGCTGTGCCAGTTACTTGTTTGCACCTCAGGCATTGGCCAGAGATGGGGATGGCCAACTGTGCCACGGATGATTAGTGCTTTCAGCGTCTGAGGTATACAGCGCAGCACCCAGAGGAAGGGGAAATCAGTGCCACTGTCCGAGAGACCGTAGCGTGGGGCTGGTGGAGAAGGCACCAGGGCAGCGAGGTTAAATCCTTCCTGCAGGAGAAGCAGCCATGGCTGAAATTCCAGCTGCACTGCGCTGTTCTACCCCAGAGATGGCCACATTTCAGTGTGGGAAGAGCCTATACATGGTAGCAAAGCTGTGGCCATATAGAGCTTATTCAGAGCTGTTTCTATAGTCACCACAGCTAGATGTCCCAGCAGGAACAATGTCTGGCAAGCAGCTAAATATACCCCTTGTATTTTACACACGTCAAGTCAGAAATGACAGCTCATTTGCACTCAGAATGCCTTTTGCTTTTGCAGCATCTGCTGGGTAGGAGATGAATTCAGGCCCATTCTCTGTGCGTCACGTCCCTTTCCTGACATGAGCGGTATATTTGGACTCCTGCCTTCCCTGGGGAGTTTCTATTTCTGGTGGTATGAGTGGGTCGCATGGCGGATGTGGGCTTTGGGTTTTTAAATCTTAGCTTGTTGAGAAGAGAGGAGAACAACCTGTACTGCTCCGGGCCTCACGCTTATCTCCTGGCTTCCGGCAGAGCTCGAATGGGATCAGGAGGAGCTGGAAATAATGGTTTGGGCCCATGCTGGCCAGTTTGTGCCATTGTTATTTATTGTTGGCCCCAGCCAAGGACCAGGTCCCACTGCGCCAGGTGCTGTTCAGATGTAACAAAGCAGACAAGCCCAGGTCCTCAAAGGTATTGAGATGCCTAATTCCTATTGGAATCAGTGGCAATTAGGTGCCTAAATACCTTTGAGGTCCCAGCCCCTGGGGGCTTGCAATCTACAGGTCAGACAGGCCACAGGAGGGTGAGGTCACCAGCAGGCAGACAGAGTTAAGCAGCAAAGCAGAAGGCCCAGCGTGTCCCTGGCAGGAGGGCATTACTGGCAGCGCTGGAAGGCTTCAGGAGGGATTGGGGCAGCTCTATGTGTTTTGCTGGGGAGGCTTTGCCATGCATGGGTGAGGACAGGCAGGGAGACACTGGTGGGAGACTTGGGCAGGTGAGGTTGCTGTCCCCAGGAGAGTGCAGGCCGGATCCACGGCTGCACAGCTCAGGGATGTGATCCCTGGGGTGGGCTGGGATGGCAAAGAGCCTTAAAGCAGCTGGTGTGTGAGGTGCTGCATTGCACACACGCTCCTTGTCTGTACACAGAAAGCCCTCCCCAGCATACCCCTGCCCTACAGAGCCACCTATTGCCAACCCACCTTCATGCTTCCCCTGCGAGCGGGCTCAGGAACCACTCCTGGGCAGATGCCACAAAGCCACCACCTTGTCCTGCACAGCCCTCCTCGGTAATGTGGAGGGGGAAGTTCAGTGTGAGAATGGTTATGCAAAGGAGAGCTGGGATCTCTCTACTGACTGGCTAGGAATTATCCCCTTTCATTTATTTATTGCCCCATCTTCCTCATCTCACCCACCTATAGCCTCTTGTTTTTTGGAGTGTGATTTTTGGGGTAGGGGCTTGTAGCAACTGGCATGGAACTTGGAGGGAGGAACACAGGCTGCAGGAGGGAAGAGTTTGTGGGAAGGCACCCCAGAGTCAGTCTGGGTGCACATGGCTGGAATGTCTGCTGCAGCTCCAACTCCTCTATACATAGTCCTCCTAATAAAGAGCCCCTTTAGTTTTACAGGCATGGAGTCTTCTCCTGGTATTATGCAACCCATGAAACATGACTGCCCTTAGTTATATGTTTGTAAAGCACCCAGCACAAAAGCCTGGCTGTGGCTTTTAGATGTTGCTGCAACATTAATGTTAAATAATGAAGAATAATGGTGTGCAATGCCTTGCTGCTACAGGACAAGAGAGACACCGAGATAGAATCTCTTATTACTTGGGGTTTGGCTGGCTTCCACTGAACGATTCACTAACCCAGCCCACAGCTGTGAATTCAGGATGGATGAATATTACTGACCCCAGTCGATCTGTATGTGCTTCACAAGGGAGGTCAGGATCATTATCTCCATTGTACAAGCAGGGAAACTGAGGCACAAAGAGGCCAAATGGCTTGCTTAAAGCCACCCTGTAGGCCAGGGGGACTTTGGGGGAAGCACCCAGACCGGCCAGGGGTTCTCTAGCCCAGCACTCTCCACTGGACCACAGTATTCCTTTGAGCTACTGCACCCTGACAGAGCCCCCTTCTAGTGCTTTGTGGCTGCTGCTTTCTAGTGGCTGGGCCCTGCTACACATAGTAGCTAGTTCTTCAGCTTGTGTGGGGCAGGGAGGAGGGTCCCCTCCCCTCTGCTGTGTGTAGGGAGGATCGTGTCTGTGGACTCAGGTTCATCACAGTGGCAGGGCAGGAACCTACCATGACGGTGGGGCTGGGAGGTGAAAGGACAGCGCAGGGCTGGGGCCGAGTCGGGATTCGGAATCCACCTGCCCCTCTCACACCCAACAAAACGTCCGACTTCTCCCAGCGTTACAGGGAAAAGAAAAAACAAGCTGCCCCTCCACGGGGTTACTCACGTCTGCTACAAGGTTGTTTCCTCTTTCCCCAGCCTTGAGCTTTTATGATGGTTTGCACCTTGCTCCCAAGCTCTCTGGCCCCTCCGAGATGATGATTAGCTGGAAAGGCTCCAGAAACGCATGTTCCTGCTGGGAGTGAGCTCAGCACAGGGCCCATCTGCATGTTCTGAGGGCCTGGATACCCCGCCCGGGTAACTGCACCCACCCGTGGACAGGGGAGAGGAGGAGAAACCCCTCCCCCAGCGGAGGGAGGAAGAGGGTGTCTGACCCCAGGGTTGCTGAGTTGTCAAGCTGCTGCTGGGTGTTTTGCTGATCAGCAAGAGCATGCACAGACCCCGCTGCGGACAAATGATCGACCCTCTGCCATGGCAGGCTTGGCCAGTTTTTTTCCTGGAGATAGGGAGCTTTGCTGGTCTTGGGGGATGCTGGCCACCGCCCAAGGCAGGGTGCTAGGCTAGATGGCTCCCAGCCTGAATCTGCCTGGCCTTTCCGATGGTTACCTGACCGCTGTTTCCTTGTCCGGGGGAAAAGTGGTCGAAAGCGGGAAGGCCCAGCAAGGGAGTCCTTACATGTAGTGCTTTTCGTTGTGGGAACCCAAACTCTACAGTCTAGTGCCTAGAGCAAGGGAGTGGGGCCAGGACTCCTGAGTTCTATTCCCAGCTCCGTTGCAGACTCAGTGGGTGACCTTGGGCAAGTCACACCCCTTTCCATGCCTCAGTTTTCCCAGCTGTGATACAGGGGAGATTATACTCCTGCCCCATTGCAAATAGCACAGGGCTATGTAAGTGCAGTGATTTCCCTTTGCCTGCACACACACACTTCCAGCAGCAGGCCCCTGATATGAGTCAGTGACTGAAGCCCTACAGCATGCCCAGGGGTGGAGATATCGTTCTCCCTCCTTTACAGATGGGGAAACTGAGGCACGGGGTGGGGGCATCACTTACTCAGGGTCATCCCAGGAGCATGTAGCAGGGCTGGGAACAGAGCCCAGGTCTCATGCCTCACCCACAAGGTCATGCTCTGTGCCCTGTGGAGACGCCCAGGGCCGAGCAGGCACGTCCAGGCCACCAGGGTCCCTACTCCGACCAGCTCGCTGATCTCCCTGTGCCAGGTCAGGCCCTGTGATGCTGGCAAGTGCTGGGCTCACAGCAAAGCCCAGCCCAGGCTGCCGGAGGGGAGTGACTGGCTGTGACTGGTGCCCTCCCCTCCTGGCTCTGGCCGCTGCACAGGCACCCCCGGCACAATGGGGTGATGCCAGTGGAGAGGCGGGGGGGGTCATAGCACCCCACAGCAGACAGGGCAGGCCAGCACTGCTGAATGTCTGGGGAGGAGAGAGCTGTGCGTGTTACAGCTGAGCTGCCCCAGCCCACAGAGTGGGGCAGCGCTCAGACACCGGGTGGGGGACATGCATAGCCCAGGGCACAAACTCCTTCCCCTGTACACTCCACCTCCCTCAAACACCCCCTCCCACCGCCGTTCCCACAAACCACAGCCCCACTCACACCCTGCCCCCCAAACCACACACCCCACTTCCTCCCTACCTCCACCCCAACACCCACAGCTCCTGGGACGCCCACACCTGCCGCAGAACCAAGCGGCCACAGCCACCGGCCCCTGGATCAAGTCTGCTGCAGGCCCACGCTGCAGACACCGAGAGCAAGACAAACTCTCCAGGAACACACCCCAGCCCTGCCGGCCCAGGGGCTCTGAAGAGCTTTATAGCCTTTAGCAGGTTCCATGGCCCAGCCTTCCCAGGTGGGGGCCTAGCCTTGCAGCCACCCCCAGGGGAGGAAACTCAGGCACGGAGCTGGTAACAGATTTACTCAAGGTTACATTGGGACTCTGTAGCCAAGACAGGAACTGAACCCAGGACATGTACGGTGACAGAGTTCCTACTCTGCCCTGGTGGGTCCTGTGCTTATTGGCAGATTTGCTCGCCTCAGAGGTTCACGGCAGCCCTCAGTTTGGCCACTTTTGCTAGTGGCTCAAACCTGCCGTTCACTCAGCTAACATCACTGGCCAGCGTGGGGAAAGGGAGAACAATCCCCACAGTCTCCGCTGATCCATGATGTGGGTCAGGAAACAGCCCAGAGACCTTTCCCTCTGGTGGGACCCACAGTCCAGGTCAACTCCTCCTACATTGGAAGGTCTGGGGGGAGCCCGGGCTCACCCTCTACTCCGGGTTCCAGCCCAGGGCCCTGTGGATTGCAGCTGTGGAGTGCCTCCTGGAACAGCTGTGTGACAGCTGCAACTCCCTGGGCTACTTCCCCATGGCCTCCTCCCAACACCTTCTTTGTCCTCACCACAGGACCTTCCTCCTGGTGTCTGATAATGCATGTGCACCTCAGTCCTTGAACAGTCCACATTCTCACTCTCAGCTCCTGATGCCTCTTGCTCCCAGCTCCTCTCACACACACCACAAACTGAAGTGAGCTCTTTTTAAACTCAGGTGCCCTGATTAGCCAGCCTGCCCTAATTGAGTCTAGCAGCTTCTTAACTGGCTCCAGGTGTCCTAATTACGCTGCCTGCCTGAATTGCAAGTTCCTTCTTGTTCTGGAACTGCCCGTTACTTTACCCAGGGAAAATGCACCTGCTTAATCTGGGACTAATATATCTGCCTTCACTCTCCTGTCACCATCTGGCCTGGCTCTGTCACAGCACACAGAGGAATCAAACCCAATACACCCCTGGACACACCCCCAGAGGAATCCCCAGGGAGTCTGGGTTAGTTTAGCCTGGAGAGGACAGACTGGACCAAGATCTCTCTCCCTACATGCGCGTGCAGGGGCACTGGAACTAGGGGTGACAGCATCCGAACGTCTCACACAGGGGTTACAGGTGTGTTCTCCCCCACTGCAAACGCTGTCCCAATGCCTCTGCCGCGTAGTGTTTAATTCATGCCAGGGCTGAGCCCCGGAACTCTGGTTGGCAGTTCAGAGCCCTGGCACCTCTGGGCTTGGCAGGGCTGGTCCCTGATACCTCTGGGCTTGGCCATTCAGAGCCCTGGCACCTCTGGGCCCGGCAGTTCAAAGCCCCGACACCTCTGGGCTTGCCGCATCAGTTATGAAAATAAAAAAACTGCTTGAGCCCCGGCGTGTCTTTCATTACAAATTAAGCCCTGCTGCCATGTGCCCATACGCTAGCAGTGCCTGCATGTGGGTGGCTGGGCACCGAGAGACACTGCAGGCCCCCTCCCGAAGGCTGCTCCTCAGGGCACGGGGGTGGGGGGGTCCCTCAGGGGCAGGCTGATGGAAGGGCTGGGGCCAGCCCTAGGGCCCCAGGGACAGCCCGCTCCTAAACGCCTGGAAGGAGAAATCCACTTACGGCTCCCGCGCCTCGCCCAGGGCATTGTCCGCTCCATTGAGCTGGGGCTCCATCGGACACGCTTCCCTCATCCCCTGGCCGCGCTCCTGTCTGTCCGTCTGCAACTCGGCAGAGGGCGAGTTCAAAGCTCAGAGTCCAGCGCTGGCTGGGACTGGGCTGGCCCGGGGGACTTGCCCACAGGAAGCCTGCGCTGATGTCGACGCTGAGAGGCCCTGGCGCACCAAGGGCTGCTCGTTCCTAGCCACAGTGACTCCGGACTCTGTTCCTCGTGACGGTTTCCCCGGCGACCGGTCAGCAGGTGTTTTCCGCCTTCAAGGAAATCCAAGCATGGCAAAGCTGCCTCTGCACCACTGCCGGCTCTGAGATCATCTTTATATTCCTTCCTCCCGTCGCCCACAGCCGTGCACGAACACGCATGGCACATGCCAGCACACGCCAAAGCCAGGCTGGCAGCCAGGCTGATAATCAGATGGCAGCTTACGCCCACAAAAGCTTCCGACGCCCCTTCCACCCCGGGCGCTGCGCAGACGTTCCTAAACTGAGCTGTGACAGCCCTCGGTGCTGGGATGAAGGCACAGTCCATGCTGGGGCCAGAACCCAGAGTCCCTGTATACAAAAACAGGGATGGAAGGGAGAATCACTGCTAACAGTGTTGGGCCTATGACACACAGCTGAGCCATTCAGGTTCCAGCCAGCAGGGGGCAGTAGCAGTGGCAGAGGGGTTTTGGGAATGGGAAGGAGCAGGGCAGGAGGGGCAGGAATTGGGAGGATGCGGGGGGTGCAGCTAGTGCCTCACTGGGTGATCTCAGCTGAGTCACTGCCCTGCTCTGTGCCTCAGTTTCTCCTGCAGAGATGATACTTTGCTCCCTCCCCAGGGTGTGAGGCTTAGTGCATGTCTGGGAAGTGCTTTCAGATCCCCATCTGTCAAGTTACTCGTGTTGTCCTCCCTCCCCCCACTTCCTCTTGACTCCCCCGTATGCTGTAACCATGGCCGCAGCACCCACGGTTACCCCTCATTACCTTGTCCCTGGAGGGGTGTGCGGGGGCGTCACACTCAGCCCCAGGGGGGCGGTACCCCGGCGCTAGTGTTGGGATGCCCATGGGAGTAGCCGGGGAGCTGGGAAACCTCCCGCCCTTGAAGGGAAGGGCGGGCGGGGGGATGCAGAGCGGAACCAGGGCCCCTCACCCACAGAGCCCCTCACCCTGGGTTCAGGGCCCAGGTCCCCTCCCATTCGACTTTCCCTGCCTGACCCCCCCTAGGTCCCCTTCACCCTCAGCCAGTGCCCGCCAGCGCAGGCTG